>NC_064614.1:457950454-458267184 GCF_023898315.1 Schistocerca nitens | reverse complement strand
CAGTTCATCATATTATTAACTTGTAAGTTACATTTCACTGCACACGTTTCTGTTGGTCATAGTATATGGACAATATGTGAGAAGTAGGGACTGTTAGTGTTTGTATGTGTGTTAATAATTCAGCAAGGGACTGGATAACAGCATTGCTGGTTCTAAGGACAATTCCAAAAACTTTGTGAGTGCACAAGTGGTGGTTATGGACTTGCTATATTCTCCGCAAGACTCTTCGATGGTGATTGTGCACCTGCACAGTCGCAACAGATGGCTGCTGGCCATCTCTACAAGGACTACATTGGGGCTGCATCTTTGCTGACTCACCAGTACCATTATCTCTACAAGGACTGCAGTGGGTCTGCGCCTCTGCTGGCCCACCAATACCGTAATCTCTACCAGGACTACAGTGGGTCTGCTCTGTGATGACCCACCAATACTCTTCAAAACTTCGACTGACTCTGTTGTGGGTTTGCTCTGTTGTGGCCCATTACCTGTCAGCATGTCAAGAGTCAGCACTGTCTTTCCGTTGGAAGGACAACACTACTTCTTCAAGACTGCATGGAAATCCACTACGTCTGTGTGCATTGTCTTTTACTGCTCAGTCTTTGAGAAAAACACTGCAATTCAACGATCAGGACTGTCTTTATGGACTGTGAGAAAATTTTAGCTTTTGACCAACATTGTATCAATAAGTGTGTGCATTTGATTTCTTTGTTATTGTAATTGTGAAAAAAAATTTTAACAAATATGTACTGGCCAGTGCCCAACAAAATTTGTAAAATTTTTTGTGGGTAGCATGGGGGCTATGTAAGTAGGCTGTTTAGGTTTTTTTTATTGGTAACGCCACCTCAGTATGAAAATCACTGGCTGTGCTGTGTGCAGTCTGTGGCTGCTTTTCATTGTTGTAATACTCGCCATTGTAGTGTTAGGCAGCTGGCTGTGAACAGCGCGTAGCGTTGCGCAGTTGGAGGTGAGCCGCCAGCAGTGGTGGATGTGGGGAGAGAGATGGCGGAGTTTTGTAATTTGTCATGAACTGCTATATATATGATGATATCAAGGTAAATACATTCTTTGTTCTCTATTAATATCTTTCATTTGCTAACTATCCCCATCAGTAGTTAGTGCCTTCCATAGTTTGAATCTTTTATTTAGCTGGCAGTAGTGGCGCTAGCTGTATTGCAGTAGCTTGAGCAGCGAAGATTTTTGTGAGGTAAGTGATTTGTGAAAGGTATAGTTTAATGTTAGTCAGGGCCATTCTTTTGTAGGGAATTTTGAAAGTCAGATTGCGTTGCGCTATAAATATTGTGTGTCAGGTTAAGCACAATCATGTATAATTTTTCTAAGGAGACGTTTCAGCAGTACCAGCACAGCAAGGCCGTTTTGGTTAATGTTACAAGGCCAGATCAGTCAATCATCCAGACTGTTGCTCCTGCAACTACTGAAAAGGCTGCTGCCCCTCTTCAGGAACCACATGTTTGTCTGGCCTCTCAACAGATACCCCTCCGTTGTGGTTGCACCTACGGTACGGCCATCTGTATCGCTGAGGCACGCAAGCCTCCCCACCAACGGCAAGGTCCATGGTTCATGGGGGAAGTTTCACAGGATATACTGCATCTAACCAATCTTTGGACTGAAGACCACAACAACAAAACAACAGAATAGGAGAAAATCCCTAACTGGCAATTAAGTGATGGGCGTATCATTCCTAATCCAAGGCATGCATGTCGATTGCTTAGAAATAACCAATAGTCTGTGGCAACACTGACAGTGGCAACAAACTCAAGGGAAGGCAGCATTGTTTGCTAGCAAGCCTTTCACCGGACGCTGTGTGCTACGGTGAGATGTTGATGGATGATGTCTGCTCCACCGGATTTTGTCTATTTGCAATAGGACAAGCCCCTCCATTACGATGCTACAATCGTACGACAATGGTCAACCATGGTAATGAAGCAGCAGGTACAGGCTCGACACAGTTCCGCATTGCCGCCTTACCAACAAAATACGATTGGACGGAATATCAGACCAACTGTGTGACTGGATTGAAGGGCTTCTAGCAAACAGAACAGAGCTTGTCATTCTGAACGGAGTGAAGTCTTCAGATGTAGAAGTAACATCCGACGTTCCCAAAACGAGTGTTATAGAACCATTACTTTTCACATTATATGGAAATGACGTAGTAGACAACGTTGAAAGTTGTTCGGGGCTTTTCGCGGTTGATGCTGTTGTGTGTGAAGATGTCAAAACGCTGGAAAACTGTATCAAAATGTAGGAAGACCTGCAAAGGACCGACGATTGGCGCAGGGAGCAGCAGTTGACAGACACCATAAACGAATGTAACGTATTGCGAATACACAGGCAGAAAAATCCATTATTGTATGATTACATGATAGCAGAACAATCAATGGAAGCTGTTACTTCCAAAAAATATCTAAGAGTATGAGTACGGAGTGTGAGCGTACAAGCTGTGGCGGCAGCTTAGAGCGGCAGTTTCCCGCCGCAGAGCACGCGCCAGGCGGTTGCTACGGGGCTGTGGCGAAGGCTGGGGTCTACGCGGCCTTGGAAAAACCCGAGCGGACGTTTGGCAGGGGTGCGTATAGTCGTGTTTGCGCGCTTGGAGAAATTTATGTGCCTGAGAAAAATTGATAAAAACAGAACTAAGAGTGACACGTAGGTGCGAGTTGGCACTCATGGACAGAAAAATATGTAAAGCTAAATTATCTAAACGCGCCACAAAAATATATAATAGTTTAAAAGTTATTGTTGTCTTAAAAAGTGTAAATTTATGAAAGTTCAAAAGCTAATATCTCGGCAATGCTTTGGCCGATTACTATGAACAAAGTGTTTACAGATGTGGGTAGTAGAGCTGCATCGAGCAATCATAGCCGATTTAGTATAGTGTGTACCATTTTTGAATGAGAGGTCGAAATATGGGATTCGACTGAGAAAGTATGTTTTTGGTAATAAATAAATTTAAGAGACGTGATTATGCTTTTCCCGGATTTTTGATATTAAGCATAAATAAACAAATAAAGACACATACTTAATTACTCATCTACCTCTTTAAACTTTAGAATGCTTAATATCAAAAATCCGGGAAAAGCATATCATGCCACAAGAACATTATATGCGAAGAAACGGTGGCAGATACAAAAATAAATAAATCAATAAATAAATGGGCTTTAAATTGCTATTGCCCAGAAAATTTCCATATTTTTCAATATATGTTTTTGTTCCATGTAGGCTTTCACGGCCGGCGTCTTCATCAGTAAACACTTCCGGGCTAAGTTGCCGTGGTCGATCTGTAGACTTCTTCTCCCTGACGTTTCGTTCTCAACTACGGAGAACATCTTCTGAGGTGAGTCAACGACTCAGAACTTCTTCTCCCAGACGTTTCATTCTCAACTACGGAAAACATCTTCCGAGGTGAGTCAACTGAAATTCAACGACTCACCTCGGAAGATGTTCTCCATTGTTGAGAACGAAACGTCAGGGAGAAGAAGTTCTACAGATCGACCACGGCAACTTAGCCCGGAAGTGTTTACTGATGGATATGTTTTTGTGTTTAGTTTTAGAATATTCGTAATTTTTGTCAAACATGGTTTTGAGATAGGCAGTCGTTTCGAGGGTGGATAGGGCGGCCATCTTTGATGACAGGACAGTTGGGTGCTGAGCGACGCTAAGAGACGGTTGTGCAGCGCATCTGGGGGTAGTAGTGGGTTGGTAGCCACGTTCGGGAACAAGTATGTATGTAGCGACGTTCGAAAGCGATCAAGTGGAGCGCAATATAGTGGTTTAGGACAGCAGAGAACAGTGTATTTTGTGAACTGTGAACAGATTGTCGAGTGTCATGATCGCGGCATATGAATTTTATAGTGAACTGTAGTAGCATCAGTTACTAACAGCCACCCTTACGTAAAAGCCCTTCAGATTGCATTTTAAGTGTTTAGTGAATATACTGAAGAAAAATAAACTACATGTTCAAATTATAAATCAACGTGAGTGATTCAATATTTTAAATTTCACTGCAATACCTGCCTGTCTTGTTTTGTTACATTTTATTTCAGCTTAAAAATTGAGTTTACGACAGGTGTGAGCTGGCACCCTAGGACGAAAACGTAGCCAAAGATTGAGACCAGCCACATCTCTGGGCCACTCAATTAAGCTGAGTGTAACAAATATATACATTTTCGTGCCATAGCACGTGGGGGCTCGAGCCAAACTATTCAAATGTGTAGTGCCCAGTACCGTCGTAGGAGCGATTGGAAGCGAGGCGACTATATAAAAGTCATCGTGGGTAAGTCAGTTGCCAGACAGATTCATTGGATGGATCCTCAGGAAATTTAGTCCATCAACAAAGGAAGTAGCTTAGTAAACGCTCGTTCTATCATTACTTAAATGTTGTTCGTCAGTCTGGCCTCCGCATCAGACAGGACTGATGATATAGGAGTAGAGAAGATCCAAATAAGAGAAGCAGTTTTCGTAACAGCTTCATTTAGTAAGCGCAAAATTGTGACGGAGGTACTCATCACAAGTGGCAGAGGCTGCAAGAGAGGTGTTCTATATCATGGTATGAGTCACTCTATATCGCTTTCTCCTCCGTATATCACGCGTAAAGACCATGAAGAGAAAATTAGGTTTACCAGCAATCGTTGTTCCCGCGAACCATATGAGATTGGAACAGGGAAGGGGAACTGACAACGGTATAAAAAGTACCCTCTGACATACACCGTAAAGTAGCTTCGGGAGTGTAGATGCAGATGGAGTCGAACCGGAACTACGTTTACTTCCTGACATTCATTTTCACCGAAAGTATGTTAGATAGCTGAGACGGGGGACTAGTCAATGAACAGGACAAATTGTCTAGTGGGGCATGGTGATTAATCGCTTAACTGAAATTCATAACTCGAGGCACCACCACCGTACGGGTGCTACTAACGCATCACTTTATGAGATGCTGTAAACTTCGCACAGTGAAACCTCTGACGTTAGTTCATTGTTCGTTAGGTAATTGTCGGGTCCATTTACCTAGCATGTAATTATATTCAAGACGTTCAACGTAAGATCTTGTGGAATAAGAAGTAAGATGGTTATTGCTTGGTATACGTGACTACATTAGACATCTTCACACTTACTATTTATTCATGTCTTGTTCTTGTCAACCCTGCTCCAAAAATCAAAGACTTCTAACACAGACGACTGAGACAGGATGACTAGGGAAAGTCGAAGGCTTCGTCATCCGTGGGCATCTTTCGAGAACTGCTTATTTTATAGTAGCTACAGTCGGTAATTCGGTTAGTCCGTTCAAAGAATGTGGGAGGAACCTTACGACCTCCTTGTTTTTAACGAGGACGAATTTGTTGTGGCGAAAAATAAAGATCGTGTTCTTGTTACGGGCTGTGCCGAAACAAATTATTCCTGCTGAGACTGGAACACCTAAAGAACAAATCCCAGGAACTCCTAATGAACCTTCCGTTGAATATCATGCAGAGACAAATGAAGAACCCGGAGCTTCTACTAATCGTGCTCCTGGTAAACCAAAACAATGCCCGAAGAAAGATCGTGTGCGAGACAATGGAAATGTCATAGCGAACGAAGTGCATGTTTTAGTGATATTTGTTATGGTGGCCGTAGCGAGAGGAAGTACTCAAAATATAGTATGTGGTATACAGTTTTTTTATTTTTTTTAATTGTGTAATGAAGCTACACAGGATATGACAAAGATAGAGTTGAATAAGCAAGAAATTTTATTTCTTACGAATTCCAGTATAAAGTAAGAATCAGTGCTTAAAAATCTAACAGAATCGTGCTAAAACAACAATTATTGATTATACCTAAAAGAAACTGCAAAAAGTTGGGAATTTAAGGAGATGGGACGTGGATAAACTGAAAGAACCAGAGGTTGTCCAGGGTTTCAGGGAGAGCATAAGGGAACAATTGAAAGGAATTGGGGAAAGAAATACAGTAGAAGAAGAATGGGTAGCTTTGAGGGATGAAATAGTGAAGGCAGCAGAGGATCAAATAGGTAAAAAAACAAGGGCTAGTAGAAACCCTTGGATAACAGAGGAAATATTGAATTTAATTGATGAAAGGAGAAAATATAAAAATGCAGTAAATGAAGCAGGCAAAAAGGAATACAAACGTCTCAAAAATAAGATCGACAGGAAGTGCAAAACGGCTAAGCAGGGATGGCTAGAGGACAAAAGTAAGGATGTAGAGGCTTATCTCACTAGGGGTAAGATAGATACTACCAACAGGAACATTAAAGAGACCTTTGGAGATAAGAGAACCACTTGTATGAATATCAAGAGCTCAGATGGAAACCCAGTTCTAAGCAAAGAAGGGAAAGCAGAAAGGTGGAAGGAGTATATAGAGGGTCTATACAAGGGCGATGTACTTGAGGACAATATTATGGAAATGGAAGAGAATGTAGATGAAGATGAAATGGGGGATACGATACTGCCTGAAGAGTTTGACAGAGCATTGAAAGATCTGAGTCGAAACAAGCCCCCAGGAGTAGCCAACATTCCATTAGAACTACTGACAGCCTTGGGAGAGCCAGTACTGACAAAACTCTACCATCTGGTGAGCAAAATGTATGAGACAGGCGAAATACCCTCAGACTTCAAGAAGAATATAATAGTTCCAATCCCAAAGAAAGCAGGTGTTGGCAGATGTGAAAATTACCGAACTATCAGTTTAATAAGTCACAGCTGCAAAATACTAACGCGAATTCTTTACAGACGAACGGAAAAACTGATAGAAGCCGACCTCGGGGAAGATCAGTTTGGATTCCGTAGAAATGTTGGAACACGTGAGGCAATACTGATCTTACGACTTATCTTAGAAGAAAGATTAAGGAAAGGCAAACCTACGTTTCTAGCATTTGTAGACGTAGACAAAGGTTTTGACATGTTGATTGCAATACTCTCTTCCAAATTCTGAAGGTGGCAGGGGTAAAATACAGGGATTGAAAGGCGATTTACAATTTGTACAGAAAGCAGACGGCAGTTATAAGAGTCGAGGTGTATGAAAGGTAGTAAAGGAGTTTTGCTACTTGTGGAGCAAAATAACTGATGATGGTCGAAGTAGAGAGCATATAAAATGTAGACTGGCAATGGCAAGGAAAGCGTTTCTGAAGAAGAAAAATTTG
The DNA here is from genome assembly GCF_023898315.1 of Schistocerca nitens. Taxonomy (NCBI): domain Eukaryota; kingdom Metazoa; phylum Arthropoda; class Insecta; order Orthoptera; family Acrididae; genus Schistocerca; species Schistocerca nitens. The sequence goes on along the minus strand of NC_064614.1, from coordinate 458,260,040 downwards.
TTAACATCGACTATAGATTTAAATGTCAGGAAGTCGTTTCTGAAAGTATTTGTATGGAGTGTAGCCATGTATGGAAGTGAAACGTGAACGGTAAATAGTTTAGACAAGAAGAGAATAGAAGCTTTCGAAATTTGGTGCTACAGAAGAATGCTGAAGATTAGATGGGTAGATCACATAACTAATGAAGAGGTATTGAATAGAATTGGGGAGAAAAGGAGCTTGTGGCACAACTTGACTAGAAGAAGGTATCGGTTGGTAGGACATGTTCTGAGACATCAAGGGATCACCAATTTAGTATTGGGGGGGGGGGGGCAGCGTGGAGGGTAAAAATCGTAGTGGGAGACCAAGAGATGAATACACTAAGCAGATTCAGGCTGCAGTAGGTACTGGGAGATGAAGAAGCTTGCACAATATAGAGTAGCATGGAGAGCTGCACCAAGCCAGTCTCAGGACTGAAAACCACAACAAGAACAACAACCTAAAAGAAAAGCGAAAATAGGGCGTTCTACTGGAACTTCAGTCGGTATATGGGAGAAGGTAAAGACAAATTCACAAAAAAATGGTTCAAATGGCTCTGAGCACTATGGGACTTAACATCTATGGTCATCAGTCCCCTAGAACTTAGAACTACTTAAACCTAACTATCCTAAGGACAGCACACAACACCGAGTCATCACGAGGCAGAGAAAATCCCTCACCCCGCCGGGAATCGAACCCGGGAACCCGGGCGTGGGAAGCGAGAACGCTACCGCACGACAAATTCACACTTCAAGTCCACATAGCTGTAACCTGTGATCTGTAATGAACATGGCGTTTGCTCCGCCAAAAGATTAGACCTTAGAACAACTGTTGTTAAGCAGATAGTACTGACAGTTTTTCGTTGCCTCCGCAGGGCTCAGTATAGATTGGTGCCATGTGGAAAACCCGGTTTCGAATCCCGATACTGCTAGAGACTTTTCCCTTGGCGGGAGGACTGATTGTGATCCGCACAGCCACTTGACTCCAATTGGAGAGCTACTCGACCGAGTAGTAGCGGCTCCAGTTCTGCTAACGCGACAACTGCTGGGAGAGTGGCTTACTGACCACGCGTCCCTCCATATCGCATCCCTGCGTCGTCATCGGCTGATGGATGACACGGCGGTCGGTCGGACCCGATGACACTTCTGTGGCCAGAACGGCGGTGCTTTCCGTGCTGTAGTATGGTATGCTGACTTTTTCATACTAAAAAGTTCTGCAATAACTACTCATGCCATGTATCTCAGAGAGAATTAAATGAATTTTGTATGCTATATAATAATCCAGAAAGTCTTACTTTCCGTTAATTGTCAAAACTGCGCTGACATTAAAGAAATGGTCTTGTAGTCGTGTCGTGCTGGATTGAGATCTCCATTTTCCATGGTTTTCATAAATCAATTAAGAATGGCATCTGTCCTTTGTAAATGGCGTAGCCAGTTTCCTTTCTTATCCTTTTTGTTTTGGAGATTGTGCTGCTTCTCTAACAAATTCATCAGGGGAGAGACGTTCAACACTACTCTTCCCTCCTTCCCTTTCTTTAGACTTTATTGTACTCAGTCACTTATCCCTGCTGCTTGTGATTCTTAGGAGATGACTTCAAGTTGTCAGACAAATGTGATCATGGAAAACGAGTCTGTGTTGCTGATAAAACGAATTTCTAAACAGAACTGAAGATGATACGATGAAAAGGAGGTAGAAAGTAAAAGAGAACAAGAAGCAGACACTCCCTAAGCTCAGTACAAAAACTGCTTAAATTATCTACATTCAAATACTGAGGCTGCTGTACGTAGTTGTGTTGGCTCTAGCGTCGTAACTGCATATTTGCCACTCAGACGTCAAATTATCAATTTTGGATGTAATTTCCCCTTTGTTGAGCGCAGTGTGTGTAGAGCAAAAAGTTCTCTAACTACGTAGATCCGCCCGTCAGATGTTCAAAAGCGGTTATGCTGCATAGTCATGGCCCTTAAAAGCCAGCCACTTAACTCCCGACGATATTCAGCTTACATGACACAAACTGGAGAATTTTTGTTATTAGGTTATTCTGAAAGTGCCTTGATGTAGAATTTGCATTAGTATAACACGTTAACCTGCTTAACCCTCTTAGTAATGTTACTATCCTCCGTTGTATTTCTGTGGCGGAAACTGTGGTAACTTTCGCTCCCCGATATTAATTAAACAACCATTTACCTAGACCGTATCCGATAAATTTGTTTTAAAATAAAATGATGGAAATAATTTGTGTATCTTAGGGATACGTTAGTTGCAACAGAATTATGGGCACCGAAAAGTGCGAGAACTGAATTTTGTGTTTTACACGCTTGTGAACATGGATTTATCAATTTTCTCGCCAATTTTTCTGGTACTAATGATTTTCTGCAGACGTCCGTATTCGCACCTGCGGCAAAGGAAGAGAACGTTATGAGCCAAATGGTATTTGACGGCATCCTTTTCTAATTGTGACAACGACTCATCTCTGGATAATGTGACACGTAACACGCATACGACTTTAGAGATTCGTGCGCCGTGTGTATAACCTATCTATCCGCTGCTGGCAGTATCCAGCCTGTCTACCGCTGGCAAAATGTCGACGATTGAGAGCAGTTGTGGGGGACTAGACGTCAAGTAGACAACTCTTTATGCAGTGAACAGCCTGCACGACATAGCTAGTGAGCGACTGGTGACCAGTAAGAAATTGGAAATTTGTGGTGAGGTCTTACGGGACCAAACTGCTGAGGTCATCGGTCCCTGTGCCTACACACTACGTAATCTAACTTAAACTAACCTACGTTAAGGTCACACACACACACCCACACACACACACACACACACACACACACACACACACCCATGCCTGAGGGAGGACTCGAACCCCCGACGGGGGGAGCCGCGCGAACTGTGACAAGGCGCCTAAGACCGCGCGGCTACCCAGCGCAGCGGACCAGTAAGAGTTAATGAGCTAATGCATGACGTCACTATGCAGCTTGTGCTGCCGACGCGGGCCGTCGTTTTTGGCTAAAAATCTAGTTTTATCTCGTCGATCCACAGTATTCTGCATCACTCTGTCTTCTATAATTACAAGACAGAAATCTCCTCCGGATACAGATTAGAGGACACCTTTCACCTGTCTGATGGCTTGAAATCTGCATTGACACTTTTCATGAGGTGTCTGGATATCCGTGGAGGAATGGCAGCCCGTTCTTCCTCAAGAACCTGAACCAGAGAAAGTAGTGACGTTGAACCCCGGGGTCTGGAGCGAAGGTGACGTTCCAACTCATCCCAAGGTTTCTCTATTGGGTTCAGGTCGGCACGCTGGACAACCGAGTCCACAAACGATTGTCTCTAAAAAATGCTGCTTAATGACAGTGTACATCGTCATACTGATACAATCATCGTCTCCGACCTGTTTCCTACTGTAGGCAGTACAAAATACTATAAAATGTGTTCATACCCTTCGGCATTTATCGTTTTCTTAAGCGCAGTAACTACGAAAAGGCCACCCTCACTGTAACGCCATCTTGTCCGTGCTTCACTGTTGGCACTGCGCAAGATAACAGGTCTAGTTCACCAGGCATTAGCCAAACGAAAACCATTCCATTGTGATTCATGGCTCCAAATCATTCGTTTCGTCATCCATTCTCGAATGGCGTCGCCCTTTACACCACTTCAAGCGTCGCTTAGCACTGACTAAAGAAATGTGTAGCCTATGGGGCCCTGCTCCAGCACTGTACCCCATTTTTAACTCCCTAAGCACAGTCATTATCCTAGATGGACTACTGATAGCACTGGACCTCACGAACTATACATTCCGCTGATTTCACGCAATTTTTTGCAACCAACCTCTGTAATGCTCGACGGTCCGTGCACATCGCTTTACATAGAAGTGTCCGGTTATTGTATTAAACAGTGTACATAGGCAAAAAACGACGCAGCACGAAGGCATTATACGAATGGGATGGATCTGAGTAAATGTGATGTATATGTATGGACAAACATATGATTGTAAAAATTGGATGATTTATTCAAGAGAAAGAGCTTCGGATATTGAGCAAATCAATAACGCTTTGGTCCACCTCTGAACTTAATGAAACCAGTTATTCGGCGTTGCCTTGATTGAAAGCGTTGTTGCCATGTCCTTCTGACGGATATCGTGTCAAATTGTGTCCAGTTGGGGAGTTAGATCGACAAAATCCCAAGACGACTGGAGGATCTTGCCCGTAATACTCCAAACGTTTTCAATTGGGGAGACATCCGGCTACCTTGCCAGCCAAGGAGGGGTTTGACAAGTAGTATAAACTTTCGGCTCTGCTGGCGGGCATTATCTTGCTGGAATGTGAGCCGAGGATGACTTGCTATGAAGGACAACAAAACGGGAAAATTTGGAAATTTGTGGTAAGGTCTTATGGAACCAAACTGCTAAGGTCATCGGTCCCTAAGCCTACACATACTTAGTATAACTTGAACTAACTTACGTTATGGACAACACACACACCCATGCCCGAGGGAGGACTCGAACCCCCGACGGGGGGAGCCGCGCGGACTGTGACAAGGCGCCTTCGACCGCGCGGCTACCCAGCGCGGCGGACCAATAAGAGTTAATGAGCTAATGCATGACGTCACTATGCAGCTTGTGCTGCAGACGCGGGCCGTCGTTTTTGGCTAAAAATCTAGTTTTATCTCGTCGATCTCTGCCATCTGCTGACGTTAAGTGCACAAAGGGAACGAATCGTCTGTCGTCTGTAATCACATTATTGCTGCATTAGGGTGATTCAAACATCTCTATCACTGTTGGTGTGATTGCAATATCTGTGAAATCAGACGTTCAGGCCTTATTCTGTGATTTAGTAACAATCGTTATTTCCGCCATTCACGAATAAAATAAAAAGGAATGGTGCATTTTAGTGATGTACGATGTACGTACGCTTCGTTACACACCACAAAATCATTACGGAATAAAACTATATCTACAGCTACAGCCCTACGCCGCATGCCACCTTATGATGTCTGGGTACTCCAGAAATTACCACACAACTGCGGTTGCAGATGTAAATACTATTCGTAATTCGTTATTCATTGCTGAAAGTGCGAAGTAACACTCGTTCATTGTAGCCAGATTGGACTGGTAAGGATTTTCCTAAGACATCATTTGGAATACGAGTACTAGCACGGCCTACTTTGCCGTCTCTACTGTCCAGAAAGATGAGCAGCTACAAAAGCTGGGAATCACGGTTTGAGTGGGAGCCGCATGAAACCTCAATGAAAAAACTTCTGGAATGGATTCCTCGTATTTAAGAAAGTAATTGGCCATGGCTACCGGCGCTCATACATTAATAACGGCTGAGTTGTCTGTATGTATTGTGTTGGTTTCAGCATAATACTTCTTGTCTGGGTAAATGAAGTGCGAAGCCATGTTTACAAATTGTACACAAGTAAACAGATTGAAAATCAATGCGTCTGGATACTTCGAAGTCATGCGTACCTGGTATCTGGTCGACTCCAACGACAGCATGTTTATTGGATCAGTAGAGTATGATGCTGGCTACAATGAAGTGTCTATGATGTACAAGAATGCAGAGTCCAAGAGCATTTATTATTTAAATTGTCTGGGAGAACGCTATGCAAGGCGCAGACAGCCAAACTGGAAGCAATTTGAAGAAGTCCTTAGTGGTCGCGAGCTAATGTTGACACTTTGTAAAGACAAGGGTGCGTTCGAGTCGAACCTTGGACATAAGTGTTCGTTTTCTGTATAATTTACTAGATTACAATTAATAATTGACATTTTCTTCCGATTACAAGTGAGATATAGGCTACAAATGAATTCTGGCAAGTACGATGTGGGCTATGAGCATATCTAAAGCTGGCAGGCATTTCAACGCTGGTATGCAAAGTGTAAAATCGAATAACCAAAATGTCAACTACAAAATAAGACAAAATATCTGGGGTAACTCATAGTCGCATAGGCAGACGTGTAAATTGTACATACCTATGAAATACAGGTTGACGCAAAGAAGTAAACGAACTCAGCGGATTATGACTCTGTACTCAGTACCAAGGATCGCACTTCTAGAATCAGCTGAATGAGCTTGGACGTACATATGAGTGTGGCGTACGTCAAGAGAAAAGCTCCAGTACAATGTCATCTACAGCATTTACAAACCTCCCCCGCCGGTTATCCCGCATAGTGGCTCCTGAATCTATGCAACAAGACCTCCAAGCTCTAAGCTGTTGGGTTCTTCACGGATGAGACTGTGATAAGCCGGTAAGCCAAGCTTACTGTGTGTGACGGAGGGTATCATAGTAGCACTACCATTTCCACCCTTGTCAGTTCCATGCGCGATTGGTGCAGGGGAAAACTACTGTCTTACAAACTTCCGCGTGAGCTCTAATTTCTCTGATTTTTCTGGTCGTGCTCACTTCGGAAAACATACGTGGCCGGAAGTAGTATATTGCGTGACTCGTTTTCGAATGTACACTCCGGGGATTTCAATAGTAAACTTCTCCATGAAGCACAGTGATTGTCGCTGCGGTTTGTTGAGCATCTTCGCAGCGCTTTCGCGCCGACTAAACGATGCCGTGACGAATACCTCTTCGTTGGATCTTCCTCGGTCTTCTGTTAAACCTGTATGGCAAGGATCCAAGACTAATGCCCAACACTCCAGAAACAAAAGGAGACATGTTTTTCCTTGTGTAATAACTTAGTTATATGCTTGTCTTCATCGAAATAAATTATCACGGTGGTAACATGTTTAGAGGGCATTTGTTTATTTCCTCTGCAGATACAATGGTAGAAAAATCCGTGACTGGCATATTTGGACCACGTTTTTTTGTTATTGTCTATGTTACTTTTAGCTCTATTGTATATTAGATTTCGATTACATTTTATTATTTCTGTGACTGTCGGTTTCAATCATACATTTGTAATAAGTGAAACATACCATTTGCAACAAAGGTAAGCCTCGATATTACTTCCATCCGAAAATTAGGCCGACATTTTAACACTTGATAAAAAAATTACCGTAAGGTCAATAAAAAGACATCAGATATCAACTTTGCCACTGACGTTGTTACAGTGGTCCTGCCCTGAGCTTCATGAGAATGGTCGCTAGAATTCTTGATTTTTTATGTTGCATCTCTTGTTTTTGTGTCTGTGTAATTATTTTGCGTATATTAACACTACTGGCCATTAAAATTGCTACACCACGAAGATGACGTGCTACAGACGCGAAATTTAACCGACAGGAACAACATGCTGTGGTATGCAAATGATTAGCTTTTCAGAGCATTAACACAAGGTTGGCGCCGGTGGCGACACCTACAACGTGCTGATATGAGGATAGTTTCCAACCGATTTCTCATACACACCCTGCAGTTGACCGGCGATGCCTGGTGAAACGTTGTTGTGATGCCTCGTGTAAGGAGGAGAAATGCGTACCATCACGTTTCCGACTTTGATAAAGGTCGGATTGTAGCCTATCGCGATTGCGGTTTATCGTATCGCGACATTGCTGCTCCCGTTGGTCGAGATCCAATGACTGTTAGCAGAATATGGAATCGATGGGTTCAGGAGGGTACTACGGAACGCCGTGCTGGATCCCAACGGCCTCGTGTCACTAGCAAACGAGATGACAGGCATCTTATCCGCATGGCTGTAACAGATCGAGCAGCCATGTCTCGATCCCTGAGTCAACAGATGGGGACGTTTGCAAGACAAAAACCACCTGCACGAACAGTTCGACGACGTTTGCAGCAGCATGGACTATCAGCTCGGAGACCATGGCTGCGGTTACCCTTGACGCTGCACTACAGACAGGAGCGCCTGCGATGGTGTACTCAAACGACGAACCTGGGTGCAAAACGTCATTTTTTCGGATGAATCCAGGTTCTGTGTACAGCATGATGATGGTCGCATCCGTGTTTGGCAACATCGCGATGAACGCACATTGGAAGCGTGTATTCGTCATCGCCATACTGGCGTATCACCCGGCGTGATGGTATGGGGTGCCATTGGTTACACGTCTCGGTCACCTCTTATTCGAATTGACGGCACTTTGAACAGTGGGCGTTACATTTCAGCTGTGTTACGACCCATGGCTCTACCCTTCATTCGATCACTCCGAAACCCTACATTTCAGCAGGATAATGCACGACCCCATGTTGCAGGTCCTGTACGGGCCTTTCTGGATACAGAAAATGTTCGACTGCTGCGCTCGCCAGCACATTCTCCAGATCTCTCACCAATGGAAAACGTCTGGTCAATGGTGGCCGAGCAACTGGCTCGTCACAATACGCCAGTCACTACTCTTGATGAACTGTGATATCGTGGGCAGCTGTACCTGTACACGCCATCCAAGCTCTGTTTGACTCAATGCCCAGGCGTATCAAGGCCGTTATTACGGCCAGAGGTGGTTGTTCTGGGTACTGATTTCTCAGGATCTATGCACCCAAATTGCGTGAAAATGTAATAACATGTCAGTTCTAGTATAATATATTTGTCCAATGAATACCCGTTTATCCTCTGCATTTCTTCTTGGTGTAGCAATTTTAATGGCCAGTAGTGTAGAATGCTGTGAAAAATGGCTCAGCGTAAAGAGTTATTTGCTTATAGCGTTGTGTCGATGTGCAGCGTTCATTTAGTGCTTCCTCGTATTTGTATGCGGTTTTTGTTGTTGTTTCTTGTCTGAAAACTACTTGTGGGCTACTTCACTGTACTTTGTATTATTTGTACGCTGCTGGCAATCGTGTGCCCGATTTTGATTGGGAGCGTTAGACGGGTATCAAGGCGATCCCTACCATATTAAACGCACAGTTGCTTCTCAGCTCGTACTGGATATTGAGGTTTACTGCAGCTGAGATGACTTCAGGCGGTGTGCTTACTCCACAATAAGTACAAAACAAAATATTTTACGCGATACTAAAAAGAAGTGATTAATCACTGTTAAGTTTTATCTTATTATTTCTTGTTGTTTTCATTCTGACGTACAATAACGCTGCCATTAGCACCCAAGCAGGGATAAATGTAACCCACACAAAATAAATTGTATAATAACGAATAACATACACCTCAAGGTACAATAAAAGTAAATCACTACTTCATCCAAAGTGAAAAAATTAGATCTGAGATGAAATACTACAACAGTGAGAAAAAGATAACCGTTGCAATGAAATGAAATGATGATTTTGAGTAAGGGCATTTAAGTTCGTTAATGCTATTTGGCACCAAAATTCATTTCCAAAGAACCATATTTTCTCGCCATGACACAGTTTGTTTGCATCACATATTTAAAAGTCGTCACAGTCATTCTGTAGTACTGTACCAGCTGCTCAATATTTCCACTTTTTTTTGGTTTTCAAATTTTGCATTGTTTACTTCGTGTACCCTCGTAATAACTTAGTGTACACGAGTGTGTCAGTGCTTTTAAGTGGCTATGTGGAGTTACTTGTTAAGTAAATGCAATTCTGACAGTTTCTATTATAAAGCGTTGAACACACCTTTGCAAAAACAGACATAATGTCTTACGGGATAACCGCAATCAGTGATTTTTTAATGTTACTTAAAATCCGTCTTGATTGCAAATTTTTTTTTATTATTCATATGACCGGTTTCGGTTCATTCAGAACCATCTTCAGATCTGATATTTCAGTTACAGGAGTAACCCGTCCAAATCCAGCAACTTTCACATGCTACGTCACATGACGTAGCATGTGAAAGTTGCTGGATTTGGACGGGTTACTCCTGTAACTGAAATATCAGATCTGAAGATGGTTCTGAATGAACCGAAACCGGTCATATGAATAATAAAAAAAAATTTGCAATCAAGACGGATTTTAAGTAACATTAAAAGAACACACCTTTGTCAACCTTGCTTAAATAGGCTAATTTGAGTTAATTATTTCTTTTCAAGTAGATGCACATGAAAGTACGCTACACGTGCTACGCCTACAATTTTTTTGTAACTTGACGTTAGGAGTCCGCTTAACCTACCTTCGATATTCCTTAGTAGGAAAGGTGTTTACGTAGTAAAACACGATGGCCGCGTTACTGTGTCCGGAAAAGAAACCCGAATACGAGTACAGAGTCTTACCACTGCGCAACCTCACTCGACGAAATACAATTCGGGTTTTGCGTCTCGGCGACGGCGAGACGAGACGAAGCACAAGTTCGGAATGGACAATAAATTAGGCATTAAGGCATTCATCAGACTGAATACCGAGAAATCTAAGTTGGACTGACTGTCGAAGTTTGAGGCTCATTCCTTTTGAATGCAAATCCGTTGCCTTAACCACCGAGCCGCCTTCCTGGTATGTCATTAGTTGACAAATTGCCTATAATTTCATTCATCTCAGCGATTTCTCCAGACCTGGTTTATATTCTCACTGAAGCCCCTGTTTCGCAATGCGAGTACTGTTACTGGGTGTAAGAACCAGTCACTTCAGATTTACGAATCGATCCGTGCAAGACAGAGCATGGTACCAATATGTCCCAAAACGCCGCGCGCGAAAATGGGATTTTTGTGGAGGTCATTATCGGGTTCGATTCATCATAGAAATAAGGGGTCAATTGTTTCGAATAGCCCATGGCCTAGGAACTATTTGTGTACCCATCGGAAGAACGGGCATCCTGTAGCCATCATACAGTATAGGGTCAAAATTTAAACATAAGACATTTCCTCCAGCACAGGCAAATTGAGAAAGCGGGTTGGTTCATTTGTAATAGAATTTAGGACCTTAGGCGGCTTATAAAGACAGCATTTCTTTATGAGCGTTTCCTGAGAAAGCACCGAAAAACTGTAGTTTGTAGGCACGAAAAGCGCCAGTTGTGGGGACGGCAACATCTATAATTTCTGTTCATGGCAAATTGTAAAAACAATTTACCACCAATATCTAGGCAAGATAATCTGGAACCCAAAATCATATCAATTGAAGAATTAACACATTTCCCAGTAACTCAAGAATACTTAAGTTACAGTATATCAAGCAAAATTTGCTTAAGGTGAAGGCCCAAGCTAACGGATACAAATTCCGAATTATTCCAAGTATAAACGTAACTTGAACAGGAACATTAAGTAATGCGGCTGCGGATTGAGGAAACAGCGCGAAAGAGACAGAGGCGAGACCTGTCGAATGTATGCAGTCCAAGTGACGTAAACAGCTAGCTAAGCAAGCCAACAGGGCGTGAGGAAGTGCGACCCGATCCTGGATAACACGTACCAGCAGTGGCGTACAAGAGATTACAACGACCGTTTCCTGCAGCACAAATAATTTTAACTAGGCAGAATTCCACCACAGCCTTGCATAAAATAGACAACTCGTAGGGTAGAATTAATTAATCTGAACTCTTATCAAACAACATGACAACGTAACTACTTTTTAATAAGTTAACCAAATGACACAGCGTGAAGAGTTTGACTGAGCACTGAAAGACCTAAGTCGAAACAAGGCCCCGGGAGTAGCCAACATTCCATTAGAACTACTGACAGCCTTGGGAGAGCCAGGCCTAACAAAACTCTGCCATCTAGTGAGAAAGATGTATGAGAAAGGCGAAATACCCTCAGACTTCAAGAAGAATATAATAGTTCCAATCCCAAAAGAAAGCAGGTATTGACAGATGTGAAAATAACCGAACTATCAGTTTAATAAGCCACGGCTGCAAAATACTAACAGGAATTCTTTACAGATGAATGGAAAAACTGGTAGAAGCCGACCTCGGGGAAGATCAGTTTGGATTCCGTAGAAATGTTGGAACACGTGAGGCAATACTGACCCTACGACTTATCTTAGAAAATAGATTAAGAAAAGGCAAACCTACGTTTCTAGCATTTGTAGACTTAGAGAAATCTTTTGACAATGTTGACTGGAATACTCTCTTTCAAATTCTGAAGGTGGCAGGGATAAAATACAGGGAGCGAATGGCTATTTACAATTTGTATAGAAACCAGATGACAGTTATAAGAGTCTAGGGGCATGAAAGGTAAGCAGTGGTAGGGAAGGGAGTGAGACAGTGTTTTAGCCTATCCCCGATGTTATTCAAACGGTTCAAATGGCTCTGAGCACTATGGGACTCAACTGCTGAGGTCATTAGTCCCCTAGAACTTAGAACTAGTTAAACCTAACTAACCTAAGGACATCACAAACATCCATGCCCGAGGCAGGATTCGAACCTGCGACCGTAGCGCCGATGTTATTCAATCTGTATATTGAGCAAGCAGTAAAGGAAACAAAACAAAAATTCGGAATTGAAATCCATTGAAATCATTTGGAGAAGAAATAAAAACTTTGAGGTTCGCCGATGACATTGTAATTCTGTCAGAGACGGCAAAGGACCTGGAAGAGCAGCTGAACGGAATGGACAGTGTCTTGAAAGGAGGATATAAGATGAACATCAACAAAAGGAAAATGAGGATAATGGAATGTAGTCGAATTAAATCGGGTGATGCTGAGGGTATTAGATTAGAAAATGAGGCACTTGAAGTAGTAAATTAATTTTGCTATTTGGGTAACAAATTAACTGATGATGGTCGAAGTAGAGAGGATATAAAATGTAGACTGGCAATGGCAAGGAAAGCGTTTCTGAAGAAGAGAAATTTGTTAACATCGTATATAGATTTAAGTGTCAGGAAGTCTTTTTCTGACAGTATCTGTATGGGAAGTGAAACGTGGACGATGAATAGTTTGGACAGGAAGAGAATAGAAGCTTTCGAAATGTGGTGCTACAGAAGAATGCTGAAGATTAGATGAGTAGATCACATAACTAATGAGGAGGTATTGAACAGAATTGGAGAGAAGAGAAATTTGTGGCACAACTTAACTAGAAGAAGGTATCGGTTGGTAGGGCATATACTGAGGCATCAAGGGATCACCAGTTTAGTATTGGAGGACAGCGTGGAGGGTAAAAATCATGGAGACCAAGAGATGAATACGCTAAACAGATTCAAATGGATGTAGGTTGCAGTAGGTACTGGGAGATGAAGAAGCTTGCACAGGATAGAGTAGCATGGAGAGCTGCATCAAACCAGCCTCTGGACTGAAGGCCACAACAACAACAACAACAAGAACAACAACCAAAAGATTTAAGAAATCAGCTACAAATATTAAAAAAATAACTTCAACATACGATTGTACTACCAAAATTTTTCCTTTGTAGCAACCGATTAAAACAGTCACAAGGCTACTTGCATGACATACAAAGCTCATCAGTACACACATAGTCCACAGCAGTTCAGAGAGAACAAATGCGTCTTGGAACAGACAAATTTATCCAAGCCACTTAAATAGAGCAGATGCACTAAATAATTTCTTAGACAGCGTAGACCTTTACCATTAGCTTAGAAGAAACCAGTAACAAAAGCAAATTACAAATAGGCCAACAAAATAGCAAACTACACACACATTCTGACATGAACAACTAACCATACGTGGTAACTAACAATCCTAAACAGTTCACTGCGCATCCAATTGAAAATTATATGACCAACATTTACTTTAAAAATCAGAAGAATGGAGGGGAGGCAGACGAGGACAGATAACGCATATGCTAATGCACACCACGAGGCTTTTGTTTGTTTTGGTTAGTGTTGTTCAATCTCAGATAGACTGTCAATGGGAGAGCATCTCGTGTTCCTACTGCTAATAAGCCAAGTACACCATTCGTTTGTTATATATTTTTATAAGCTTCAAACAGGAGCGACTTCAGAAATGGATAGGAACTGTGATTGCTGTGTACAGATGCGAGCTGAGTTGGTGGCCCATCACTCACAGATCCAAGCTGTGTTGGCTTCTGTCACACAGCTTGAGGCTGCTGCCAAGGGGCGTCACCATGGGGATTGGACGCGGGGATGCGAGGGTCGTTGAGCACGTCCCATGTGTCTCCCGATCAGTCCACTGCTGTGGCTGCCCAGGGTTCTTTCTGCACTGAGATTGACCCCTCACCTATGGTCGACTGGGAGACCATTCCAAAGTCAGGTAGGTACCAGTAGACTTTCTGAGGGGCTGATCATAGCCCCCCACCCTCAGTGCGTTTGTCGAGAAGATTTCGGGTATTAGGTGGCTGACAATGTCTCTAAGCCGGATGCAGTCGTCCAGAGGAACAGGTCTGGGCATTCACAGGGGCTGGCTTGCTGGTAGTTGGGAGCTCCAACGTGAGGCGTGTAGTGGGGCCACTTAGGGAAATGGCTGTCTAGGAGGCGAAGGAAGCCAGCGTGCAATCCACGTGCTTACTGGGGGGAGTCATTCCAGATGTGGAAAGGGTGCTTCCAGTTGCCATGAAGAGTACAGGGTGCAGCCAACTGCAGGTGGTGGCTCATGTCGGTACCAATGATATGTGTCACTTTGGATAGGAGGAGATTCTCTCTGGTTTCTGGCCGCTAGCGGAGATGGTAAAGACTGCCAGTCTTGCTTGCGAGATGAAGGCTAAGCTCACCATTTGCAGCATCATTGATAGAACTTACTGTGGCAATTTGGTGCAGAGCCGAGTGGAGGGTCTCAATCAGAGGCTCAGGTGATTCTGTGACCGTGTAAGCTGTAGATTCCTTGACTTGCGCCATCGTACGGTGGGTTTCTGGGTTCCGCCTTATAGGTCAGGAGTCCACTACACACAGGAAGCCGTTACATGGGTAGCGAGGGCTGTGTGGAAGGGACTGGGCGGTTTTTTAGGTTAGAGGGTATCAGGAAACCACAGAAAGGGCCTGTGTCTAAAAGGGGGCAATTAAAATGCAGTAAGGTATTTGTAGCAACGATGGGTATCGTAGTTGTAAACTGTCGTATCTGTGTTGAGAAAGAACCATAGCTCCAAGCCCTAATAGAAAGCGCAAATAGTTGTACACTCATGCTCATAAATTAAGGATAATGCTGATACACGGTGAAACAACGCTCTGATGGGCGGTTTGCGGGTTTAAATCACCTCAAGGTATGATCATATGGTGCAACTGACCCACGGTCGTCGCACGGTGGCGCTAGCAGCAGTCCACATACGCAGAACTGTGTTGGTGCATTTGAGAATACGGTGTAGCGAGTAAGTTTGCAGACGTTTTCAGACGTTTTTAATGGTGACTGTGTTGAAAATGGCTCAAAGAACACATACTGATGACGTTATGAGGGGTAGAACACTAGGGCGACTGGAGGCTGGTCAAACACAACAGGTTGTAGCAAGGGCCCTCTGTGTGCCACAAAGTGTGATCTCAAGATTATGATAACGATCCCAGCAGATAGGAAACGTGTCCAGGCGCTACAGTACGGGACGTCCACAGTGGACAACACCACAAGAAGACCGGTATCTCACTATCAGTGCCCGCAGACAGCCACGGAGTACTGCAGGTAGACCTGCTCAGGATCTTATCGCAGCCAGTTGTCTCCAGACACACAAAGACGACTGAACAGACATGGTTTATTCGCCCGGAGACCTGAAGGTGCATTCCACTGACCCCTGGTCACAGGAGAGCCCGTAAAGCCTGGTGTCAAGAAGACAGCACATGGTCATTGGAACAGTGGCCCCAGGTTATGTTCACGGACGAGTCCAGGTATAGTCTGAACAGTGATTCTCGCCGGGTTTTCATCTGGCGTGGATCAGGAACCAGATACCAACCCCTTAATGTTCTTGACAGGGCCCCAGTATGGAGGTCGTGGTTTGATGGTGTAGGGTGGAATTATGGTGGGTGCACATACACACCTGCCTGTCTTTGACAGAGGAACTGTAACAGGTCTGGGGTATCGGGACGTCATTTTGCACACGTCCGCATTTTCAGGGGTGCAGTGGGTTCAACTTTCCTCCTGATGGATGATAACGCATGGTCCCACCGAACTGCCATCGTGGAGGAGTACCTTGAAACAGAAGGTATCAGGCGAATGGAGTGGCCTGTCTGTTCTCCAGACCTAAACCCCATCGAACATATCTGGGGTGCTCTCGGTCGTATCGCTGCACGTCTTCAAACCCCTACGACACTTCAGGAGCTCCGACAGGCACTGGTGCAAGAATGGGAGGCTATACCCCAGCAGCTGCTCGACCAACTGATCGACCCGTTGTGCGGCCTGTGTACGTGTGCATGGTGATCATATCCCATACTGATGTCAAGGTACATGTGCAGGAAACAGTGGCGTTTTATAGGACATGTTCTACCGAAATTTTTTCAAAAAATCTAAGTATTCAGAAAGAATATATTAAATACAGTTGGTGGTGGAGTATTTATAATAGTAGTTTACCTTGTAGTGAAAATGAAGTAGTTCGTGCAGGTTGTATAGGTAGAGGTTATGCTTGGAAATCCAACTAAATTATTAAAATTATTAATTGGATACTTTTACCCCCCCCCCCCCCCCCACGCGACTCAGAAGTTACAGTTGCTGAATAGTTCAAAGAAAACTTGAGTCTATTTTCAAATAGTACCCTACTCATACAATTATAGTCGGTGGTGACTTCAATCTACCCTCGATAACCTGGAAAACGTATACGTTTAAAGTCTGTGTCAGGCATACAACGTCATTCGAAATTGTACTGAATGCTTTCTCAGAAAATTATTTTTAACAATTCGTTCATGAGCCTACTCGTAGCGTAAATGGTTGCGAAAGCATACCTGACCTCTTAGCAACAAATAATCCTAGACTAATAGGGAATATCATGATGAATACAGGGAATAGCGACCAAAAGGGACTAAAAGGATTTATAGCGTTCTGTGTTAAAAAAGCGTGAATATGTTCGCATCCCAGAAATTTTGGTGAGGAAGGGAGAATGAGCATTGACCCGGCTGGCTCTCCACTTTTCTGTCAAGAGTATTTTAACGAGGGACATATTCACGGTTTTGAGCCACAACAGGAACATTTTTCCTTTGGTTTATTCCACTACTGTAAAATTTTAATTAGTGGGCATGTATGAAAGCATAAAGTACACAGTGGTTCTGTTAAAAGACGATTCGTTTACATCTGATCCGATGAATTTGGTACTGATACTAAATAAGATGAATATACATTCTCATTATGATATACTTATTCACGAGACGTACGTAAGTAGAGAGGTACTTTATGTGCTGAGAGTCTGATAAGAATTTGATTTCCTAGCTGCATAATTAGTGAAGAACTCCGATCCTAAAGCCCCAATCTCGCCTGCTTGGGATACGTGCTCTCGTGACTGCTTGAATACCGTTCGTTTCCAAACAAGCTACCTATGTTACAGGATGTAAAGGTCAAATGTGCGCTTAAATTGCAGTAATGTGAAAACTCTAACAGAGAGTACTAATAATTTATGGAAATGTTGGAAATTAGCGGTAAGTTCCTGTAGGATCAAACTGCTGAGGTCATCGGTCCCTAAGCTTACACACTACTTAAACTAACTTACGCTAAGGACAAAAAAAAAAAAAAAAAAAAAAAAACATACATACACACACACACACCCATGACCGAGGGAGCACTCGAACCTCCGACGGGGGGAGCCACGCGAACCGTGGCATGGCGCCCAAGACCGCGCGGCTATCCCGCGCGGCAATAATTTATGCTATCACTTTCAGCCGAAAGCTATGTGCACGTTACATTATTATACTAATGGTACATTGTGTTGAAGATGTAGAAAAGTATTAAAAATAATTCAGAATTTTCATTAGCAGTGCAGCGTTACAACATAGATTTTGTACTACTTTAACTGTGGTGTCCAAAGGGTGTTGAAGGCATCTGATTCGACAAGCAATCGATGTATGAAATAACTAGTTTTCCATTTCGCTGTGATTATGAAACTGGCTGACAAATGGGTTCTATCCGTTGGATTCTGGTTACTGCATTTGTTTTATATTAAGTGTTAACTCTCACTTTACTCGGAATTTCAAATTTGAAAAATGTAGCAAAATGAGAAGCTATGTGGAATACACAAGTGTGTTTAAATGATTCATCGTGGACATAGTAAATTAAACGCAGCAGGTTTTATAGGGGTTTAAAAATACTTCTTGTGTTTTGTTTGTGCTAAAGTAAAGTTTGTACAATAAAGAATAATAAAAATGATATCGATAAAAAGAAAAAAAACGCATAACAGAGTTGGA
Source organism: Schistocerca nitens (assembly GCF_023898315.1). Classification (NCBI taxonomy): domain Eukaryota; kingdom Metazoa; phylum Arthropoda; class Insecta; order Orthoptera; family Acrididae; genus Schistocerca; species Schistocerca nitens. Next base: position 458,242,020 of record NC_064614.1, on the reverse strand, counting down.
TATCTTTAGTAGAATGAATGAAAACACTTTGATATGGAAAAATATACATACACAGCCGGCCGGTGTAGCTCAGCGGTTCTAGGCGCTTCAGTCTGGAACCGCGCGACGGCTACGGTCGCAGGTTCGAATCCTGCCTCGGGCATGTATGTGTGTGATGTCCTTAGGTTAGTTAGGTTTAAGTAGTTCTATGTACTAGGGGACTGATGACCTCAGATGTTAAGTCCCATAGTGCTCAGAACCATTTTTTATGCATACACGAGGGCGTGCGGAAAAGAATGCCTCCAAAGTTTTTACGCGAAAAATCTTTAAGCTTTTTAAATATAACAAACTGTATTGTCATTCTACACCCTTATACTTCATGTCTACATATTTATTTCTCAACATAGTCACCCTGGCGACGAACACACTTCTCGTAACGGAATACCATTTTGTTGATCCGTCACTGTATATTGTTTGACTTTGTTGGCGGAGCCACGAAATCACCTCCGTTTGCACCGCTTCATCACTATGAAAGTGATGTTCTCGAAGTTGTTCTTAACATTATGGAAACAAATGAAAATCGAATGGGTGAAGTCGGGGCTGGATGGAGGATGATCGTGACAGTGTACCAAGTTGTTGGGTTGTTGCAGAAGTCGCTGTGCTCGTCTTTGGTCTGGCATTGTCATGGTGAAGGACAGGGTGCTGCTACTGTGATCGAACTCTTAGAATCAGAAACTCGATTGCAGCACGCTGTTTATCACGCATTGATATAGTTACGTACGTTACATACCGCTATGTTACACGTTACAGTTCGGAGTTCTCTGGTGGCAGAGGACTGCAAATATGTAGACCTGAAGAAGAAAGTGTAGAATGTTAATAATGTTCGTTTTATTCAGTAAAAGGTTTAAGAGTATAGGCGTAAAAAATTCGGAGGCATTACTTTGCAGCGTGCCCTCGTATAAATTATCAGCTCGATTACGCCGGTATTACACTATCAAATTTCTTTGTAAAATATCTTTGTCAAAAATCTTTGTCAAAGATATTTGATGGTGTAATAGGGAACTTTGTCAAATGTCGTCCAATATTTGATCAAATCTAGGGCCTCGCTGTAGATTTGATCAAAGAAGTCGCTTGTCTTCTGTTCACTGCAATGTGACATCGAGCGCTAGCATCGCTGCAGCGTTCTGTCGTCTGTAGTATTTTTAGAAACATTGCCGGTAAATACAATTGGTGTGCCGACAACTGCAAAATTAATAGAGTTGTATGAAGCTGATGAGGCGCTTTACAACATGAGGCACCCTGAATACAAAAATAGATTAAGAAGATTGGAGACTTGACCTGACCTAACCTAACCTAACCCTCTCCTGTAGCAAGGAATGGGGGTGTTACAGTGAGCCTGTCTTCTGCAGATGTAGCAGTTCTTAAGTGAATGTTGTGCTTTGTGATATGAGGATACACTTCACTGAGCACATACAGAAGTGTATGCTCATCCATTCTTACGTAATTGATGTACGACTTGACGTCCTCCACTATAAGCTCACGTAACAAGTTTTGTTGAATGCTTTTATCGTGTCGTCGTAAAACCCACGGCTTTAGCCAGGTATGTTTCCTTTTTTTCCCCCGCTTCTCTTCCGCATGTGCACACAGTGCAATTGTGGGACATGCAACTGACGCGGTTAATAACAAGTTGTTGTCAGCCATCTTGAACTGTGACGAAAAATATGATGACAGTGTAATACCCCTTCTAGCGCTACGTCAAAGATCTCTGTGAAATATATTTCACGGAATATTTGATCACATCTTTGATCAAATCCTTGAGAAAGAAATTTGATAGTGTAATACCGGCCTTACACGTTGCTGCAATCCGTGGGTACTTTTATTTTGTGCCGGAAAATTCAGTGATTTGAAAGAGAACAGATGTGTAAACCTCTGGAACTGTCATACGGGTGAAACGGCCGTTAGCGTATCAGATTGGGTCGCTCCAGCTGTCTGCGCAGGCCAAAGTGAAAGTCCAGCCTCTCTACGGCCGACATGTCTGGAATTAAAAGCACCGACCGGATGATGTTTTCCCACCGTTGCGCCAGATGATGCAAACAGAACAGTGCCTCGTGCAAGACTGACTTCATTATCCGTGTGCATAGGACTTGAAAAAATAAGCATAGCATGTGCTGGGCTCGCCATATGCACATAAAAATTGAAATTAATGTCGTCCTCAGGCCCACAGGACAACTTGATGCCTAGTGGCCGCCTTACAGCGTTATCTGGATGAGGTATGGGAGGGCATGGGGTAAACGCTCCTCTCTCCCAGCTTTTGTCGGTTTTCCAGACTCTGAAGCCGTTACCTCTCTTTCAAGTAGCTCCTCAACTGGCATTATGAGGCTGAGCGTGTCTCTTATCAGTCCTCTCACCAAAGCCCTGTTAGTATGAGGAGGTGAACCCGGGTCTTCCGCAGGGCATTCAAATGCGCTGACTACTAAGCTACGGCGGTGGTCACCTTTCTTTTCCTGTAGCTTATACCTAAACTAAAGGGGAAACTCTGATCAAATAGTAACCAACGAAGCTCAGCAGCTCAGACTAACATGCGAAAAACTCATCAAAATTCGCAAATGCACGAGGAATTTAAATACGTGCTAAAGCCAGCAGTTCCAACCTGAAACTAGGTGGTTATTCATCTCTGGACATCGATCTTAGTAGTAAGCTGCGCGATAGAGTCAAATGATGAGTCGTCGTTCCACAAAGTATCCAGCAAAAATCTGTAACAGTGACTGTTAGGCGAGGAAAAGTAGTTATGAATGCCACTTCTGAAATTAAAGGAGGACTTAAGATAGCTGCATGAAAGCGAGATAACGTACATTTTAATGTGAATTAACTGAAGATCAAAGAGCTACTCTCTAGTATAGTCGTGCTTCATGAAGCGCCGCTTGCAGGACGGGGAGGTGCGCCGGCTCTGGATCAAATCCGCCCGGCGGATTAACGACAGCACCCACCGTCTCCTTCGAAGCTGAGGTACTATTTCAGTACAGTTTGAGAGCTTCTGTAATGCTGTTCGAGGTCAGGAGGAATACCAAGTGGCGTGAGGTGTGAATGGGAATTTGGATTGAGGAAAGTGGGATGGCGTGCTGTAGTAGTCCATGCAATTGTGCAAAGCAAATATTCCAGGGTGGCATAGTGATTAGCACATCTGCCTAGTGAGCAGCAGGCCTGGGTACGAATCCTGGCCTTCAAACAAATTTTCATTCGTCGCTTCAGTCTGCATATACACATCATAGTTTCAAGAGGAGAATGTGTGTAACACCAAATTAACTGCGTGCATGTATTTTAGCTGTTATTGCAGTTATCAGTCATCTCCATGAATGTGTCCTATACACATCTCAGTGTTATGGTTTCGATAGTCACCATAAGAGAGGCTTTTCTGTGAATTAGAGTAACTTAATAATAGATGTATTTGATCTCTTAGTTATTAGATGGACGATACAATATTATGTTAATGTTATAGTGTTAATGTTATAGTTATAATGTTATATTGTGGATTGCTATACTAGTTAAATAACAGCTTGTAAATGAGAAAAAGTGATACTTATTAATATCTATATCATTGTATTATATTACTATTCAGTAGCATTAATTGTATTTGTACAATTGTATTGACACGTTCCACATCCAGGCGAATCACTCGCATGTACGGATCCATGGAATACGCATACCAAATAAAAAAATAAAATAAAATATGAAGAAGTGTAGGAACAACAGAGATCCATGTCTCGCTAATTCATGATAGAGGGATCCAGAAAGATGAGGAGGAAAAAACAAGCATTGTCTGATTAAAGTATCACAGCAGGAGTCAACAGAAGCGATTTAGAATCCATGCGAAACTTAAATCATGGCGCCCAGAAAGGGAACGGAGTCACCGGTCGAGCAACACTTCGCAACGCCCGTCGTCTATCCAGCAATGCTGGTAGCCATACGACACGGATAGATTTTAGACGAAACGTTTACAGGAACACTTTACATTCCCTTAGTACCGAGTTATTGCCATTCTGTTAACATATTTTAGGAAACTATAGGAAACAAATATGACAAAAATGTTATTTAGATGAACATCTGCGAAGTAATACAGTGAAGTTCTAAAACGAAAAAGAAAAAAATATGCGGCATATTCCTCAGGATTTGTCAATGGGACTTAACATCTCAGGTCATCAGTACCCTAGACTTAGAACTACTTAAACCTAAATAACCTAAGGACATAACAAACATCCATGCCCGAGGCAGGATTCGAACCTGCGACAGTAGCAGCTGCGCGGTTCCGGACTGAAGTGCCTAGAACCGCTCGCCCACAGCGGCGGGCCAGTAATCTGCGTAGGATATCTGCGCCTAGACTTTTCTCCCGCAGCGCAAAACAGTGTACAGGAAAACGAGCTAATAGGTTTATGATTCCGGATCTATCTAGTGCATTTAAGATATTTGAAATAGACAAACAGCGTGTTTCGTTAAGGGGCTCCGGAATGACCTCTCATTCCAATGTTATAATAAAACTAAAACTCTAAACTCCGTTCTCAAAGGCCTTGGAAGGCCTAACGGTACCGACCGGCCGCCGTGTCATTCTCACCCCACAGACGTCACTGGATGCATATATGGAGGGGCATGTGGTCAGCACACCGCTCTCCCAGCCGTATGTCTGATTACTTCTCAATCAAGTAGCTCCTCAGCTTGCCTCACAAGAGCTGAGTGCACCCCGTTTGCCAGCAGCGCTCGGTAGACCGGTTGGTCACCCATGCAAGTGCTAGCCAAGCCCGACAGCGCTTAACTTCGGTGATCTGACGGGAACAGGTGTCACCACTACGGCAAGGCCGCTGGCAATGTTTAAATAGCGCTTATAAATTACATGTTTTCTCAGAAAGTATTTGAGTTAGGTTGAGTTCCAGGTTGTTTATTGGAGTATTGCCTACAGTGCAACACAAGGATTTAAAAAAAAATCGAATTCAGTTGTTGGAGATTAATTTTTTCTATTGTAATGAAAATTCGCTACTTTTGTGCCATTCAATTCCGTTTCACTGGCAAGTCCTACGTGATTTTTTTTATAGAGAGTTCCTGACCGGCTTCGCTACACTGAATACTTCTTATACAGTTATCAAAAATTCCGTTGATAGCTGATATATCAAATATTTCATTCACATCCAATTCGCCCATAAAATATTCATATTTTTCACTAACCGAAGCAAGCTTTTTCTGCAAAGAACTTTCTTTCTCACTTTCTTTGGAATGGGTAGGTGTACCAGAAATGTTAATTTCACACATTTAGTTATCGTCTTTATTGTTTACAGTAATAACACCTACCTTTGACTTTCCAACATTTCTCGTTTTCCTAAAAGCCTTCAGAGGGTTTCTATTTATATGAAGATGGTGTCTGTTCCCGAAAGAACAGATACTATTGATCACTGTGCAGCTTGTCTAGAATGAAATGATAATTAAATCGAAACTCTTAGCTGCCGACAGGTGTTGTTGATATACATCAATGGGGACAACTGAAAATGTGTGCCCCGACCGGGACTCGAACCCGGGATCTCCTGCTTATATGGCAGACGCTCTATCCATCTGAGCCACCGAGGGCACAGAGGAAAGGGGAAAGTCTGTAGATTTTTAAAATGCAAAAACGTAAAAAATTGAATATTTCATGATTTTGAACGTTTTCGGAGCCCATTAACCAGTTTGCCGTAAACTGTATCCATATGCGGACAATCCATGCAAGAGTCTCTAATTAACAGAAGGGTAAACATTTCAAATGCAACAATTTTCTTGTAGAACGGCAGATGAAAATAATCTTATTTTGGATTTTTTTAAAATAATACTTTGGTTTATTTCTAGTCCACTCCTTGCGTAAGAAAGTTGAGTGAGGTATATTTTGTGATATTGTTTGAGGTGAAGTTTCTGTTATGCGACACAAAATCAGATCCGCCATAGTGCGAGGAAACTCATAAAACGGTAAGTTCTTGTTGTTAAAGTTGTTTTATTGCTCATGCTTTTACCTGCAGAACTAACGAATGGCATTAGACGATTAAGAGAGTTCTAGGTAAAGTTTTTCAACTGGCTGTAACATCACGTAATGACAGTCCCTGTGAACTTGAACTTCGAACAGCTTAGTCGGCTTACGCAAACGAACAGCTACCATGTTCTTTCCGTGAGCATATCCCTATAAGCAAGTTGTTCATATAAAGATGTGTTTGTCTTATTGTCGGCCCTCTGAACATACTTTTGTTTATCTGTTTTGACATCGCTGTGTCACTTATTTGTTGCCATTGACAAGGCGGCAGCTACAAGCTAAATATTTGAGAGGTTAGATGCAAATCAACACACACAATACAGTGATTTAGGCGAAAGAATGAAAACGTACGCGTCATGCTGGCTGGATGGAATTTTAATCGCCATCTTCCTAAACGAGAAGTCATCGGCTGCCTGAACAACCCTGAAACCGTTAGAAACTTAAAACTAGGACAACGGCTGATGAAAGCAGAAGGACGGTAAAGAAACAGCTTTGACTTGTCACTTCGAGGCTCATTATCTATTTTAAGGGCTTTAGTAAAGGGGATTGCGCTATAAAGATGATTTAATATGGTATATTAATGAGATTTCTGGAGAATGCTAAAAGTTAAAAGGACTGGTAAAAATTTTACACAGAATAGGCTAGGAAACTAATGCATGCAAAAAAGGATAGGATGATAGGGAATTTCTTAAGATAGAGACTGGCTTCCACGATTTTAGATGTGGTAGAGTGCAAAATAAAAAGAAAATACTGAGATTGTAATCTATCCAGCAAATCAGCGAGGATGTTGTATGTAGGTGTATGTTATATGTAGATAAAGAAGGTCTTACAAGAAAGGAATTCTTGGCGGGCTGCATCAAATTGATCAGAATACCGATGACTCAAAAACAAAGAAAGAAAGAAATGAATGATGTGGTGAAGTTTCTTTACAATAGTTATTATTGTGCGAGGATGTAGGCGTTACAAAGAGAATGCATCAGTCTACTCCTGTCTCAAAGGAAAGCTGGGCTGCCAGTTTTCTCGTTTCCATTCAGCTAACATATAATCAACGATATGTAAAGCCACACTCCACAAATCAAGGAAGACGACTGCCTCAAGCTTGAGAATCAGAGGGTATGTGCGGCCGCTAGGTAAGTCTTTTCCAAAAATTCTAACAATGAAAATTCTTTCCATCACAGGATTTTTGTCTGATATAGCGAGATAAATCCCACTTTAGTGACTTCGGCAGTCGAAATGGGAGCTAACTAAACATGAAACTATATAAATGAAGGCATTGGAGAAAAAAATTCCATTCTTTGTCTGGAGATAGTACAATGCATGTTTTCTCCGTACGTAGCCAGTGACGCAAGTGTTCTGAAGAGAAAACAGTGTATGAGCCACACCGGTTACAGCTATAATTATGTCCAGATGAAATAAAAATATAATAATAAGGTTGTTTTCGCTCTTGGAACCATTTTGAGTAAAATCATTATCGACTGCGGTTGCAGAAGATTTTTGAGCCACAGGTGCCCGCTATTTCGCAATGTTGTCTCTCAGCTTTCAGTGAAACGGACATACAAAGATAAAAGGCTTAAGAAATCATACGATATCCAGTTATGCTGTAATGAGCTACCGGAGATCACAGGTCGTTTTTTATCAAAATACTCAGAAAATGCCCCTGAGAAAACTCCAAAACGTTGTTGTAGGAGTTCTATTACACCATAATCTGACTCTTGAACACGTATCCGGGTGGTCTACTTGGAAGCACTTTAAATGTATCTGAAAGTCATTCCTTCCTTGGAATGACACGTAATGAGTTTGAAGATGTATTACGGTATACGCAAGTCAATACTTGTTTCATATGTTCATATGCGTGCTAGCGGTTCATAGATCGCGTTTCACTCGTACACTATGATCCTGATTTCTTTTTGTTTATGGGATTTTCCTTTGCTAGGAATGACTAATCTTCCATGTGGTTGAAACTTCGTGGCAGATTAAAACTGTGTGCAAAACCGGGACTCAAACTTGGTACCTTTGAACAGAGGGAATTTTTCTGTGCCATTGTTGTGACCTGTTCTGAAATTTTGGTCATTATCATACGTACCGTTCAGAATTTAAAAGTTTAACATTCTGTTGTCCCATAACTGTATCTAATGCACTTGGTCCCTTCTGTGGTATTGATTAGTCACACGGACATTGGTAGGATTGTAACTAGCTCCATTGCACTACATAACCACAGTTACAATTTTGCACTAGAGATTTAGAAGTCGTTTCCATTTTCTACAAGTAGTCAGACAGTCGCTCATTATGTTTAATTTCCTACCTTGTTTGAACAATATTGTAAGTACTGGGCTACACGTGTGCTGTCGTAGCAGCACAAGACAACTGACGTATACCGCTGACGCCAATATGTTTTAGAATTCTGGAACACGTTTTATGCTCACGTATTATCACTTTTCTGGAGAAAGAAAATCTGTAGAAAGCGACATGAATGATCGTGTGAACTCCAGCTCGGTCCGTTCATCTACGAGATACCGACGTTCAAGTTGATTCCGCGTTCCGTGACTTCCAGAAGGCGTTCAGTACAGTTCATCGCTATCGCCTGAAGAATAAATAAGAGCGTACGGAGTATCATACCAGCTTTGTGATTGGATTGAAACAGCGCACATCGCTCTCAATTGAGACAAATATTCAGACATAAAAGTTACTTCGGGCATACTTCAGTGGACTGTTGTAAGACCATTACTAATCACAATATATACAGGGTAGGCGAGAATTAATTTCGTGTAAAAATGGTTTATACATCTTTTTATACTTAAAAATATTCATTAAACAGAAAAGATTTTGTTTCTTATAACAGTAGAATTGTTACAACAGTAGAATTGTTACTTATTGCTAAAAGTCAACATAGGCACCAAAATTATCTACCAATTTTTGTAAACGGGTGTGGATACAATTTACAGGCTTCTACAGGCAATTCAACGGTATGTTTCCAATTCATCAAGAGTTTTTGGGTTTGTACGAAAAACTACCTTTTTCGGCCACCCACAGGTGAAGAATGGCAGGGCGTTACGTCAGGAGACCTTGCTGGTAATTCAAGGTGGCCACGACGCCCCAACAAGCGTCCTGGAAAATGTATGTCGAGCCGCGCGCAGACAGGTTACGCGAAGTGAGGCGGGGCTCCTTCTTGGATAAAGATTAGGTCGTTGTAATTATCCCACGTGGATACTACATCATGGACATAATTTTGAGCCGGCCGCGGTGGCCGTGCGGTAGTAGGCGCTTCAGTCTGGAACCTCGGGACTGCTATGGTCGCAGGTTCGAATCCTGCCTCGGGCATGGATGTGTGTGATGTCCTTAGGTTAGTTAGGTTTAAGTAGTTCTAAGTTCTAGGGGAATGATGACCTGAGATGTTAAGTCCCATAGTGCTCAGAGCCATTTGAACCATTTGAACATAATTTTGAAGCACATACCGTTCTGCATTCATTGTGTCCCGAATGAGATATGGACCAACAACTGCAGCACACTGTAACCCTTGGGTGATGTTGACTCGGTCAACAACAAGACCTCGGAACCCCTATTGCCGAATAATAATAACAACTATGCTGGTTGACAGATCCTGCAGCAAAAAACACGGTTTCGTCAGACCACAAGATATTATCGAAAATATTGGAGTAAACTTCATATCAAGCAACCATCATCTCGCCATATTCCAATTGATGACCTCAGTCTTCTGGCGACCATTCCTGGCAGTAATGTGGCTCCCATGGACGAAAATTCAACACTTTCTTTAGAAAACTTTGCGTTGTCTATCGGGTTAAGCCATTGCCAGGAAATGCCTGTGTTTATGATTTTTGAAGACTTCGAGTTAACATTTCCTAGACCACTTGCACTTTTTTCACTGTCCTCGATTTTGGGGGTTCCCGCTTCTCCTAACTTGTCAGATTTTAATCTGACAGGTTCTGTGTCCGTTAGCTTCGAATGGCAAATCACCATGGTCTTTGGCTCTACCGAGACACGAGGTACTTGAACACTTCGCCACCATCTCTGTACCTGTTCCACGATTGCCATACCTCGTGCCGGGAAGGCAACTGAGCCTGCTCACGCAAGGTTAGACCTTGCGCCGTAGTATGCCACTGGTATTTGCACTGACATAAATGAGATATAATGCAATAAATTCTGACAATGTAAGGAACAAAAGATTTTTCCTGAAACTTAGTTAAGTAATACAAAAGCTACAAAGAAGGTTCAAGAGAGAGTTAATTCTCGCCCACCCTGAATAAATGACGTAGTAGATAACATCGAAAGATCCTCGGGGTTTTTCGCGGATGATGGTGTTGCATACAAAGAAGTAGCGACACTAGAAAATTGTAGCGAAATGCTGCAAGACCAGCAGGGGATCGCCGCTTCGTGCAGGGCGGGCAGTTGATCCTCAACGAAAACCATTGTAATGTACAACGCATAAATAAGCAGAAAGACCCATTTCTGTGTGATTACGCAATTGCAGAAGAATCTCTGAAAAGAGTCAAATCGATTAAAAATCTGGGAATATCCGTCCAGGTCGATCTAAAGAAGAAAGACTGTGTAGAACTAATGGCAGGTATTACAGATGCCAATCTGAGATTCATTGGGAGAATCCTTAGAAAGTGTAGGCCACTCACGGAATAAGTATTTTACATAACCCTTGTTCGCCCAGTATCTGAATATTGCTGTTGTAGCCTGGTATCCGTACCAGGTTGGTTAGACAGATAAAATAGAGAACATCCAAAGAAAATCAGCGCATAGCTTTATAGGTTTTGTCAGGAAACGCGAAAGCGTCACGGTGATGTTCGGCCAACTTCAGTGGCGGACGCTGCAAAAAGAGGCATTGCACATCGATGTGTGGTTTACTGTTAAAATTCCGAGTGCGTTCCTTCCTGGAAGTGTCAACCAGTATACTATTTCTTACTACGGATATCTCGAGGAAAGGCCATGGGTGGAAAGTAAGAGAGATACGAGTTCACACAGAGGTTTACAAACAATCGTTTCTCGCGCGGACAATTCGTGACTGAAAACGGAAATGGGTACAGTGGTACCCTCCACGAGACTCCATAAAGTATCTTGTGGGATATGGATGTACATGTACGCATCGTATAGTTCCTGTAAATAAGTACTGCTCGTTGGCATTTAATGGTGTTCTTTACCCCTCATTTAGGTCATCCTAGATATAAAAAGAAAGTAGGAGCATTTGAAATGTGGTGCTACAGAATAATGCTAAATATTTGATGGAGGGATAGGACAACTATCGAGGAAGTGCTGAACCGAATTTATGGAAAAAAATGAGTAAAGGAGGGTCAGATGGTGGGACACATCCTAATGATGTAAGGAATAGTTAATTTTATAAAGGAGGGAAGTCTGAGGGTTGAAAACGGCAAAGGGAGACCAAGATTTGAGTACAGTAAGCAGGTTGAAATTGGTGTAGGTTGGATTGCCTATACAGAGATCAAGACCCTTGAACAGGATAGACTAGCGTTGGAAGTGCATCAAACCAGTCTTCGGATTGAGGACCAAAACAATAAAAACAATGTTATCCTCTTTCCCGCGTGTATTTGTACTGCTCCCAGCAGCCTTTCGACTGCAGTCTCCAGCGGGAAGAAAACGGAAGTAACGGTAGTGTAAAGATTCATAGAGATAGGAGACAGAAGTAACGGTAATGTGTGCATTCATCAAGCGCCGCCACAGAGAAGCATCCGCCGTGCTGTCCTTGAGGGCGAGGCAGCGCGGCAGGCTGTTTAGTCGCGCCGGGCCGCCGCGGCTCTTCACGGCGCTGGACCCACGCTGAGCTCATCCTCCGTAGGACGCCGCGTCACGCCCTTGACTGCTTCTCGCCGAACACGAGCCTCGTAATAGTGGAAGCAACCACCGGTATGTCTGCCCACCTGTACAGTTGTTCTGGAAAAGAGAGAAAAATAGAATTGCTCAATAGTTGTGCACCTCCCTCACGACTCGCATAGTCTCCCTCTCCCTCCCTCCCTCCCTCCTTCCCCCACCCCCCCCTCTCTCTCTTTCACTCTCTCTCTCTCTCTCTCTCTCTCTCACTCTTTCTGTTTCTTTGGCTGACTGATTTGGGGAAGGGAACCAAACAGCGATGTCACCGGTCCCATCAGATTAGGGAAGAATGGTGAAGGAAATCGGCTGTGAACTTTCAAAGGAACCATCCCTGCATTTGCCTGAGGCGATTTAAGAAAATCATGGAAAATCTAAATCAGGATGGCCGGGCTCACACACACTCTCTCTCTCACACACAAACACTCTCTCTCTCTCTCACACACACACACACACACACTCTCTCTCTCTCACACTCTCTCCCTCCCTCCCTCTCTCTCTCTCTCTCTCTCTCTCTCTCTCTCTCTCTCACACACACACACACACACATACGCTCTCTCTCTCTCTCTCTCTCTCTCTCTCTCTCTCTCTCTCACACACACACACACATTTTGTCTTTCTCAATATTTTTAAAATCAAAAGAAGCTGCCAAGTAGAATCTCCTGTGTAATGAAAGTAAACGTAAACCGGAATAACTAAAGCGCGTTGTTTCCTACTATAGATAGTATGAACATAACACTACGTCTTGTGTACAGTATTCAGTTTGGAAAAATGCCTTGGATGGTCACGTCCCACTTAGGACGTGTGCACTTTGTTCCTTAACAGCAAGAAGGGTTGTCATCGCAGGAGGTTGCCTACCAAATTGGCGAAACGACACCACCTGGATATTCAAAACGTTACTGAACTGGCCCATACAGATCGCCCCTGGCTGACAACACAAGCTGACGATCGCTACCTCCAGAGCCTATCTAAAGAGTTACAGCGACAACAAAAATTTTATTTTCAGCATTTCAAAGAGTTATTAAGCGACTTTAGAACCTTGAAGTCAGTAAGAAGCATAATTTTATATTAAAGTAAACCGCTTCAGTTGTGAAAGGCTCTTATTTTTCCAATATCACGACCGGTTTCAGCCTAGCAAACGCTCATCATCAGGTGTAATGTTAGTCGCGTCTTGCTACCCCGAGTGCCAGAGGACTGCATAGAGCACAGGCGAACACAAGCAAGAGTAAGGCACGGCTGTGGTATTGAAGAAATAAAAGACTTTTACAAATGAAGCGTTGTATCTCAATATTTACTACGATGCTCAGTTCATTCAACAACATTACTTATGTTAACAGTTTAACACAGTAACACCAGTTTTAACATTAGAAATTGTGTATATGTTTTGGGGTAGCGTAACTCATGACGCGCAAATAATCAGAATATACGTTCATGCAATATTTGGCAGTAAGAATACTTAGCGATTTCGAAAAAACTTTACCACATAATTTTCAAAGTTTTACCGTACTTTTACGCGCTAACCTTTTCCGTACCCACAAAATAAGGGATGGAAGAAAATTTGTAACTTACTAAGTTTTCGCTATTGATGCAGTAAGACTTCAGCATCAGGCATAAAGTTTCAATTTATTACTTATTTACTATAAACTTTACTCGCAACCCATTTTGCAGCCAGAATCCACATATACAAATCAGTGTACATGCAAAAGAATATCATTGTAAGCTACACAGTTGGTGAGACATGACGTCAAAAACATTGAGATGCATACAGAGCAAGCTTTTGCTTAAAACGGAGCGCAAATTACTCAGACTATACTCGTCCAGTGTTTGATAATACGAGCATTCAGAGACGTAATCAGTGTCTTGGAGGTGAACCGTGCAAGGATAGAATAACTGCCCTTCTACCCTGTAACGTCGAGGGATTTCAGAAGTTGAAGCCACTCATAGTAGAGAAATCTGAAAAATCTAGCTGTTTCAAGAGAATAAAATAGCTTCCCATGACTTATCGCCCAAACAAAAACTCACGTAACAACTCACTATCATTGGAACATGAAAAATTGATTTTTTCCCACCCAGCACGACACCAAGAATAAAACTTCGGACCAGGGCATAATACAAATTTTAGAACTCTCTAATGCAGACAAATTGTTTTGCTTGTGCTGGATATCACCGATAAAGGAGAGAAGGCGAACATAACAGTTTTGACAGCAGTAACAGTGATTGATAAGGCCTGTGAAATGCCAGCCCTACCGATCTTTATAACTACTTCGGAAAATACTGATTTGTAATTCAAAGAGAACACGCAGAACAGCCATTCAACTTCTGCCCAGCTGTGGCTAGTTAACCTTTGAGGATTTCGGTCATGTTGACGATGACATCGGTGTCCACGGTGTTCTGACCAATGCTGAACTGTTGGCCCATCAGGATGAGGACTATACACAAGGTGATTGTAATTAAACTTTCACTACTTGAACTAGTGTAGACGGAAAACTATTTACTGTTTGGGTACCCAAAGTTACAGTAATGATATCCAGACTGTGCGCTGCAGGATTTGCTTTGTTTTTAGTGTCATGACTTGTCGCTAGTTGCCGGTATTGGTAAGGTGATGTAGCGTTTAAACACAAGCATCCAGTGGCTATTACAGTTGCAGACAGTCAATATGGTTCTGGACAAGGAGGGCTTTACTCGTTAAAGGAGTGGAGCTGTTTCCGCAACATGATTCGGAAGTTCAATTAACTGGCGATTTTGGGGTCGTTCCTGGAAGAGGTCTACTTTCAATTGCGCCACATATTGCTGGAGAAGTTACTGTTGCCATTAATAAGAATGCTGGATGGAATATGCGATCTTCAAGCAGTGCTCGAACTGTGTCGCGACTGCTGAACATTCCATGGTCCACTGTTTGAAAAGTGCTACGGACGACTGTGAAATGGTATTTCTAAGGTTGAGGTTGTCATGGGTGCAAATGGTCGTCACATTGAGCAAGGTTTGTAACCTGGAACGTAAACATGGTACGCAGATAACAAATGTTACCCTCTCACATGGAAATTAAAATGTTTCTCTTTCAATTGTTCCACAAAGTTTCGTTGTCTTAGATCACTCGTTTTTCATGGGGCCCTTTCTTGTAGCTAAAGTTTGATTGTAACCACCCTGGATATCATGTACACACCTAGGGTGAACGTTAATAAAACCGACAAACTGCAGAGACGGGTGCATGACTGGAAATGGAGGAAAAAAATGGGTCTATGAACATGTGTTCGGAAATGAATCGTTACCATGGTGTATAGCGCTGACGAACAACGGTTCCTCTGGCCACGTGCCGTGTATTCCTTGCGAGTTGCAGGCTGTGTGGTTGGCGCAGCGTACTGTCAGCAGCGGAATTGTCCGGTACTGATGTCGGGAACAAGCTGAGATGTTTGTATACGGCCAAGCAGATGGAAACGGTCGAGGCCAGTAAAAAGTACTCTCACACACACCAACCGCACCACAATAACCAGAACTAATCGCTTTATCTGACTTCATAAATGTGAATCCGGGGTATGGCCCAAAACCTACGGTACAATCAAAGTTGTTCCATAAGGAAAAATGTGGTTCCAAAGAATAAAGTGCTGAGGAGCATATATTGGAGCAACAAAATACTTTACCCTTCTGCATATCAGGGCAGCACATCGTGATGCGCTCGGCGACTGCAGTCATGGACAGCGACAATCTGTTATTAAAAGCGCGCGCCCGGAACCATGCAAATACGCGGTCTCGCGTTCGGCTAGTTCGGAATGCAGATACTTCACTATGAGCCTCTGAAACCCCGGTGGAGTCCAGTGTGGAGGTGGGCCCATTTGCTGGTGTGCCAAACCAATTTAACTCCGTGCCACGACTGTGCTTATTGCATACGTCAAATGTTTCGACAGCCGACTCAAAACAAATAAGTAAACCCACGCATCACTCATTGTGTGCACGATGCAAGGAGCAGCACCTCTAATGGTTCAGATGGTGACTGGCACAGGCTCTAAGTGGCACACTAACAAAGGACACAAGTCTCACCGTTTAGGGAAAGACCTGCCGTTCTTTACTAGCAAAGCGCCAGTACAACAGTGTCCTCTTTCTCTTTCTCTTCAGTTTCCTTGCCAGCTCTGAAGCGTAGTACATTTACATGCTTAGACTACTCCCAGTTAAGCACAAGCCAATCACGAGCTGGAGCATGGCATTTGAAGCTGGGAGAACGCCCCTTGCTCTACATAGACAGATTTGACCAACCAGCGACTTTAAAAATTAACTGGGAGAAAAGGAAAAAGATTCAGCTTCACAGCCTCTTTCACACCTGTTTACGCCATATCTTTGCTAAAAGCGTGACCTGTATGGAACCACAGCCCTCATTAAAAAGATCTTTATCACCCCTGTTGGGTCCATTTCGAAAATTCCAAAGAATGGTCATGAACTCGCTAAAAGCCTTGTGCCTTCACAAATATGTTTTGTAGCAGAGTCTGGACGCCAGGGCGCCACTGACCTGTGCCACGGAAATTCGCATAAACTCACAGTCATCTCATCAGCTTCCTGCCTAACAAGGGCCCATCCTTTCATTTATTGTCGGTCATCAATGCTCTGCCCATAGCAGCAGCGACTCCTCGGCGCTAGTCAGCCTACCTGCATGCGGCCGCCGACCGACCGGCGCCATCCAACGTGTCTGCTCAACGAAACCGATGAAATGGACAGTCCTCAAACGCTTTCACCCAGGTTCCCCAGGAGAAATGCTCTCCTCAGCCTTCAGCCGCCATACGCTTTTACTGCAGTCGTTTAAATCAGCATCCTCTTCCTTTGAATGCAGGTAAAGCTTACCACTATTCCTTCACTAGAGCACACAAGCAGGAGCGTTAACTACTGCCAAGCATTACATCATATGAACGATGTCAGATCGTTTCCAGTAAAGCAACTATGTAATAAAGATAATCTTCCGTAAGAACATTAAACAGCATGACACCGTGAGAGTGCCCTGCAATGTCTCAGTGCAGGCAATGATGCATTCATACTACACTTTCATGCATATACCAATACGAGTACATAGTTAAAAATATTGAACGTATATGTGCGTGAGTTTGATGTATTACATACTCAAATTACTTACTCCTCTCTCGCATAAAATAACGTGTTCCTGAAGGAGATTTCAGACATGATGTCCTCCCTCTCCCCCTCCTTTTCCGTCGCCATCAACATTCTGGGAATAGGAGAACTCTGGTTGTCATTCTGCTGTAGAGTACTTGGAGCTCGGACACGAGGAGGCTGTAGGGGGGTGGAGAGAGCGACAAACAAACTGTGTGCATGAATATTTAAAAGTTGCACATTCAGAATTACGGCCCAAATTTTGGTATGGGATCGACTGCTGGGGTTTACATCTTGCTCATGTGCATTTTGATTCTTAAAATATTAGTTCGAGTTGGTGATGTTCCCTTGGTAACCTGGAGGTGATGGGCTGAGGTTTATGCTTAAGACCTACAGGATTGGCTCGAGGGCGAGTGGTTCTCCCAGGATAGTAGGTGCTTCCCAGCATCTTTCAGAAATATACTTTTGTAAGGCCCTCGCAGGAAGCAGAATTCTGTAGCAAGTTGAATTATCGGACACAAGAGTTTGATAATAGAAGTGTGCCGGCCGCGGTGGCCGTGCGGTTCTGGCGCTGCAGTCCGGAACCGCGGGACTGCTACGGTCGCAGGTTCGAATCCTGCCTCGGGCATGGGTGTGTGTGATGTCCTTAGGTTAGTTAGGTTTAAGTAGTTCTAAGTTCTAGGGGACTTATGACCTAAGATGTTGAGTCCCATAGTGCTCAGAGCCACTTGAACCATTTGATAATAGAAGTGTCTAAATTCAACTCTGGAGGTTGATTTAAAGGCCTGAATTTTAAAACAGTTTCGTGGATAAGCTCTGTAAACCACCAAAACAATAGGAGTTGGCTGAAGGCCCTCGCGAAGTTTGGAAGAAGCGAGCAGTGGGCTTTTAAGTGTTGCGCACACGAAGTCAGGAATGAGCGACCTTCAGTGACGGCTGAAGTTGTTATGCCATAACGGAAAGACTCGAAAGTGTTCGCAAGTGCTTTACCTGTGCGCAGTCGAGGTATTCTGTCAGTGTCGTTTCCAAGCTCCTAGCTTAGTCGGCAGAAGCCTTGCATGAGACCTCGGATTCAATTGCTAGTTGGATATGGTTTTCAGTGAACGAAATGAACTTGCTAAGGTTTGATTTTAGGAAGCAAATAACATTACTTTCCGTGGGAATTGGAATGTGATGTTCCTATGTACAGCTTTTTCTCTTTTGATATTTAACTGCGTTCCTGTTCTGCTGTTGTGGGAATTGTCGGCTTAAGTTACCAGGGACCAGATGGAGGCGATGTATGAATTAAGCGGTGTACAGTCGTGCTCAAAAGTATCCGAACGACCTGAATTGCATTTCACCTGATTCGCATGCAACCCACATAACGTAGCTGTCTAGCAGGTCCTCTACTCGCTCCTTGGTACAGTCGTTTGACTATTGAAAATGGTTCCAACAAGTAACCACCAGAAAACACTGGTTTGTATCGCAATAACTCTAGATCTAAAGTAATACCACGATACTACAAATATCAGGGAACACCTTATCACAGATAAGACTGTCCTTAAGGCTTGTAAGCTCACATTTATTGCAATAAATGACATACCTGAAATGTTACCACTCTCATTATTACGCCAGATAGGTAATGCACGTAGTAAGTTCGTCGTATTCATGATTTCCTCTTCAAAGTAACATACCGTACTTGTTATTTAACACAAAATGACATTAAAAATTTAAGTTATTTACGAGCAGCTAGTTGAGAATATGTATGAACTTCAAATAACACGACGAACCGTCTCGTTCTGAATATGGATTCAAACCCAGGTCATGCAGACAAAGATTTCGTGACTGACGGAAACTAACAGTCATTCCTGACTAGGCGTACAGAGAGTGATATACCTCGATTTTAGACACTACCAGTTAGCAAATATCAACTTTAAATTACGTAACGTTAACATTTTTAATGGACGCGAATTCCTCCCGAGCATCTATTGTCCCTGTTAACGAACTACGAGAGATGTTAAATATTGCTTCTTCACAAGTAACTTACTTGAAATGCCGTGAGGTAATGCTTTGTGTTGGACAGGGATTCAAAGCCAGAACCTAATCGCATTGTTATCGAAGCACAATCAACTGTGACATATCGGAATTTCTCGGCAGTAGCTAGATGTCTTAACTGAAATGACGAGACGAAACATTAGTTTTCTTCCTTCCCAGGACTCCAACCCGGCACCTATCGCTGTTACAGTCTAGAGAAAACTAACGTTAAATATCGGTTTGTTACACCAGCAGCGACATGTGAGCAGGTTTGAACTAGAAATAATATGACGAAATGTTCAGTGCTGACTGGGAATCGAACCCCACACATATCGTTGTTGACTACACACAAACAGACGTCAGCTACCGAATTTTTCTCCAACAACAGCTCGGAATAACATCCTTGAACTTACAGTGATCTCGTAAATAGTTATATGTCTCACTGGGAGTCAAAAACGTCATATATCGTTAGCGTTGACAACGACTGAAAGTGCATTAAAAAATCAAAATTGCTATCCACCAGCAGATAGGTGTTCTCATGCTAGAGCTTGACAATTCGCAATGAAAACCTTAGTGCCGGGCCAGGATTCGAATCCATTCACGCGCAATATGTGATGTTTAGGAATCTGCAGTTTTGAACAAACAACAAATTGTAGTCGAGCTGTATTGTCACGAAGGGATCAAATTCCGCGTTAAGGGCGGTCTGAGTTGCGTTCTCAATTCAGAACCAATTTTAGCGACATACAGTAGCTCAAATAAAAGATGTAATAAGTGTCCTGTGACCCTACTTATCATTTGTTTCGTCACTAGAAATAAATGACTAGTATAAGAATGGACATTGGTGATGGAGTTTCTACATGTCGCCACTCCTGACTTTATTGTGGTTCAACCTAATGCCTACTTGGCAGAGAGGGAATATTCTGTTTAACATGTATTTCAGACCACAATGCCATTATACCTTTTTCACTTGGCGTAGCCAGAAGCGAATAGAATCTGTCTCTCCCTATCAAAAATCATTGGCGGAAGTTGGAATCGAACCTAGCATCGATCCAACAGACCAGCAAATCCTCCTCTCTGTGACTCATTTTTCTATCATAACAGCGATGCGGCACACTCGATGAGAATTCTGACACACAGGCTCCCTGTTGTGGTTTGCAGCATGTTCAGTACATTCATTTACTTGGTTGACCGAATCGCCATGTACCAGCTGCCTCGGCTATCCAGTGCATACATTCGACTCTATTCTGTAATCACCGAAATAAAATAGCGTAACTGCCACCTACACAGAACTGCCAACAGTTCTACTACATTCGCTGCTACATTTTTTAAAACGCATTTCTGCTGTCTGCTGAAGTTATCAATTTAATGGGACTTTGAACATAATTCCCTTCACTTCTCAACTCAAAATAGTCGCAAGTGGAAAAACGTCTAACTTCTGCGACATTTTGTTCTTTTCAGGTTTAATAGACGGCCAGGCAGCAGATGCATCTCGAAGCTTTTGTATTATGTATGGGAAGAGCGCATCGTGCCTAAGTAGTCAGAAAAGTATTTTCTACATTAGCTGTCGTCTGGTAGTGGCATTTTATTCTTCTTCAAACTTTGAAACTTTCTGGCAGATTAAAACTGTGTGCCCGACCGAGACTCGAACTCGGGACCTTTGCCTTTCGCGGGCAAGTGCTCGCCCGCGAAAGGCAAAGGTCCCGAGTTCGAGTCTCGGTCGGGCACACAGTTTTAATCTGCCAGAAAGTTTCATATCAGCGCACACTCCGCTGCAGAGTGAAAATCTCATTCTTTCTTCAAACTTTGTTTGACAGCTTTAACTCCGAACAAGTTTTATACATGCATGTAATCAATAAACTGCATGTGTATTGTCAGACTGTTTGTTATAGATAACATCAGAGAATTCGCATATATCGTTGATGATTA
Source organism: Schistocerca nitens (assembly GCF_023898315.1). NCBI lineage: Eukaryota > Metazoa > Arthropoda > Insecta > Orthoptera > Acrididae > Schistocerca > Schistocerca nitens. The sequence continues at coordinate 458,221,133 of NC_064614.1, read as the reverse complement.
ATTTCTCTCTCATGTTTAGTATTGTTTTAACAACGCTAAAAGAAACCTTACGAAAATTGTGCACTGTATTATAAGAAATGAAATGAAACTACCCACGATAATCTTACGACGAAAATCTCTGTCAATAAAACTGAGTATCTGTACACAATTGTGCCTCTGTCGGCACGAATTAGTAAAATACTACTCACTTAGATTTCGATTGGGTCTGTGTTTAATTGGTATGCTGTGTCATACTCAACAGGTATGCAAATGTGGCATTTCATAAATAAAGTCATGTATTCCTAGAAACTCAAAATTTGCTTGTCAGCAGCGGAAAGAGGCGTTACCTGTTGTGCAGCATTGTAAGATTTTCACCATTCCACTATGAGCTGAAAATATTTTCTTGCGGTTTGCTTGTCATTTCATTTCCTTTTACTTATCACCCTGGCACGTGAGTCTTAAGTGATTAACAATATTGAATTTCGTATCGCTGACGGTCGGTTCGAATTTATTCAGAGACGCTTGTGTTGTAAAGCAGCTTGGCAGTCAGAAAGCCGAGATCTATGACCATTAACACAACTTACTGAGTAGAGCTGCCAAGAGGATTCGATGTGTGAAGTTTTTTTTTCTGATTTAGTTACAGAATTGTTTTGGAAATTCGCAGCTTCATAAAATAAACCACAAAAAAAAAGCACGCACACGCTGGCCCCTACCACAATAAGAACAGGCGATTCTTTGAACCGTTGCAACACTAGACACGGGTGGTACCACGGGGCTACGGACACACAACTGTCGGCGTGCCACTCTCATCATGGTATTAGTCGGTCAGCCTCATAACACATCGTGAATGATAATAAAAGTTGTCACTCATGTGAAGAACAGCATTTCTTTAGCCAAAAAATTGAATTTTCTGTCTCAGTGTTTTAGTTTGCATGAGGATTATATAGCACGAATCATTCAAATGGGAAGGGAATATCAAGTGAATTTATCGACTCAATTCAGTACCATACGCAGAAGTGATTGTACTGTCACAGTGTTGCCAAATGTTTGTGACGATGTTGGCAATTCTCAGCTGTGCTAGGAACAGCTCTTTAGCGTTATACGAGGAGAATCCCGTGCTCGTGTCATACGGAGAGGAGGCGTGGGGTTTGGTTAATGGCTCTGAGCACTATGGGACTTAACATCTGAGGTCACCAGTCCCGTAGAACTTAGGACTACTTAAACCTAATTAACCTAAGGACATCACACACACCCATGCCCGAAGCAGGATTCGAACCTGCGACCGGCGGTCACGCGGTTCCAGACTGAAGCGCCTAGAACCGCTCGGCCACCAAGGCCGGCGGTTTGGTTAATATGCAGCGTTTTCTCCTACCAGTTGTGTCAAGCATTTAGGTGTGTAATCTTCCATCACCTTTACAATTTCCCACAAAATATATATGAATAAAACACTTACCTTGTTACTTTGTGACAAAATATTATTTCAGTGTAATATAAAGTCTTTGGAAATCAACTTTGTCCTCCTGTCACGAAACGTAAGATAACAAACACTTTGCACCTTTAAATAGATTGCATCTTTGTGCAGTCTTGTGATCATACAAGTAGAATTTCATGAATTGCACGAGAATGTTGAAAAATGTTGGTGCGAATGGAACCTATAAGAAAAACAGTTAACTAATTATTGTGTACTACGTAATAATCAATTCATTTGAAAATTCAGAAGAGAAGAAACTAAAAATTATGCCTATTAAGACAGAAACTAAAATGCAGATGTGGGAACTGTGCAGATCTGCGCTTTTTCATCTTCAGATCTTCTAACATTCTGCTTGGTGTCTGTTGCTCTATGTCGTGTCTCCCTACCACTTTCCCGCAACGACGCTCTGAGCGTGTTTTTTAGGGAATTGACTAGTTTGAACCTGGGACCTGTTGCTGGTAAGGAGACGCCAGACCACACATGACATGTAGAGTTCAGAAGAGTTCAGTGACACTAGCGATGATATAACCAAATACTTAATGATTTCAGCGTCAGCTCCACTGCACTCCCTGTAAAAGAATCTTAATACTAACTAAATTTAGTGGAAGGGGTTCAAGGCTTTCATATTTTTAGTTAGCTGGTAAAAGAACGTCGAAAAAGCAGTTAAGTTTACCATTGGAAATATTATTCTACTCACAAAACATTGTTTATAAATTGCACTATTGATAAAAGGAAATGTTTTAATACAGGATGATAAAAACCAACTGCGTTCAACAAAAATGTGAACGAATATTCCCTGAATGGGTTTCCAAGTTCTGCAATGGATGACCTATGCCATATCACATCTATAATCTAGGTTTAAATTAAGTTTCACAAAAGAGAAAACTATCAAAATGGTCTACAGTGACCCTCAATTATCTTAAATTACTTATCTAACTTGTCGTAAATTACAGTGGCTGATGTGACTTCTCAATAATTATATAACAGAAAAATCATCGCGTTTCAGATTATAACTTACGTAGCAAATGTGAATACCATGAGCTTTAATTGACGATCGACACTAGTATTACGTAAAAAAGGGGATGTAACAGATTAGACTTCTGCAGTTCTGAGTGAAGCCTTATGCGCTCAAAAATGCGGCATCGCGTGCGTTCATTACATTGTCGGTGTTCGTCAGGGGGCGGCGGCCGGCGCAGCTCCATACAGCTCGCCCTCTCGGAAGCAACTCTCTCCTAACTTCTCCTTACTACAATTTACCGAAGTTGGTTTAAAAAAAAAAACTATATGGCTGTGTTTTCATCTGACCAATCAGGGTCTCAATGTTAACCTTAAGCTCCGCCTACAAAAATTCTGTCTATCCAATGAGAAACGTTATACTTTTCGTGGTGGGGCAATGTTTTTAACGTTTGCAACGTAACAGAGACGTAAAAAGTCTCACGCTGAAACTTGCAGCTGGTGTGGCCCTTTTAGTGTTATCGTAAGATCTATACTTTTAGTGTTAACATGGGCTGGGGGGGGGGGTGGTCCTGGCGGTTACTTTTCGTGGTGGGGCAATGTTTTTAATGTTTGCAACGTAACAGAGACGCGAAAAAGTTTCACACTAAAACTTGCAGCTGGTGTGGCCCTTTGAGTGTTATCGTAAGATCTATATTGTTCTTCTGGAGGACTCTAGCTCTTAACATGGGCTGGGGGGTGGTCCTGGTGGTTAGCTGGCGACGTGGGTGTCCGTCCCTTCACGTAGGGCCTTCTAGCTTAACACGGTTCTGCTCTCGCCTTCTGTTCTCGTTTCTCCCCTCGGAAATGCGTCTGTCTCACGGTGGGACGGTATGACATGCATTTAGGCATTCTTGTGCTAGTCTGTGGTATTCCATTTGCTCACTCGTTACTCGTATTACTTTGGTTAATTTAATGTCACGATTTATTCGGAGCTATGTGACATACTACTGGATTTGCTTATCATGTCAGGGTTTTCATGGAAGGTGTTGGATTTGCCTGATACCTTACAATCTATACAAATAATGTATACTAATCGGCGTGTTCATTGCTTTCGTAATGTTTCCCTCTTGTTTAGTCGTCTAATGATGAACTGGACCACACTCATGAGTCAAATTTTTGTTTGTATCCTTCCAACTACTACCTTTGAGAGTTATTGTTCGCTGTTCAAAAAGCAAAATATTATGCCTACTCCCACGAGGTATTAAAAGGAGGTCGGAAGAAAAATGGTTCAAATGGCTCTGAGCACTATGGGACTCAACTTCTGTGGTCATTAGTCCCCTAGAACTTAGAACTAGTTAAACCTAACCAACCTAAGGACATCACACAGATCCATGCCCGAGGCAGGATTCGAACTTGCGATCGTAGCGGTCTCGCGGTTCCAGACTGCAGCGCCTAGAACCGCTAGACCACCGCGGCCGGCGCGGTTCCAGACTGCAGCGCCTAGAACCGCACGGCCACTTCGGCCGGCGTCGCAAGAAGGCTATCGAATTTTAATCAAAATACAGTGAGACTCCAATTTTTCTGTCGTCATGGTGTTAAGTCGACAGAAATAGTAGGGTGTTATTGCCTGCATCACCAGCATCCCGCTGTCGTCTTCTCTTATTGAGATTTTCATATTTCCCTGAACACAAGACGCCTAGATAAATGTGTATATTCTCCGTGACGAGACATCCCACGTTCCATTCATCCTGATCCATTCGTTACGTGCATCGGCGGCAATGAGTGACAGGAAAGCTGTTGTGAGGGGACGAATAACAATAACAATGGTAGTACTAACAAATCAATAAACAAGGATGTTTACTGCATTACAGACGATAAACAAAATAACCAAGAAATGCTGATTGTTTAATTGGCGGACTGCGTAGGTGTTCGTACCACTTTGTTACTGAATTCTGTTCTGATTTTTTGCAGAGAGAAAAGAAAGAACCCTGTAGCCATACACATCGCTTGTACTACGAGATATTACCTATCAACTATCCTTGCTTTACATCACGAGACGAACATGGCGTCACTGAGCTGATATTTGAAATACATTTCTGTTTTCTCTCTCTGTCTCTCTCTCCCTTTTTATTTTTATTTTTAGTTTTTGAAGAAAGCATCGAGAAGCCGAATAATAAGCAAGTAGGCATATAATCTGTTTACAGTTATTTTCATCGGGATACATCATGCAAAAATACAACTTTTAAGTGTATTATAACGTAATTCCAGTTATTGGCAGTCTATTCGTGAGCTTGCTCGCATTCAGTGGGGTAAAACCTATCACAGAAGCAAGCAAAACACAAATATTTCTTGCACCATGCGCAACACACAAATGAAATCTCGCTGTTCTGACGTGTTGTCTGATATATTGCTCGGAAAACATATCTGATTCATGTTGCTAAATACAGCTCTATCAGATATCAATTTGGATGCGTACCAAGTGTATAAAAATATATCTTGAAATACACAGAAAGGCACATATAGATATTCGACTGAAACATAGCCCTGACCAAGATTGTAACTGGGGTCGACAACATCGTCGTCTACCACCTTGACAACTAACGGTGACATTGCTCAGCCAGTTACTTACGTTTACTGGTATCAAAGCTACAGCATGAAAACACAAAAATGTTAATAACCCGAAGATCATTAATTTTGGAACCCATAGAAAGTAAAGCAGTCATCAGTCGGAAGAGTGGTTTGAACACCACAGGGCTTCAGTAGGCACGATCTTGCTGGAGGTGGTATGCCGTTGCTTTCCTCCGACCTTTCAGTTGACTTACGTAGCCACTTAAGAGGAGAATCTACAGTTTAACGTGGCTTTATAATCTCTCGTTTGTGCCTGCGATGGCACTTGCGTCACCCTTAGGAGACCTTACCTTTGGGATTACCCTCGTATACGTGTGTGTAAACGCCTTCCAATGCCCACCCCAGGAAGACAAGGATACGCAGTCTAGCTTCAATATTACAAATAAGCCTCAGTTTGTGGATGAACGCAGACTTATGTTGAGAAACATTTTGAATACTTAGCAGTACTGTACCCATTGGTGTTAAACTCGTTTTCAACCAATGATTCCTATAGCTACAGGAACACTACTTGTGATACCTCTTAGACAAAATACTTACGCAGTGCTATCAGACGAAAAGGTCAACCTGACACAAACTGTGGGAAGTTTGTTTTATAACCTGGATAAAGAGCTTTTCCTGTTTGAGATATGTGGGAACGTTGCTGCATAAGACGATTTAAGAAGAAACTAAATTCCTTCAGCTACGCCAATGTTTAAAGAAATCGTCTTAACGACACTAAATCGTGGTTTGTGAATCGTTTACCGGCCGTACTGTGCCGCATTTCGCTGGTTGGAAGGCAAAAAGCTTACTGACAAATTTCACAGAAGGAAAATGGGGATTTAATGTCTCCCACTGGAATGATTACAAAACAGGTAGAACGAACAGTGAGGTTGTCAGTATAAGCACATTACTGTTGTCAATACGATGTTGCACTGCCCAGGGCCTGTAATGATAATGGGCCCGTTTACGTCAGGCATATTGTATACATAAATGGAAGAGAGAGCACCACTAAATTCTACAATGCGTATGCATTGCATACACACAGAAATTACTATTACAGCGTACTTATGGAGCCCAATTGGTGAACTGCATATTTTCCGGTGAGAAAGAGCACTGGCAAATAGTCTTCGCTACATTAAGTTACTTAAACTGGTGTCACTCTGAGCTAGAATTTATGGTCAGCGACTAAATGTAAGGACAATGAAACGGATGCGGCTTTTGCAACTGTGAAATACTTTCCTACATTATACAAGCCAATATTTAAATTTGAACTAATATTGCGAAAATTTTGGACTTAGATAGCTTAGAATGAAAATCTTTCTGTTTATTGCAAAGGAAAACAATTGATTTTCTAAAACATTATCTGTCATACACAACTTGAAACAGGTCACGTCGACCAAATCATATGGAAGAACTGACAGCGACGTATATCGGAAGGCAATAAGAACCCTTGGTTTGTGGTTTGGTAGTATTCGACAGCCATTTCTAGGCGCAAGTAAATGAATAAAAGCAGCGCGTTTTTGTTACCAAGTAACGTCTTCATCAATTACTTTAGTTTTAATGTGATTCAAATGGTTCAAATGGCTCTGATCACTATGGGACTCAACATCGGAGGTCATCAGTCCCCTAGAACTTAGAACTACTTAAACCTAACTAACCTAAGGGCATCACACACATCCATGCCCGAGGCAGGATTCGAACCTGCGGCCGTAGCAGTCGCGTGGTTCCGGACTGAAGCTCCTAGAGGCGCTCGGCCACCGCGGCCGGCTTTTGATGTGATCTGCGAGTAATTGCTGATTTTTGATATTAACATGAAAAGGATTCCGTAGACAGGGAAAGTACCTGTTCTTGGGCAACTACTTCTATAATGGCCAAAAGGCCTTAAATTATCTTCAAGCACATGTGTTCCAGCAGCGGTATGAAGAAAATGATAGTAATAATGATGGTAATAATCGAATTATCCGGTAACTTCACACTTCACAGTGGATTTTCTCGAACTAAGATATGTCCTGAATTAGTGAAAATTTCAAAATGGCTTCACATCGGGGCTATGATGCCTAGAAGACTCTTTACATCCTCCTGACATGAGAATAGTATAATCTCCGTGTCAGAAGCTTGCTTCTACTTAACCATTTAATAGACTCGCATTTTTCCATCGTGACTAATTTAATAAGCCAAGCACATCGTCCGTTACAGCACACTCCTGGGGCTGGGAAATGTTGTCACAATGGTCTGCTGGAACGAACTATCACAAGTGCAATGCGTGGGTTCAGGCATTTACTTTTAAGAGGCACAAACAGATGTACTTTACCTTTGGTAACCTCAACAGAAAGATATTATAATCAAGAATCCTCATTAAACATCACTTTCCTTCATTCCCGACTGTGCAGAGCCTGTTTACGTTGGGAAATGACAAAGGTGGATGTCATGGTAAACAGAAATACTGTCGCCAGTAAACTCACTTACATTAGAAATTTTTATTTTATTTGATTTACCGATAGCCATTTAAATGAACAGGGCTCTTATTTTACGTTACTTGATTGAACTAGAGACGTTGAAAAATTTGGTGGTGGACTGTGATTCGAACTCTTATCTCCTCTTTCGAGGATCTGAATCTCTCGGGACAGTGTAGTTTAATCATTTCGTTCCTTTTCCCAAGACTGCAATATTCTCTAGGTCTCCTCGTAAGGGAAGTATGTGGCTACGAATCCTGATACAGTACAAAAATATTCACAATTTCATTTCAAGCCCTATCACGGGCACACCGGTCTGCTAGTGAAAATTAACGTGCATTTTTGATGTCTGTTCATGTGCTGCCAACAATTTCTGGTCAAACACGCAACATCTTTCTGTTGGTGAGTAAGCAACTGATACTTAAGCAATATTCGTGAACGATAAGGATGAACGATAGGAGTGCGGTTCGATTGTCGCTCAGGCACAAAAATTTGTACCCTTATTTTAGGTCCCAACACCTAGCAGCTGGTAAGAAAAACCGATACGTAACATTTGATTTTACTTAGTTAACAACCCGATTACTTGTTGGATTCGTATCTCCGTCACAGAACTTCACATCATGTGCTTCATCTTTAAATGCATATGCACTTTGTTACTTCTGAATTGAGGTATATCAGACATCTTTCGTGGTTAGTTCACAGGGATGAAAGGGTCTTGATAGGAGTCCCGGTTTATTACAAAAACTGTCGTCTTTTGTTTTCAAGTTTAGATTTGATTACTGATATTGGCGAAAATTTCGGTAATTCAAGACTCTTCATAGCTAGTCAGCAATATGATTAGATTATATTAGAATAAATACTTGTTCCATAGATCATGAATACAACATTTCGTAATGATGTGGAACGTGTCATTTTAATGAAAGATTTCTTTACATACCAGTATTCAGTTTCTTACATACCAGTATTCAATTTTTTACCCTCTCTCTCATTCTTTTTATCTCTCTCTCTCTCTCTCTCTCTCTCACACACACACACACACACACATTGTCTTTTTACTTTTATTTGTTTGTTGTGCTCGACTATCGGCGAGGCACGTAAACGTCCGTGACTGAGTTTCTTAGTTTTGAGTACAGTTACGAAAGAGATATAAAAACAACTATAAGAGTTACTGATTTATGATGCTTAGTTAGCAGTGAGTTCTGAGTATTATTTGTAACTACGCTTCAGTTTCTAAACCTAGTTACAGAAATACGAATCAGACGCATTACGTGTTCCAGGCCGTAACAGCCGCGTCTTTGAGGCGCCAGCTATGGGCACTTCTCAGCCCGCTGTAAGATCACATCGGTTCGTCTTCTTCCTGCTGGTACTGTAACTGAGATTTGGCAACAAGGCAAGGTATGTTTGGCAACACTATGACCGACGATTTACTTCCTGGTGAGCACGGAATTAAGCCTCAAAGTTCACTTGATTTTTCTTGTCATTTCCATTGAATAATCTGTTTATTATCGCTTGAGGTGTTAAAGAATATTTTAAATTTACGGCTGTCAGCCCAGGAAAGTCATCGCACGTGGAAATCGCAACTAATCTCGTTCTTTAAGTAGAAGTTTACGAGTTCTAGCCACTATTGGTCTTGTAAGAGGAAGGTCCGACACATACCTCTTCACTAGCTCTGTGGTGACGTGTTGACCTGTGGAAAAGTGTCGGTTATAGTACGCGGTTCCAGTCTCGCTGACTGTAACGCTTTTATCCCTTCTGTGAAAGAGCTACAAGCAGTCAAATCAAACATCGATAAGCAAATCGCAAGAAACTACTTTCAGCTCATAGTGCAACGGCGAAAATCTTACAATGCTGCACAACAGGTAACGCCTCTTTCCGTGCTGACAAGCAAATTTTGGGTTTCTAGGAATACATAACTTTACGTATGAAATGCCACATTTGCATACTTGTTGAGTATGACACAGCATACCAATTAAACACAGACTCAATCGAAATCTAAGTGAGTAGTATTTTACTAATTCGCGACGATAGAGACATGCTTGTGTACAAAAATGGTTCAAATGGCTCTGAGCACTATGGGACTTAACTTCCGAGGTCATCAGTCCCCTAGAACTACTTAAACCTAACTAACCTAAGGACATCAGACACATCCATGACCGAGGCAGGATTCGAACCTTCGACCGTAGCAATCGCACGGTTCCAGACTATAGCTTGTGTACAGATACTCGGTTTTATAAAACAGACTTTCGTCGTAAGATTATCATGAGTAGTTTTATTTCGTTTTTTATAATACAGTGCACAATTTTCGTAAGATTTCTTTTAGTTTTGTTAAAGCAATACTAAACATGAAGGAGAAATTAATCATCAACGATATATGCGAATTCTCTGATGTTATCTATAACAGTCTGACAATGCACATGCAGTTTATTGATTACATGCATGTATAAAAATTGTTCTGAGTTAAAGTTGTCAAACAAGGTTTGAAGAAGAATAAAATGCCACTACCAGACGACAGCTAATGTAGAAAATACTTTTCTGACTATTTAGGCACGATGCGCTCTCCCCATACGTAATACAAAAGCTTCTAGATGCATCTGCTGCCTGGCCGTCTATTAAACCTGAAAAGAACAAAATGTCGCAGAAGTTAGACGTTTTTCTACTTGCGACTATTTTGAGTTGAGAAGTGAAGGGAATTATGTTCAAAGTTCCATTAAATTGATAAATTCAGCAGACAGCAGAAATGCGTTTTAAAAAAATGTCGCAGCGACTCTAATAGAAGTCACGACGCCTCATCTACAGTGCGCGACGCTTACCGTTACACTACTAGCTAGCAGCTCTACAAATCAACAAGAGTTCCTCCAGAAGTTCCACATTCCACAGTGCTATGTGAGAATGCATATGGCCGGATCTAGATTTCTGAGAGACAGACAGTTACAGTTTTTCCTTTGCACTGCACGACGGTTTCAACAAACAGATAGCGCAATGGAGTAGCTAATGTCGAAAGGAACACTTCCTGTTTAAATTTCTGCATCCTACACTGTTGGCAGTTCTGTGTAGGTGGCAGTTACGCTATTTTATTTCGGTGATTACAAAATAGAGTCGAATGTATGCACTGGATAGCCGAGGCAGCTAGTACATGGCGATTCGGTCAACCAAGTTAATGAATGTACTGAACATGCTGCAAACCACTACAGGGAGCCTGTGTGTCAGAATTCTCATCGAGTGTGCCGCATCGCTGTTATGATAGAAAAATGAGTCACAGAGAGGAGGATTTGCTGGTCTGTTGGATCGATGCTGAGTCGGCTTTTGGCGGCCGTGGTGTGCGGACCTCCGGCGTGTGCTGTGCGCTGCGGTCTGCTGCGCTCCGCTCGGTAAGTCAAGCGCCTGCTGCAGTAGTTAGTTGCGGTATTTCATACTCTTGATGGATTCATATTAGAAGGAGAGATGGATCAGCCTAATAGAAGAGACACGCTGAAATTTGTTTTTGACCAGAAAGGGCAGAGACCGAATTCGTTCTAAATTGAGACATGGTTAGAGGAAGTTGTGAAAATTTCGTTTGAGGATATTATAGGTATTCACCTTTCAATTGTGAGTAGCATTGTGTATGTCAAGCTTAAAAACACGGAATTGTGTGATAAAATTGTTGAATCTAGTGGCGGAACATTTAAGTTCAAACATCACGATGGCAATGTTAGTGAAGTTCGTGTTACGCATGCTGGCCTTGGTATAAGGACTGTCCGTATCTTTGAGCTACCATTTGAAATCACCGCTGAGCAGATCAATTCAGTGATAGCTCCTTATGGGAGAATAATTAGCAATTTTGCAGAAAAGTGGTCTCCTGCTCACAAGTTCCCCGTCTTGAATGGTATCAGGCAACTGCGAATTGATTTACACAAACACATACCCTCGTATATAAATGTTTGTGGTTATCGGGCGATAGTCATATATGATGGGCAGCCAAGAACCTGCGCGTCTTGCGGCGGTACAGGCCATGTCCGCTCGCAGTGTATACAACGCCGAGTGGCCCAGCTACCTGCGGGCGAAGCAGTGAGACCCCCAGCCATGTCGACGTTGCCTTTAACTTATGTAGCGGCAGCCGCTGGACAACTCCACACGCGTGACGCTCCTGACGCTACTCGGGACGCTACTCAGGGTGATGCAGCTCGCGACAATGAAATGATAATGGAAGTTAGCGACTCGACGGTGACAGCACAGCCAAAGAGTCAAGAAAGAGAACCAAATATCTCTGTTCAAATAGAACAAACTCCTGAACCGGTTATAGTCCTTCATGTTGAGCAGTCTCCAGAAAACCACAAGGAAACCAACCCATCACTTGCCAGCGAACAGGACCGAGTGCAAGAAACCGAAGAGGCAATGGAAAACGATGAAACTTCCCCAAGAGTCAGTCCTCCAAGGAAACATAAAAAGAGGAGACTAGCTGGTGGTGGTGGTGGTGGTGGTGGTTAGTGTTTAACGTCCTGTCGACAACGAGGTCAATAGAGAGGGAGCGCAAGCTCGGGTTAGGGAAGCAGTAGGAAGGAAATCGGCCGTGCCCTTTCAAAGGAGCCATCCCGGCATTTGCCTGAAACGATTTAGGGAAATCACGGAAAACCTAAATCAGGATGGCTGCAGACGGGATTGAACCGTCGTCCTCCCGAATGCGAGTCCAGTGTGCTAACCACTGCGCCACCTCGCTCGGTCAGGAGACTAGCTCATAAGGGCGCTGAACAACTGGCACCGCCTTTGCGAGAAAAATCAAAGCAGATTAGCAACAAACTGCATGAAGAACAACATAGTAATCCGATTCTGAGTATGCAGGCACCTGACCCATTGCAAGCCAAATCAAATACACCATGCCCCATGTCAACGGACCATTCGTCACACGAGAGATTGAAGCTGCTAGCAAATTTCTATGCAGACAATGCTTTCCCTGATACTAGAAATGCAGAAAAAGAGACATCGAAAGCTAATCAACACAAAACCTGGGCTGATGAATCGGATGAAATGAATCAAGATGAATTGAATGAAACTGGAGGAACGGAACAGACTCCTGCCCCAAGAGATCAACTGAACACGATGGGTACATCATTGCCGGAACATACATGTGAAAAAGGATCTTCCTCCGACAGCACATCGTATGACGAATATTGACTTCGGTAATGAATAGGACAATATGAACGCAGCACAAGCCTACAAAATCGCTACGTTGAACATTAATAAGATACGCTCCTCCCTGCATTTACAAAATCTGCAAGACTTTCTTTTGTAGCGGCGTTCGTAGCGACAAACAATTCGCTGTAGAAACGGCTTACGAAGTCACCGCCACACTTTTAATAGCGGGCCGACCGGTCCGCTGGAACAGTGAACAGAAAGATGAAAACCCAAACACTCTGATTAAATAAAAGTCGGTACTTATCTTTATTAACGAAGATACAGAAACACAGTAGTGAACTCCGTGTCTGCAGAGATCTGTCTAGTTCGAGTCGGAGCGGCTAGGTCAGCGTCGGCTGACGACAAACAACAACTCTGCTGCGATGAACACACAACTGACTAGCAAGTACACAATTCGGTGGCGAGTATACAACTGAGCGGCGAATACAGAACTGTCCTAGCGCTCGCGACTCCAGCGCTTAAGAAACCAGAAGCCAGCGGTGGCGCGCGCAGACTTGCGGCGATTTCCTGTCTCGCTGGCGCTGCTTATGCGGACGGCGTCCGGACTTTGATGCTGCCAACCTTTTGGCAGCGGGCTCGGGTGGCAGTACTGGCTAGGATACAACACTTTCTATACGCAGCTGATGTTGATATACTACTGTTACAGGAAGTAACAGATATTAAATTAGAAAAGATACGTGGATACAACGCCATAATAAACCCCGGTATCGGTGCAGAGCTGGGAACCGCAATTATCACGAAAGAAGGCATCCGTGTCACACAAATAGCAAAACTTGAAAACAGCAGAGGGGTTGCAGTGACTGTTAATAGTGCCCGCATCATCAACGTTTATGCACCGTCAGGCAACAATAACAGGCGTACTAGAGCGGATTTTTCAAAAAGTGAAATCGTTCATTTCTTCGGTACACGCCGAGATTATATAATTCCAGCCGGCGATTTTAATTCTGTGTTTAGCCCGAAAGACCAGACACCGAATTTCAACAAGTCCTTAAAACTGGAAAGAATAGTCCACCAAATGCAGTTAACCGATACCTGGGAACATACCCATGGCGCACAGCCCGGTTTCACATATTTTATCAGTCACTCAGTAAGCAGGATAGACAGAATTTACGTCTCGTCTATCCTTAAGAACCATGTACTCCAGTCTGAGGTCTCGCCCACAATGTTTTCTGACCACGCCGCGTACATCACCACAGTAAATTTGGAAAAACAAGAGACTTACCGAGCGAGGGGCATATGGAAACACAACATTACACATCTACAAGATCAGGAATGTCGCGTAGCATTTAATAATGTGTGGCAAGAATGCGAAAAACGATTCCCGCTATACAGTTCTGCCATAGCTTGGTGGTTACAATGTGCTAAGCCTAAAATAAGACGAATGTTGATAGATTAATCACGACAGAAAAGTTTCTGGATTAAAAAGACGACTGAATTTTATTTTAGCTGCCTTAGAGACCTGTACACCCTGGACACACGATTAATGGAGAACTTTAGCCGGATTCAGAAAGTTAAAGCAAAACTTTTAGCACTGAAGCGGCGACAGTCAGAAGGTTTTAAAGTCAGAGCGAGAATGCAAAACATTGTAGAAGGGGAAGAAACAGCTATGTACTATGTAATGCCTGAGAATAAGAGAGGAAACAGAAAAATACTGACAGAAGTTAAGTTACCTGATGGGACCAGTCACACAAAACGCTGTTCATAAATATATCTCAGATATGTTGTCCACCAAACCTACCGTCGACGAGGCGCGGCGTGATCTTGTTGGTAACGTATCAGGACGAATTAGTACAGAGCACGTAGAAAATCTCACGGCTGAAATAGAAGAGGACGAATAGAAAGACGCAATAGCACAGAGTCCTAAAAATAAGTCTCCAGGACCTGGTGGTATCCCCGTGGAATTCTACCAGGTGTTCTGGCCACAAATGAAAAGCAAGTTGCTTTGCATGTACAACGAACTCATGAATGGCACTGTTGTCGCTCCCAAAGAATTTCCTGAAGGGATCATAGTTCTAATTCCTAAAAACTCACTTAGCAAAGCAATTGAAAACCTTCGCCCAGTAACATTACTCAACAGTGATTACAAAATTATGGCCCGCGTATTAGCAAGAAGAATAAAAATGGTTATTAACTCTGAAACTGGCCCGTACCAAACATGTGTAGGCAAAGACAGAAACATCTATCAGAATATATGCGAATATAGGGATATAATATCAACCGCCAATGTATGCCGAATAAAATGTGCTTTAGTGTCATTAGACTTCGAGAAGGCGTTTGACAGAGTAGATCATAAGTATCTCCTTGGAATCATGGAAGTAATGGGATGCCCACCACGATTCGTGAGGACTAATCAACAAATTCTGAAAAACAGTGTAGCACGAATAATGATAAACGGACAACTAAGTAGAGAGATTGAATTGACTGGATCCGTACGTCAAGGTTGCCCAATATCAATGGCCCTTTTCACAATAGCAATAGAACCTCTCCTCGCGACACTCACGCATCACCTGCAAGGATTCTGTATAAACGGCAAGAAAATAGTGTACAACGCCTACGCAGATGATGTGGGCGTCCTGGTTATAAATGAAGATGAAGTGGCGCAAGCTCTTCAGATTGTGCACACATATGAACTTGCTTCTGGCGCCAAACTAAATAAAAGGAAGTCAGGCATCATGAACCTAGGCAGAGGAATATGTATGCAAAATCGGGGACAATTGACGGAAGTATCCACATTGAAATGTTTGGGTATTGAATTTAGGAGCAACATCCAACACACTATTGCCGTCAACTATAAAAAACTACTTGCAAGCATACGAGCATCTGTACAAGCAAACAGTATGAGGCAACTGGACGAGATACAGAAAACTACACTAGTAAATGTGTATATAACATCCAAACTTTAACTATGTTATCCAAGCTTTTCCGATGCCATTAGAAACAGCCAGAAGAATTTTATCCGCGATAGGAAGCTTTGTAAGTCAAGGCAACATTTTCAAAGTGAAGTTCAATACACTAACACTCCCAACAAGGAAAGGAGGTTTAAACCTTGTTCATGTCAGTTACAGGTCACGAGCGTTATATGTGTGTCGAATGTGCAAGCAATGGAAACAGATGCCCGACAGCTTAACGGCCCACTTGCTGAATGAAATTGCTCCAGCAAACATGCAGCCGCCAATAGATGTGCAGCATATACCAGCTGGTCTTTGTCACCTAAAAACTTGTCTCGTTGCGTACAGTTATATCTCATCGAGGCTCTCAGAACAGCAGTTGAAGAAAGTAAAGGACATCTATACATATTTGGTGGAAGCTAAGGAAGGAAATATTATTGAAAGAAAATAGCCCAACAACGACTGGTCTGCAATTTGGAAAAATATCCACGATCGGAACTTACCCTCTAAGGTGAAAGCAACTTGGTATAATGCAGTCAACAGGAAAATATCAACTAATTCCAAATTGCATGCTATACATCTCACAAATTCGCCCTTGTGCGCGTCATGCAACGTTCTTGACACTGAAGAACACCGATTCGTGTGTGAAAGAGTGAGGGACATACGGCATATAGTTAAGCAGAAATTAGCGACCGTTAACAGAACATCTCCAACCGTTTTCACCGCCGCAGATTTTCTGACTCCAGACGCAGTGTCATATCCTAATACGAAAAGAAATGCTGTTAACTGGCTAAAAGGGCGCACAGTGCACTATATCTTGAAGGCAGAAAATAAAAGCAAAGAAGATTACTGGGTGTATCTGACGACTCAGCACCATCATCTCATGCGGACAAAAGACTACAAATTACGCATGCTTCCTAAATAGAATTATGGAATAAAATTATACAGAGAACAATAACAGATTAAGATTCGTACGGAATTCAGAGATGTCAGCCTTGCACGATTACAGATAACTGGCACCAGAATGTCTTCGATCCTTTCACGAGACACTACAGAAAAGAAATCAAGTCCGTGGCAAGACGCACCGGACTATATCCTCATGAAGAAATTAGACATCAAATTTTATGCATTTTATTTTTGTTAATCATCTTATGCCATACGCAGAGCAGTTTTAAGTTCTAAAAAACGTTTTTCAAGGGGATGCAAGATTTTATGTTTTCCTTATGAAGATGAGAGACTTCACGTTTCAGTTTATTTTAATATACTTGTCTTTCCATTAGCAAGAGGAAGATTCATTTCCTTTAATTAATATTAAGAAGAAATATTTATTCTCGTTTATGTTCGCAAAGGTAATGTACGCATCCAGCTTACAGAAAATAAATAGGAAGCCGACAAAAAAAGTGGCCGAGCACTCGCAAAAAGTAAGAAAAATGAGGATTTGGCATCAAAAACATAAAGAAAGTACGTAAAATAAAAAAGTAACAAAAGTTGGTAGAAGGATGGACTCTTAATAATAATCATAATAATAAAAACGACAAAAGCAAAGAAGCTTGCCGAAGAAGGCAAAAGAAGGTGAGCGTTTGAAAGGGCTGTGAGGGGAGAAGGGAGGCCCTAAAATAAAAAATAAAAAATGCTAGCTTTGTATACGGATGGTCTGGGTTCGATTCCAACTTCTGCCGGTGATTTTTGATAGGGAGAGACAGATTCTATTCGCTTCTGGCTACGCCAAGTGAAAAATGTATAATGGCATTGTGGTCTGAAATTCATGTTAAACAGAATATTACTTCTCTGCCAAGTAGACGTTAGGTTGAACCACAATAAAGTCAGGAGTGGCGACATGTAGAAACTCCATCACCAATGTCCATTCTTATACTAGTCATTTATTTCTAGTGACGAAACAAACGATAAGTAGGGTCACAGGACACTTATTCCATCTTTTATTTGAGCTACTGTATGTCGCTAAAATTGGTTCTGAATTGGGAACGCAACTCAGACCGCCCTTAACGCGGACTTTGATCCCTTCGTGAGAATACAGTTCGACTACAGTTTGCTGTTTGTTCAAAACTGCAGATTCCTAAACATCTCCACATACTGCGCGTGAATGGATTCGAATCCTGGCCCGGCACTAAGGATTTCAATGCGAATTGTCAAGCTCTAGCATGAGAACACCTATCTGCTGGTGGATAGCAATTTTGATTTTTTAATGCACTTTCAGTCGTTGTCAACGTTAACGATATATGACGTTTCTGACTCCCAGTGAGACACATAACTATTTACGAGATCACTGTAAGTTCAAGGATGTTATTCCGAGCTGTTGTTGGAGAAAAATTCGGTAGCTGAATCTGTTTGTGTGTAGTCAACAACGATACGTGTGGGTTTCGATTCCCAGTCAGCACTGAACTTTTCGTCATATTATTTCTAGTTCAAACATGCTCACATGTCGCTGCTGGTGTAAAAAACCGATATTTAACGTTAGTTTTCTCTAGACTGTAACAGCGATAAGTGCCGGGTTGGAGTCCTGGGAAGGAAAAAAACTAATGTTTCGTCTCGTCATTTCAGTTAAGACATCTAGCTACTGCCGAGAAATTCCGATATGTCACAGTTGATTGTGCTTCGATAACAATCCGATTAGGTTCTGGCTTTGAATCCCTGTCCAACACAAAGCTTTACCTCGCGGAATTTCAAGTAAGTTACCTGTGAAGAAGCAATATTTAACATCTCTCGTAGTTCGTTAACAGGGACAATAGATGCTGGGTAGGAATTCGCGTCCGTTGAAAATGTTAACGTTACGTAATTTAAAGTTGATATTTGCTAACTGATACTGTCTAAAATCGAGGTATATCACTCTCTGTATGCCTAGTCAGGAATGACTGTTAGTTTCCGTCAGTCACGAAATCTTTGTCTGCATGACCTGGGTTTGAATCCATGTGCAGAACGAGACGGTTCGTCGTGTCATTTGAAGTTCATACATATTCTCAACTAGCTGCTCGTAAATAACTTAAATTTTTAATGTCATTTTGTGTTAAATAACAAGTACGGTATGTTACTTTGAAGAGGAAATCATGAATACGACGAACTTACTACGTGCATTACCTATCTGGCGTAATAATGAGAGTGGTAACATTTCAGGTATGTCATTTATTGCAATAAATGCGAACTTACAAGCCTTAAGGACAGTCTTATCTGTGATAAGGTGTTCCCTGATATTTGTAGGATCGTGGTATTACTTTACATCTAGAGTTATTGTGATACAAACCAGTGTTTTCTAGTGGTTACTTGTTGGAACCATTTTCAATAGTTAAACGACTGTACCAAGGAGCGATTAGAGGACCTACTAGACAGCTGCGTCATGTGGGTTGCATGCGAATCAGGTGAAATGCAATGCTGATCGTTCTGATACTTTTGAGCACGATTGTACATTTTCCAGTCTAGTAGTCGGATATCGGAATGTATTCTGGAAGTGTTGAGATAGCTACAAAACTTTCAGCTATTGACTTTGGAGTTGTGAAAAGTTTAAACGCGTCTCGTCGGACAATGTTAGGTAGACGACCCTTTATTCAGAATGATATAATAGTTATTTACATTTAATGAGGACCTACGATTTGAAATACTGAAATTCATTCCTTAAATATTTATCTGTAATAATTGTAGATGTACTGTGTAACGCGACATATGAATATATAAAGCGAAGACGGGCGTGTGACGGAAACGACAACGATACTCTATTACTTCTCGTTGGCTTAATTCTAAAAACCTGTGCGGTACTCACGAGATGTGCGAGTGCGGGTAAATGAATTTTGTCTATGAGAAAAAATAGATAAGTGTGTGGCAGATGGAAGTCTGGATCGGTCCGGAGAGCGTACTCGTGTAACTTAAGTGGTAAGGCGACCACTCGCGATAAGTGGGAAATACGGGTACGTCGCTTCAGGTACTACATCTGCACTAGTAAAACCGACACACTCGGGAAGTAGCACAAGACACCAAAACAAATATTTTTCTCTAATGTCATAATGCCCCTTAAGCATTATTTAAACTGGTAGAGAGCGTACTCACTCTTCAATTTTAATGACTGATTAGTTGTTCTAATGGTTCCTGTTGCATTGGTAGAGGACAGACTTCACTTTTCAGTTGTAGCAGCTGCTTCAGATTAGCATTTAGCTGTACGTCTTGACCCGATACATTACTTGTTTACTAATGGGGGCGATACACATAGCGTGAGTACACTGATGTGGTTGGTGCTTACTACGTAGCGATACGATCTTTTGCATCCGCAATTCACACTTCTGGAGTAACAAGGAGAGGTCCCCAGCGGCGGGATCGACCTTTTGGAACCAAATATACGGTGATGAAAGTTAAGATCCCTGCAACCATTAACTCTTGTGGGCCCTAGTTTGCGAGTAACTGACGAAACAAAATTTCGGAGTTTTGCGTGGTGCTGGATAAAGTTAAGAAAGTCGTGTTATATGAATTGCTTGCCCGGCGTAGTTCATAGGATAATAGCTCCACACGCAGGAGGTTGTCGGTTCGAATCTCGTCAGGTGCAGTGAATTCTTTATTTTTAAATCTTTATCGAGATAACTTTGATCTTTATTTTTATTCCCTTAATTGGTTTAAATGTACTTTTTATGTCTATTCCTTTGTCAAGTAATTTTAATCACCGTACGAACTATTTCGTTTGTTTAATTTTTTCTTTCTATCATTCTTTCTCCAATAGGAATTTTTGTCAATATGAATTTAATTATATTTATCTTTTATAATATTCGATTATTTGAAAATTCCGATCTAGCAATTACAAAATAAAAGATGGAATAGCCTATATTGACTGTGCAATGGTGTAAAATATGTGTTTTCGTTACCAGATGTGCAACTTTTTTTTTACTCGGTAATCGTCATACGAACATTTAGAACATAATCTAAATGCCTATTGCACTATGAACAAAATAATGCAGATGAAGATGTAAATGAAAGAAGGATTTAGCCGTAAAACGAAATAAAAGCAAAATGAGAAATAGATATAACGAACACAATAATGTTGACGAAAAACCAGGGTGATAAAACAAAACATATGAAATCGAAATTAGTACATAAAATTAATTAAAAACACTTGAAAAAAGATTTCTGGTGGAAAAGAATGATAGGAAGAAAAATGAAACCAAATGAAGACGTTGGTATTATAATTAAAATTATGTGACAAAGGAACAGAAATAAAAAATACATTTAAATCAATTAATGAATAAAAATAATGATCAAAGTCGTTTCGATAAAGATTTAAAAATAAAAAATTGCTGCACTTGACGAAATTCGAACTTACAACCGCCTGCATGTCAAGCTATTATCCTATCTATTATACCACATAACCAGTCTATGCAAAACGACATTTTTGAAGTTACTGAGCATCAAACAAAATTCCGAAATTTTATTATCGTCAATTACTCGCAAACGAGAGCCTACCAGGGCTAATGGCTGCAGCGTGTGATACCCGGGAACTTAACGTAGATAACCGTATAGATGGCTTCAAAAAGCGAACCCACCGCTGTAGACCTCTCCTTATAAGTTTAACTCCACCTGCCACGTTTACTCACGCTCATTTAGTGCACTTCTGCGTGAACGTGTGGGCAGGTGATGTTAGTAACTGTTTAATTGGGCCACGTCTCCTATGTAAGCCATTAAATGACATTACAATGTCCTCGAGACCGCGTTCCCGGAATTTTTGGATACCGTAACGCTCGCTGGAAGACAGGGCATTTGGTTTCAGCTTGATGAGGCGTCGGCACATTTCAGTTGTCTCGTGCGTAGGTTCTTGAACCGACAGTTTCCAGAAAAGTGGAGTAGCAGACTTGTTTCTGTTCCAAGGCCTACTTTGGACTTTTTTGGTGTGGAGAGAGAGATGTGCAGCCATGTTTACAAAACCATTGTTGAGTCATAAGGGGATCTGGTTCTCCGGATAGTAGCAGCAGCATGAGAAATTAAGGAGACCCCTGAGTCTTTGACCGTTTTAGACAGGACGTGTCAGGCAGGTGTAGCCTTCGTTTACAAGTCAATGGAGTCAGTTTTGAATCTCTACGATAGTTGAAGTAATTGTGTTGTGTTTATATTGTTGTCTCTTGGTAAAAAAGAATAACAATTTTCTGTGTTACTTTTTGTCTATTGTAAGTAAGATATGATGTGCTCATAAAACGGTGCCTCACAGGAAAACACATTAGGAAAAGTGTTTTCGATGTCCCATGCAGCCTTCCATAGTTGATTGGTTTGATCAATTCTCATCCAGAGAATACTTCTACAGTTTTAAAAAATTCACAGGAGAATATAACATTGCAGAAAACTATTTGTTTTGATGTCCTGTGCAATCTCCCAGAGTTAGTTGGTTCATATAATTTTCACCCTATACGATATCTATTACAGTTATGTTGAATATCAGGAACAAATTTCATGATTTAACAGTGTGACAGAGCGGAAGATAAATCAGGGTCCGCTAATAAAGTATTCAGAGTATATCAGCAAAGAAATGTAGCATAATTCGTTCCGAGCGCCGCAATCGTTAGGAATGCGCAGATTCTGGCCGCGACTGCGAGTGAGATTTCACGTTCGCCACTGAAGTCTCGAGAACTGAATGAAGGAACGTTTCAGACTCTCTAAACACACTTCTCACAGACTATTAGTGTCACTAATATTACTGTTCCTCTCTCAGGGACCATCACTTCTCCTATAACTGACGAAATGGATCTCCTCGAGCTGATAATTGACGGCTCAAAAGTCCAGTCCTGTGTCAAATGGCGGGATTTTATGCAAAAGTTTTGAAAAGACTTTTCACGCTGTCAAAACTGTTCAAAACAGTAGACTACATAGAAAAATAATCAGAAATTTCATATATTTGCCAATTTTAATATGTATTTTTGTGCTCTTATGTTGTCAAATAGCAATCCCATTTGAGACGTTGTTTGCTAATTGAAAATTAGAAGACTAAAGAATTTAGTGCAGCAACGATTACCGCGTCTAATGTCTCAGAAGGCAAGTCGGACGCTCAAAACGAACCTGTGGCTCATTTAATTCAGTCAGCGAACGCAGTCGTTAATTAACGGTAATGTATGGACGCCACTGGCCTGGAGCTGCGCATTGTCTTCAGGGTAATTGGCTCATTTGCTTTAACGTACATGGGCAGTTTCTCGTGTGGGCAAAGCGGGGAAATGCTTTCAAGCTTTTACACACTTTCTCGTTAGCCAGGAATCTTGGCTACCGAACAGAGAACTTCTCACGATTTTACCTGTGTTACAAGGGGAAGCCGGCTCTTAACGTTTCGAATGTTCACCATGTTAAGAGGTGCTATGATGTTCTGTAGATACGGTATTTCAAGTATCGTTTTAACAAAATTTTCTTCGACATGCTGGCGTCAAATCTGTCTCTCAAAGTATCACACACACACACACACACACACACACACACACACACACAGACACGGGGGCGCGCGCGCACACACACACACGCACGCACGCACGCACACAACATGGAGGTTCTCTCTAATTGGTAAGGTTGGTACCGAAATCGTACAGTGATAATAAAAGCTGGTCTTCTTGAGGCACTATAAAGTTTCGTTTTATAATTTGTGTATTGCAGAATAACTTACAATCTGATTCAGTTGGAAATGTTATTCGCACTCGAAACTTGATAAAACCATGTGTCTAAGTCAGTCGAACTCCTATCTCTCTACGGCTTTCGTGATAAGTACTTTACCATATGAGCAATCCAATCACACCGGCAAAAGTTTTTAATGAAATGAATACTTTTCCTGAAATTGGGTTTATTTGAGATATATAGAAATGTTTTGTAGTTAACAATGATTAATTATCTTTTATTTTAATAGCTACAACATATGTACGATCTGTCATCTCGTGCTTAACACAGTGGTGTTTCCAAGCCTTAAAACTGAACATGTATTTGAAACGTTGGTAACTTGGTTCTTACTGTTTTCCCCAATTATATACCGAAAACGCAAATACTGAGTTCAGATAGAAGCGACTGTATTGAGCAGCTTACGGAATGCAATTCCTGCACTGGCCAATACAAAAAAATCACACATTTGCGCAAAGATAAAGCTTGAAGTGAGGAGATAGCAGCTTCTGGACTCTTCTGTCAAAAACTACGATTTAGTAAACGATCCGACCGAGTATATGGCTTCCAAGACGAATGGCATTTGAATGGAATATGAAAATCGGAGTATATGAATGATTTTATTTGAGAGAGCGATGAATTACGGTTCTTTGTCGGCAACGGGCTTGACCTCAGATCAGATCAACAAGGATTGTAGATGATTTTATCACCTACTTCAACAACTCTCATTACATCAAGAATGAATTTTATACGTTACTAAGACCTTTCACATTTCATATTTGTCTACACGAAGAGTGTCTCCTGAACATCGTTAGGTTAATCACGTCCTTCGGCAGATATCTGAAATTTAGAATCTGTAGTGTTCGGATGAAGTCAGCTCTTCCATCAACTGTTTCATTCGCCGGCAAACGTCGCTACGGTTCTCATAACAAACAAAGCGTTGTTTTTTGAAGTATAATTTTATGTGCTCGGTTGACATAATGGCATTATATTCAGTCCAAGGATATTTATCGTCGTTGAAAGCACGATGAATAATGATCATCTCCGGCATCTATTGAACAAGCCGCGTGAGGTCTTCACAGTCACGTCATGTAGCAATTACGTTGGAAACGCTGACCATTCTTCACGGCTATCTGTTGCCGTCAATAAATACCTTTGAACAGGTTGTTCTTCCAGTCTATTTTAAGACTACTCTATCGACTGCGAATACGGATATAAGCGTTAGAACATTTAGTTTGGAATGAGAACCAAAACAACTTTTCTGTTGAGAGTGGCCTCCATATCGACCGATATGGGGCGGTGGTAAGGTACTGCATACATTCAAGTGGGCTGATGTTAAAATTCCAGTAAGGTCATCTTCATTTAGGTTTTCTATTGTTTCCGTATACAAGATAAAGTAAATGGCGAGACGGTTCTTTTGAAAAGGATCCGACCGAATTCCTTCCACAACAATCTGAGATAGTACTCCCTCTCTAATGACCTCTTCTACATCGACATGACTTCTATGCAATTCACGTTTAAGTGCCTGGCAGAGGGTTCATCGATCCACCTTCAGACTATTTCTCTGCCATTCTACTCTGGACTAGAACGTGAGAAAAATGAACACTTAAATCTTCCGTACGAGCTCTGATTTCTCTTATTTTATTACGATTAGCTTTTCCCTCTACGTAGGTTCGCGTTCATAAAACATTTCCACATTCGGAGGAGAAACTGGTGATGGAAATTTCGTGTAAAGATCTCGCCGCAACGAAAATGTATTTATTTTTGTATTAGCCAGCCATTCTCGAGTATCATATCCGTGGTACACTCTCGCCTGTTCGTTGGTGGTACAAAACAGCTCTTCTTTGAACTTTCTCGAAGTAATTCCTCAGTCCCATCTGGTAAGGATTCTATACCGAACTACAATACTCTAGTAGAAGACGGACAAGCGTAGTGTACGCAGTGTATTTAGTAGAACTGCTGCATCTTCTAAGTGTTCTACCAATAAAATGCAGTCTTTGGTTTGCCATCCCCACAACATTATCTATGTGATCGTTCCAGTTTAAGTTATTTGTAACTAATTCCTAGGTGAGCGGACCATTTGGATGGGATTCGGTTAATGAAAAGGGGACATACAATTCAAGGTTTATTTCCCCAAAACAATTAATTAATTGTAATAAATTACACTGTGGCTTACAAATTACAGTGAAATCAAGCTGCTTACAATATGAGGTAATAAAAATGTTATATACCGCAGGTAAACAGAGAAACTTCAAAACTGTTTACAATTTGTGCATTAAACTACATACCTTCACCAAATACAGTTAAATTTTAAAATGTGAAGCACAAATGTATAATTTACAACTAAATTTTCAGTTGAAGTTACTCCTTCCTATACCTTCTTTAAAAGAATGATAAAATTTCCAACAGGTATCTCAGTTAAAAATGCCCTAAAATCTTTAACACAACAACACGTACATGACTAAATATATGTACGGCAAAGCCCAACATCAACAGCGCAAAACACATTCAAACTTTCGCCAACATGGGACGCTTGCCGGAAAAACATGTTACGACTACAGCAGCGGGCAAACTTAAATAGGTAATAACACAGGCCACGTAGCAATCTTGCCAAAATCAGTTTACACAAAGGAGGAAGAGGGGGAGGAGGGGGAAACACAATAAATACCATACGCAAGTGCACTTGCCAAACCTACTACTAAAAATACAGTATAAAAGGCTCTCAATTAATGACAAATCCGAAATAGGCCCGGCAATATAGCACCTGAGCGCTAGTAGCCAAAATAAGGTTGACAGATACCAAGGTCTGACGTCATCTTAGGGCTAAGAGTAAAAGAACAAGCAAATGCCAATGCCCAAGAATTTAAATAGGATCAAGTACACACGAGGCTAAAATCAATTGCTAGCACCTTGGACATCGTTTTAGACTTAATTGACTCTACAAATAAATAAAGGTATAAGAACAGACAAATGACAATGCCCAGCAATTTAAATAAAAATAAGTAAGCACAAGGCTAAAAGGAATTGCTAGCAACTTAACAAGCACACATAAAAATATCAGACTGCTGCCACATCACAAACGGAACAGGCGCGCGCGCAGTCCCCAGCAAGCCAAAAAAAACAATAACACACACTTCAGCAACCGAGCCAGCATGACCACAGTAATTTCAACTCAGAATTTTCAGTTGAGCACACCAGGTCCACGCAAAACACACACTGCTAAATAATTCCCACCAATAGATACGGCTGCCCCCCGGGCGGAAAAACAGGGGCAACGACCGGGTTCACACCAGCAGAAAACTCGACACCCAGACTCCGTCTAAAACGGAATCACGCAGAAAATATAAACAATAGCTGAAGTAAGGTGAAACGAACCCCGCCACGCAGACTGGACAGAGCAAACACACTGAAAACCTGCCCTGCAGTCCTTACAACTCCTGGGTGCGGAAACCCAAGCGATATCGTGGCACCCTTTTCAGAGGCTGAGAACCTCGAGCGGTCTCGTGCAGGAATCCATCAGTTGTCCACTACAGCACATCATCAACACGCCGCACTGCCCAACGCCCAAATCAACGAGGCCCGCCAAAAACGAGACCACACCTCCGTGTTGGGGCGGAAGGCAAAATACCACCAGCTCGGCGCGAATCCAACTGCCGAACCGAGCGCGCGCGGCCCCCCGCGAAAAACGCTCCAGAGGGCAGCAGCCGCCTCAGCGCCTGCGCAGGCCGAACCAGACGGAAAAACAAATACAGGTCGCTATCGATAGTGCAGGATACGCAACGCGCCAGAGAAATGGCACACTAGGTATTTAGTTGAACTTACTGTGATTTATCGAGTAACCAACATTTTAACATATGTCTTTTAGTACTTATGTGTATGACCTTACACTTTTCCTTAGTCAATTGCCACTTTTCACACCATACAGATATCGTGTCAAAGTCATTTTGCAATTGGTCTTAATCTTCTGAAGACTTTACTAGACGTTAAATGACAGCATCATCTGAAAACAATATAAGATGGCTGTTAAGATTGCCTCCTATGTCGCTTGTATAGGAACAGTAGGGGGCGTGTAACAGTACTTTGGGTAACGCCAGATCCCGATACCACTTTTGTTTTACTTGATGACTTTCCATAGATTACTGCGTACTGTGATCTTTCTGACAGAAATCACGAATTTAGCCCCACAACTGAGACGATAAACCGTAGGTCAAAAATTTGATTAGAAGCCTCTTTTGAGGAGCAGTGTCTAAAGCCTTAAAGCCTTCCGGAAATCCCATCCTCGGAGGAACATTATGCGGTAATCTTACTTTCCTCGGTCTTCGCATGAAGTACCCTATGATGTCTTTGTTTGGGTGACTCTACCTACATGTTACGAGAACGAAATTCAAAATAACTTACAAAACATCAGAGAAATGGTACCTAACATTTCTTAGGAGAGAACGCAGTATGTGAATTATTATTTCGCCTCTGTTTCCACCGTTTTGAAGTTAGAATTATTTTACTAAGTATTCTGCCCTATATACAGTACATATAACACTGTGAACAAAGCATTTCAAAGCTCTCCATGCGATTGTAACCCTTTTTTGCCCTGTGAGATGCATCTACGCAGAGAAACTAATTGTAAAAGAATTCTGATACGCCACAGACGCTTGAAGCTCTGCATTTACATAGCTGTCTTCATTCTCCTGCAGTTATTTATAAATACAGTTTAAGAAACGTCAGGGCCGAGGAGATTGTGTATGAAAGACTAACTAATTTTCGGTAAGCACGAGAGAAAGCTCGTATTTTCCCGGAACTATGTGCTTGGAGCGATTTACATGGAGAACCTAAGTCGGGATGGAAGGCTGAGACTGAACACGAATCTATTGCCGTATCACGCCTTCCATATTTTCTACAATCGGAGCAAAGAGAAAATCCTTCATTAACTGCCATTCATTGCGGCATATATTCATTTGGTTCTACTGATACGAAGCAACGGAAATTACATTTTCGGTTCCATCGATGAGTACTAAAAAATTTTGCAACTACTTCGTTGAGATTAATTTGTTAATAGGGATTGGGGGAAGTCGTTACCAGAGTGGGGCTCTAATTCTAAGAATCTACCCAATGTAACCAGTATGTATCTTATTGTTGCCTTAAATATTTCTGAGAAGATGAAATATTGGAATTACGTGTTATAGTAACCTTCAGTATTCATAAGAACTATTTCTTCTCTTTTTGTTGTATTATGCTGGGATCGACTCGGAACAGATTGATGTATCTAGATATCAGTTATAAGAAAATGAGTCTAATGACAAAAAAATAAAGACGATGTGAAACAGTATCAAACGTCTGCTGTTAAAGACAAGAAAAGTAAGGATAAAAACATGTATATCGCGGTAGACTACTACGGAAACATATCATTCAATAGATTATGCTTGCGTCAAACAAAGATAACAATCTTCGACGCACTGTTAAAGATGATATGGGTCTCAGAAAGCCGCGTCTGTACTTCTACACGAATGTAGCATATCTTATATGGGGCCGACGGCAGCAGATAGGAACATCAGCGACTCACCCGACTAAAACACCCACAAAAATCGGTATAACCATTAAATGAAATATTATGAGACAATTATCGTGGTGGAAACATCAAGGTATTGGTACAGGACTTCATCGAAATAAGGAAGTTGAAAAACCTAATTAACCGAGGTGGAGGTTGTAATTTAAAGAAAGTTTTGGGTTCGGCACTCAAATAACTAAGATTTTGCGGCCATATCACCGACCAGCACCGGAAAACACTGAGAGAATGTTTTTTTCACGGAATAACAGTCAAGGCTCCCAAAAACAACTGAGCATCAGCGGACTTATAGGGCGGCGGGTGTCGAATTCTGCTGTACGTGGTGTATGTATACTGCTACAATATAAATAGCGGCGCGGTAGCAACAATAATTTTTAGTCTGATCGAAATCTAGGCTGCGATACGCTTAACAACATTTCCCGAGTCACCTGGGGAAGACTAGGTCGATCGTCGAAATCACCTGCAAATAAATGGAACCCGTAACTATGCTGCACACCCGTCAACACAAAAAAAAAAACAAGTTTGTCCAAGCTGAAATTTTCTCCCATTTCCATTAGCGCAGCTCTGTTTGCAGTCCTTCGGAACAGAATGTTCTATTCGTTACCTCTGTATCCACAAGACAGTTCCATCAAGAACGCATCATAGCATCGACACTTTGACAGAAACTAGAGGTTTTTAAATTATATTCATAAAGTCATTTCTCAGTTTGAGGTAGGCAGGCAGTAGCGAATTTGCTGCTTCTCAGTCTCGAATGCATTATATTTCTAATTCAAAAGCTGACAGATGTAAAGTATGTATGGCGTAAGTTATATGTAAGGCGTGGCGACTTTGATCATTGACGCGATGATGATTGACAGTACCGGTCTGACGTGTACTATGATATTTCTACTGCTACAGCCCTTCGTTGACGCTGCAGGCTGCAAATTTGTTGGAGAGGGCGAAACCGATGAAAGCAATGAGGATGAAGACGTTGGCGAAGCCATTGCGGCTGCCAGTATGATATATTCGGTTGGGACAGAGAGAGTATGTGGATACGTGGGGGAAACAGAAGTGGAACGAACGATCAAGAAAGTTCCAGCACAGGGAAGGAAGGAAGGAAGATTGGGTTTAACGTCCCGTCGACATCGAGGTCATTAGGGACGGAGCACAAGCTCGAATTGTCAAGGGTGGGGAAGGAAATTGGCATTTGCCTGGAGCGATCTAGGGAAATTACGGAAAACTTAAATCTGGATGGCTGGACGCGGGTTTGAACCATCGTCCTCCAGAATACGAGTTCAGTGTGCTAACCACTGCGCTACCTCTCTAGGGCAGCATAAGGCATCGGAGGCTGATGATGAGGGGAAGAAATCAGGAATGTCATATAAGCTTGGACCACCTATCGGTGTGACTATGGACAGTAAATAAAACGGCTATTTTAGACGGCAATGATTAATTTGGGATCGAATTTATGTATCTCAGAGAGAGAAAACACTGAAATTACCTTTAGAGAGGAGATGGAGAATTTAAAGGACAGCTATGGCTAGGTTCTTGACTGACTTGATTACCTGAGAGTATTCAAGGTGGTTTTGGGGGGATAGGAATTCTGCTAGATGGTGTATGCGTAAGGTAACCTAATTAAGAACTGAGGGGAGTGCCGTTACTTACATCATAATGATGATTATGGGCGCCACCCAAAAGAGATCGAAATGTCCAGTCGAGACGTTGACGCTGTGCATGTCTTCCAAGGGGAGGCGGCCAATTGTGAATTTCAGATTCGATTCATACTGCGCATAATAAAAACTCATGGCCAGAGGTGTGATGTGGCAAAGCACCAAGATGCACTTCTCAGACGTTGTCGAGAAAATCGACAGTTAAAAGAAACCGTTGCAGTGAAATACCAGTGAAATACTCTCTACGATTAATAATTTGTCCACAGCGTCGTGTCGCAGCGGTAAGCGCTCGGGTTCGTAATCCGAAGGTCGCCGGATCGCATCTCGCACCATGCAACTGTTATTTTTAGTATTTGTTTTTTGTAATTCAGATGTATATATATATATATATATATATATATATATATATATATATATATATATATATATATATATATATACTCCTGGAAATTGAAATAAGAACACCGTGAATTCATTGTCCCAGGAAGGGAAAACTTTATTGACACATTCCTGGGGTCAGATACATCACATGATCACACTGACAGAACCACAGGCACATAGACACAGGCAACAGAGCATGCACAATGTCGGCACTAGTACAGTGTATATCCACCTTTCGCAGCAATGCAGGCTGCTATTCTCCCATGGAGACGATCGTAGAGATGCTGGATGTAGTCCTGTGGAACGGCTTGCCATGCCATTTCCACCTGGCGCCTCAGTTGGACCAGCGTTAGTGCTGGACGTGCAGACCGCGTGAGACGACGCTTCATCCAGTCCCAAACATGCTCAATGGGGGACAGATCCGGAGATCTTGCTGGCCAGGGTAGTTGACTTACACCTTCTAGAGCACGTTGGGTGGCACGGGATACATGCGGACGTGCATTGTCCTGTTGGAACAGCAAGTTCCCTTGCCGGTCTAGGAATGGTAGAACGATGGGTTCGATGACGGTTTGGATGTACCGTGCACTATTCAGTGTCCCCTCGACGATCACCAGTGGTGTACGGCCAGTGTAGGAGATCGCTCCCCACACCATGATGCCGGGTGTTGGCCCTGTGTGCCTCGGTCGTATGCAGTCTTGATTGTGGCGCTCACATGCACGGCGCCAAACACGCATACGACCATCATTGGCACCAAGGTAGAAGCGACTCTCATCGCTGAAGACGACACGTCTCCATTCGTCCCTCCATTCACGCCTGTCGCGACACCACTGGAGGCGGGCTGCACGATGTTGGGGCGTGAGCGGAAGACGGCCTAACGGTGTGCGGGACCGTAGCCCAGCTTCATGGAGACGGTTGCGAATGGTCCTCGCCGATACCCCAGGAGCAACAGTGTCCCTAATTTGCTGGGAAGTGGCGGTGCGGTCCCCTACGGCACTGCGTAGGATCCTACGGTCTTGGCGTGCATCCGTGCGTCGCTGCGGTCCGGTCCCAGGTCGACGGGCACGTGCACCTTCCGCCGATCACTGGCGACAACATCGATGTACTGTGGAGACCTCACGCCCCACGTGTTGAGCAATTCGGCGGTACGTCCACCCGGCCTCCCGCATGCCCACTATACGCCCTCGCTCAAAGTCCGTCAACTGCACATACGGTTCACGTCCACGCTGTCGCGGCATGCTACCAGATCATTGCTTGTACAGCCCTCTCGCAGTGTCCGGAGCAAGTATGGTGGGTCTGACACACCGGTGTCAATGTGTTCTTTTTTCCATTTCCAGGAGTATATATATATATATATATATATATATATATATATATATATATATATATATATATATATATATCCCGGCAATCAGTTGCAACAATTATGCATATAATAAGTTGTTGAAAGTCGTTTGTCGTGGAAAAACTCGTGACTTCGAACATCATTATGCTTTCCGCAAACAAAGTCCTATTTCACAAATGTTATTAATTTTCTTCATAATGTTAACCACGTATAGTTAACGGAAGACGTAGAAACGATATTCCGAAACGAATACGTATAACGTAAGTCAAACGTTCGAACTAGAATAGAGACCCCACGATCAGAAATTCGCTGTGGCAGGTATGAAATATAAACTCCGTTACTCGCTCGTTACACTTGAAGGACAGATGTTGAATGGGCCGAAACGAGCCGCCGCATAACAGCGTAGTTGCCTGCTAACTTCGAAAGAAGGTAGATGCGGTCCCTAGCGCAACTTATAACATCGTCGAAAATCAGTGCGGACGGGAGAGCTTTGGTACACCCTGTTAAAAAAACGGAAAAATGGAGGCGATACAATTGGAGAGCGATCCGCCTTCACCAACATGCATAAGCAATTCATTAATAAAACTAATAATAAAAAAATTTGCATGGCGCGAGATTCGATCCGGCGACCTTCGGATTACGAACCCGAGCGCTTACCGCTGCGCCACGACGCTGTTGAAAACTATTAATCGTAGAGAGTATTTCACCGCAACGGCTTCTTTTAACTGTCGATTTTCTCGACAACGGCTGAGAAGTGCATCTTGGTGCTTTGCCACATTACACCTCTGACCATGAGCTTGTATTATGCGCAGTAATAATCGAATCTGAATTTCACAATTGGCGGCCTCCCCTTGTTAGTACCTGTAAGGGATCAATCGTGGTCAATCACTTTATGGGGAACAGATGCGGATGGACTGTTTGCATCATGAGTCAAAGTCTGCATCTCTCTCGACTAAGTGTGGTACATGTAACTAGATGACTGTTAGATGCCGTTACTGAGTAGATCATTGGGTTATTCTGCTGACGCATCATCAGTATGCGAACTGGTCATGTTGATCCCAAGCTTTGAGAAGCCTTCAGCTTTAGGCTGAGACTGCTTTGCCGAGGTTTAACACTGTTAACGTGGCCCAACAATGCTGATAGGCTAGTGTATCGTATGTACGGTTGTCGTAGTCGCTACTGTCACGTGCTATTTTCTGCGACGTAGTTAATCCAACCTGGGTGAAAGTAGTGTTCTGAGGAAACTGAAGCAGTCGCTTCGCTCGGGGACCATGCAGCTAATTGTGTGCCCGCACTTTGCTACGTCGGGTACGACTGAACAGTTTGTAACAGAGCCCTGTTAAAACTAATTGCTTCTACTACTTTCCATTTAGGGACAATATACCAGTAGGATCTGATGATATGCTGGTGGAGTTGAAAGATGTACCAGACGGGCGGCGAGAAAACGACTAAAATTAATTAAAAACAATTCATATATTTAATTACAGGTACATGGGAACAGTGCGCTGAAGATTCAAGTGTAGGTTTCATGCTGGAAAAAAGTGCTGTAACGAATATAGAAGTTTTACAAAATAGGAAGACTTATTTTAAAATTAAGGGAAGGATAAAAGAAGTCAGTCATTGAAGTCTGAGCACCAATGTGTCTACAATTTGATGATGATGATGTAGAAAGCCTCGATGAGAAGTTATAAAATCTGGCAAATAACAGGAAATTGCAATGTATGATGACACTGGAGGCAAATTAATGCAAAATTAGGACACAAACTACAGAATGGTTTCTTAGGGAGAATGGCTACGATAACAGAAATGACAGAGGTTGAATCTGCAATCCAGAAGAATATATATACGACGTGGACTCAGTAAAGAGCAAATGGGTCTAAGAATGAAACCGAATATCTAACAATAAACTATCTAATAATAAACAATCGACGTAGCATGTGAGAGTCCAAAACCAATTTCGACTTGCAAGTGATAATATACGAGGCGTATTTTTTAAGTAAGTACCGTTTTGAAATTAAAAAAAGACGTGCTAAGATATCTCATTAATTTTATTTTTACATGAAATCCTGTACCTTAATCTACTTTTCTACATAATTTCCGTCAATATTGAGGCACTTGTCATAGCGTTGTACCAGTTTTTGAATACCCTCCTCATAGAAGTCTCCCGCCTGACTTGTTAGCCACTGCATCACCACTGTTTTGACTTCGTCATCGTCTTCGTTATCGTCATCGTCTTCGTCGTCACCTCGTAATGAGACAATCAATGCAGCAGCTTACTGTAAGACATTGCACAATCTGCGCCGTTCAATTCAAATCAGAACAAAAGACGTGGCAAATTGAGCAAGGGCATCGTTTTGCTGCAAGAAAATGCCCGTTCGCATGTGGCGAATCAGACCAAAGATCTCACCACATCTTTTCGATGGGAAACTCTAGATCATCCTCCGTACAGCCCCGATCTTGCGCCCAGTGACTACCATCTGTTCCTGCACTTGAAGAAACACCTGGGCGGTCAGCGCCTTCAAGACGATGACGAAGTCAAAACAGTGGTGATGCAGTGGTTAATAAGTCAGGCAGCAGACTTCTATGTCGAGGGTACTCAAAAACTATTACTACGTTATGACAAGTGCCTCAATATTGACGGGAATTATGTAGAAAACTAGATCAAGGTACAGGCTTTCACGTAAAAACAAAATTATTGAGATATCTTAGCACGTCTTTTTTAAATTTCAAAACGGTACTTACTTACTTACTTACAAGATGCAAAGAAAAAATGAAGGCTTCAGGCGAAGAAGGTTCTGACAGTCATTTAATAAGGATTAGGTTGATTACCCTAGCTATTGAACTATAACTACCTTTCCCTATTCGGCAGCTAATAAACTATTTCTGAGAATTTGTGTATTTAATTAACTGTTTCAAGCGTGTAGCGTGTAAATGTTGTTCATATCTGACAATTAACAAGTTGTGTATTTAAGCAACACTATTTCATTAATATTGAAAATAAATCTGAACTTTATCAGTCCTGTAGAACAGTCAAGAATCACATTAAACACAGAGCTATATAAACGTTGTGAATAATGTCTTTCATTTGCATCTTAGGAAGGTTACATATGTATAGCTTAGTGCGAAATTGTTTAAATATGTCTTCATTTAATCTAATCAGAATATTTCCCTTGCTGGTCTCCTTGGCGGTGTCTGGTAACAACTCGGTTACGATAATGCAGCGGCTTATCTAGGATTATCTCTGAAATTATCTAGGATTATCTCTGAAATTGTTTTTTATGTTCGCTTTCCGCATGGGATCATCCGTGTTGCATTGATGAATATGTCGACGGACTATGGATGATAGTCGCCCCATAAAATAGAGCTTTATGCATGCAGGTTCTTTACCAGCGTCCAGAAAGCATCGATCCATACGACTAACGAACTACAACTCTAAGAAGTACATGGGTTTCATTAAATGAAAATTGACACACGTATCTTTCATAATTTTCGATCTATATTTTGAAACTATTAACATCGAAAAGCGCTAACACTGAATATATAATATGAGATAATAATGATAACAATGTGTCTACAAGTTTTAAACGTCCTCCAAACACGTCTACTTTCATCCAAGTCCAAACGCCATCCTCTCAGAATTCATCTTGATCCTTTTTCCTCCTTGGGTAACAGAAGATAAATTGAATTTAATTGATGAAAGGAGAAAATATAAAATTGCAGTAAATGAAGCAGGCAAAAAGGAATACAAACGTCTCAAAAATGAGATCAACAGGAAGTGCAAAATGGCTAAGCACGGATGGCTAGAGGACAAATGTAAGGATGTAGAGGCTTATCTCACGAGGGGTAAGATAGATACTCCCTACAGGGAAATTAAAGAGACCTTTGGAGAGAAGAGAACTACTTGTATGAATATCAAGAGCTCAGATGGAAACCCAGTTCTAAGCAAAGAAAGGAAAGCAGAAAGGTGGAAGAAGTATATAGAGGGCCTCTACAAGGGCGATGTACTTGAGGACAATATTATGGAAATGGAAGATGAAGATGAAGATGAAACGGGAGATACGATACTGCGTGAAGAGTTTGACAGAGCACTGAAAGACCTGAGTCGAAACAAGGCCACGGGAGTAGACAACATTCCATTAGACCTACTGACGGCCTTGGGAGAGCCAGTCCTGAAAAAACTCTACCATCTGGTGAGCAAGATGTATGAAACAGGCGAAATACCCTCAGACTTCAAAAAGAATATAATAATTCCAATCCCAAAGAAAGCAGGTGTTGACAGATGCGAAAATTACCGAACTATCAGTTTAATAATTCACAGTTGCAAAGTACTAACGCGAATTCTTTACAGACGAATGGAAAAACTGGTAGAAGCCGACCTCGGGGAAGATCAGTTTGGATTCCGTAGAAATATTGGAACACGTGAGGCAATACTGACCTTACGACTTATCTTAGAAGAAAGATTAAGGAAAGGCAAACCTACGTTTCTAGTATTTGTAGACTTAGAGAAAGCTTTTGACAATGTTGACTGGAATACTCTCTTTCAAATTCTAAAGGTGGCAGGGGTAAAATACAGGGAGCAAAAGGCTATTTACAATTTGTATAGAAACCAGATGGCAGTTATAAGAGTCGAGGGGCACGAAAGGGAAGCAGTGGTTGGGAAGGGAGTGAGACAGGGTTGTAGCCTCTCCCCGATGTTATTCAATCTGTATATTGAGCTAGCAGTATAGGGAAAAAAAAGAAAAGTTCGGAATAGGCATTAAAATCCATGGAGAAGACATTGTAATTCTGTCAGAGACAGCAAAGGACTTGGAAGAGCAGTTGAACGGAATGGACAGTGTCTTGAAGGGAGGATATAAGATGAACATCAACAAAAGCAAAACGAGGATAATGGAATGTAGTCGAATTAAGTCTGGTGATGCTGAGGGAATTAGATTAGGAAATGAGACACTTGAAGTGGTAAATGAGTTCTTCTGTTTGGGGAGCAAAATAACTGATGATTGTCGAAGTAGAGAGGATATAAAATGTAGACTGGCAATGGCAAGGAAAGCGTTCCTGAAGATGAGAAATTTGTTAACATCGAGTATAGATTTAAGTGTTAGGAATTCGTTTCTGAAAATATTAGTATGGAGTGTAGCTATGTATGGAAGTGAAATATGGACTATAAATAGTTTAGACAAGAAGAGAATAGATGCTTCAGAAATGTGGTGCTACAGAAGAATGCTGAAGATTAGATGGGTAGATCACATAACTAATGAGGAGGTATTGAATAGAATAGGGGAGAAGAGGAGTTTGTGGCACAACTTGACTAGAAGAAGGGATCGGTTGGTAGGACATGTTCTGAGGCATCAGGGGATCACAAATTTAGTATTGGAGGGCAGGATGGAGGGTAAAAATCGTAGAGGGAGACCAAGAGATGAATACACTAAGCAGATTCAGAAGGATGTAGGTTGGAGTAAGTATGGGGAGATAAAGACCCTTGCACAGGAGCATGGAGAGCTGCATCAAACCAGTCTCATGACTGAAGACCACAACAACAACAACAACAGGAAGAAACACCTGTCAGTTAGATATAGACGGATCATGAAAATTTGTTGAAGAGGAGGGAGCTATATCAGATTAAGCTGTGAGCATAATATGGCTCGTTGACTCAGCGTGAAATCGCCAGAATATGAATAGGGTTCAAGATCAAGTCCATCTTAATCTTTTCGCCATCACTCACGCTTTTCCACTCTGGCAGTAATTTGTAAACGTAAGAAATGTCAAGTGCACTGTGTTTCGGGCTACAGTTGAACTGTAGGTCCTTCTATAAATAACTGAATTGTTAAACTGGGTAAATGAAGAAACAATGAGTGTTAATGGAAAATAACTCAAATACTTCCGTTTTCCTGACGATATTTTACTGTGAAACATGGACGATAACCAGTTTGGACAAGAAGAGAATAGAAGCTTTCGAAATGTGGTGCTACAGAAGAATGCTGAAGATAAGGTGGGTAGATCACGTAACTAATGAGGAGGTATTGAATAGGATTGGGGAGAAGAGAAGTTTATGGCACAACTTGACTAGAAGAAGGGATCGGTTGGTAGGACATGTTTTGAGGCATCAAGGGATCACAAATTTAGCATTGGAGGGCAGCGTGGAGGGTAAAAATCGTAGAGGGAGACCAAGAGATCAATACACTAAGCAGATTCAGAAGGATGTAGGTTGCAGTAGGTACTGGGAGATGAAGAAGCTTGCACAGGATAGAGTAGCATGGAGAGCTGCATCAAACCAGTCTCAGGACTGAAGACCACAACAACAACAACATTTTACTGTATGTCTCATGTGAAGATAAACTCTAAGAATGAAGTAATCAACTTAATGGAATATGTTTGAAATGCGTAACCAACGCACCGAATAGAAAATAGTAGCTACAAATTAACATGAAGTCATAGAGTTAGTGAACGGGGTTTATTTTGGCGCATCTGAAGTCAGTGAGTAGACGGACAGTGAAAGAAATTAACACAAGGGGAAAAGTGATGCAGAGTGCTTGTGGCGAATTAGTAGGAGGCTCAAAAATAAGTTTCTGATGTACCTGAAAAGGAGAATTTACGGTCAGTGTATACAACGAGCAGAATACTTTTAATGTGAAAAATACTTAAAAACTGAAGTTTGTTCAATGACCCATGGAGAGATTCGTGTTGGGAATTACCAGGAGAGACAGGAAAATAACCAAGTGGATCAGAGAACAGACTGGAGCATAAGACATTTTTATGACAGCAGCGAAAAGGAAAAGACATGGACAGGACCTGCTGGCGGGTATGCGGGTGATAAATGGACCAAAGAAGGTCAGCTGCTGGATTCCAACACACAAATTCTCGAGTTGACGCACTAAGGCACATGGTGTGGATTAGAAAACATGCAGATGCGACATCAATGACTGTAGCGGAAGATTTTACTATTGGACACCGTCTTTATGGAGCAGTTGATGTCAGACGGCCAATGTTAATGACATTGCGTGTTTGGGTGTTTGATTTCTGGATATAGAAATGAGCTTATGGCAGTTGGCTGGCTCTGAGGACTATGGGACTTAACTTCTAAGGTCATCAGTCCCCTAGAACTTAGAACTACTTAAACCTAACTAACCTAAGGACATCACACACATCCATGCCCGAGGCAGGATTCGAACCTGCGACCGTAGCGGTCGCGCTGTTCCAGACTGTAGCGCCTTTAACCGCTTGGCCACCACAGCCGGCTTTATGGCAGTTGGCCGGGAGGTCCCATACGGAGAAGTTCGGCCTCCAAGTGCGTCTTATTTCAGTCGACGCCACAATGGGTGACTTGAGCACCCGTGATGAGGATGAAATGATGACAGGGACAACACAACACCCAGTCGCCGAGGGGAGAAAATCTCCAACCCGACCGGGAATCGAACACGGGCCCACTTGCATGGGAGGCGAGCACGTTACCACCCAGCTAAGCAGGCGGACTTTCTGGAAGGCAGACGCGACGTACGGTGTCGACTGATTTTTGACTGTATGTGCATACCTTCGAAAATCACCAGGCTACATGGGTTAGTGTAAGAGTGGCTTTGATAAGGATCTTGTGCATGTGTAGGAGAGTGGAAGGTCTCAGTTGGAACTAAGTTTTCTTCCTGTGAAATATGATGCAGCTCACAAGACCGTACACGCAGATACCTGGACTAGTGGTGCCGGAAGGTTGGTATAATTTGCCAAGCCCTGCGCTTGTGGGAACCCCCAGCCTCAGTCGTCGCGGCCTGCCTTGCGCTTGGGCGCGCGCACGGAACGCCGCGTAGCGGTAAAGCGCAGAGTTACTGACCTCTCCGCTGTTTGCGTTTCCTACTCCGTCACTGAAGATGACATCTCTTCCTGCTTGCCTTTCAGTTTAACTGCCGTTGGCAGCTGAGCGAGAACGAGGCATATTCTGACAATGGTGCGATGCCCTGTTAGATTTACTACTAACCCTCAACACTCAGTAATATGAATGTCATTCCAGTATCCGATTTCAAGTTTGCTGTAGTGATCTCTCACGTAACCACCCTCCGTATTTGAGAAAACTCTGACAGTTTTATTGACTGGTATTCTACTTAGTGTTTTCCAGTACTACAGAGAGTACACTGTGTGTCGAATATTCTCAATTACCGACGAGAGCTTTACAAAATAATTATTTAAAAGGACTCATTCACCAAACCGGGTATTCTGTGTCACAAAGTCAGTAACAAGTAACTAGGAAACCCGAATTTTTAAGAGAAACGCAACACTGGATACTCTGAGAAGCGAGAGAAGGGGTTGAAAGCCGTCCAGGCGTTAATTACCGGATGAACTGAGTCGAAATATTGTTGGCAGGCTCGAGGTAGAGCTAACTGAAATAAAAGTGGCCAGATGATTAAATATCCGTCCCTCTGTTCCACATATTATGTAGTAGTAATTTCTAGTCACTCATTCGGCAGCCAGAATGCCCAAAGCCATGGATCAATGACTACTCTAGATCATTATATGAACGAAGGACATGTAGAAGAGCTACAGTTAAAGTTCAAACATCTTCAGTCAAGTTCTGGATAAGATACAGGGTGGTCGAAACAGTCTGAAAGGCTTGTGAAGGTGTTGCAGGGGACGTTGTGCCAAGAAATAATTCTTAAAAAAACTTGTACATTGCACCGTTTCCGAGGTATTTGTGCGCGCAGTGTCCGGCAGTCTGCCAGAGACAGTGTCGCCAAACGTTTGGTTTCCTCAAACTGAACAAAAGCAGCTACTGCTCAACTAGCTTAAATTTTAGCACTTCCGAAAAAGGCACATTTTAATTGAGCATTTGAACATGTTGTAACTCTAAAGATGCTTTATCGCATCTGAGCACATGAAATGCTTGAATTAACGCACGCGATGGCCGTATTGGCTAACTTCAAAGCGAAAATAATTCAGAAACGGTGCAACGTTTCGAATTTTTTTCTGAACAATTATTTCTCAGGACAACCTTGCTCCCTTCCTCCTAACCGCAAGCATTACCTGCAATTTCAGACTGTTTCTGACCACGCTGCGTACCATGCAAGGTAATAAATGACGTCACAGAACCATCTTGGTTTAATGGTACCATTCGCAACTACTTTGAAGACAGAGATTATCACAGTTTCTTTAAAAGGAAATATAGCGCATCTTATGGAACAAATTTAATAGTAACTTGTGAAAAATAAGAAGGAATTTGTGTAAAGCCTACAATAATTTCCAGCAGGATTTATTCGGAATGTTTCCCATAAAATCCTAGGAATTTCTGGTGCTATATGAATGAATTCATTTATTGGAGTGAAACTTTCGATTCACTCTCCCATGAATCTCCCTGGAGCTGGAACAGAAGACAACTGACATCTGAAGTATAGAGTACTATACTTAAAAATTCATTAACGCTTGAGACATTTATTAATGTTCTGCCATTTGATCGCCGCATAAATTCACGAACAGGTGATACTGAAATAAAGATTCTTGGCATCGGAAAAGCCCGAAACTACTAAGAGAGAACAAGGAAACAGCCCCTGACAAAATTTCTTTTATGAGTCTTATTGGATGTGTTGTGGAATGAGCTCACATTCTTAAGAAGTCTCTCGAACAGCGAAAAATCTCTTGTGACTGGAAAAGACTAGAAATCAATCATATTTATGGAATTGTGATGCACAATATTACATGTCATTACTTATGACGTACGAC
Organism: Schistocerca nitens; assembly: GCF_023898315.1. Classification (NCBI taxonomy): domain Eukaryota; kingdom Metazoa; phylum Arthropoda; class Insecta; order Orthoptera; family Acrididae; genus Schistocerca; species Schistocerca nitens. The sequence goes on along the minus strand of NC_064614.1, from coordinate 458,179,400 downwards.
TATTACGGGGTCGTATACAATATGTGAAGCTCGAACGTGATGACATTTCTCGCGGAAAAGGGACTTCCCTGAAAGAAACAGGAAACAAATCATGTGATATTCAACTCGCCCTTTTCGTACATGATGTGTTGTGAATATTTGCTGCAAATATACAAGTACATTCATCCTTTGGAAGGTTACAAAAACCGTCCAATTCAAGCACACTATTGAAACATCGTCTGATGACCAAGACACAATAATATGGCATAGGTTCAAGGGCGCTAAGAATTTTTTCTGATACAAAGTAATGCATTACAGGCATTACACTCGACGGTGAAACATAGAAGAGAAAGGAATGTAGCACCGGGTGTAATTGGGCTGTAATGCTCTCAGAACACAAATGATTTGTGAGGAATCATCGGCAGCAGTCTCAGTGTGTTACTTGACGGTTCTGTTGTAATAAAATACTAGAAAGCAGATCCCCCTAAAAATAGAGCACGAACTCGACAATATACGATTACAGCATTAGTGTTAATCTTCTAGGCTAACTTCTAGGGCTAATACTACAAACTGATATGAAATGGGACGAACATGTGAAATGAGCAGTTTCGAATGTGCCTGTAAAAGATCCGTTGAGGAGAATTCTGAGCAAACTGTAACACGACGCTAGTGCGACTTGCGCCCTGGTCTAGTGTTTGGGGCTGTTAACAAGCACGCTGTAGTACAGACACCGAAGGAAGTCGCATACACGCTTCTACGTTGGTGCTGTTGACGTGAAAACGTAGAAGATGCACTTGAACGCAAAGCTTTCGAAAGTAGGTAACATTCACGTAAAACCTTTTTGAATAAATTTAGATAACTGGTATCTTAATTGCGCTGGTCAAAGATTTTGCTCATTTCATGGCATATCTCGTATTGGGACTACGCGAATAATTTACGAGAGACTAGAACGCGAAAGGAAGTATTGTGTGCCATAGGAGTACTACTGGCACAAAATACACTCAACCAGGAAATGAACAAGCCAACAGTCGTTTGACCACTGCTCTGAAGACGACAGATAGTACTCTCAGCCATGCTCCGAGGAAACATAGTGACAATCACACAGGCGTAGCAGAGTGATAGCTGTCAAACAGTGCACCTAGTCCCGCAGCCGAACCCTACGATCTCAGAATGCCGTGGAAACATACTGACAAATGTTTAACCCTTCCTCTACACGCGAAATGAATTGAATAGAATAGGACAGAGAGTGATTAATACAGAAAATGCTCCGCGCCGAGTATGCACAGCTTATCGTGAAGGTGGAATGTACGCTAGTTAATCAGCCACGCGTCGCTAGTCTGAAAGTCTGGAGTGGACCCCGAAGACGTATACGGGAAAGCAGGTAATTAGAGTCCATCGTCAGCGCCGATGTCATTACGGACGGTTATGTGTTCATAATCCCATGCTGTATGTGATGATTTAATTCTGAAACATTGCCCAATCACAAAGGGCTCCTCATATGGGCGAATATCTCTGTAAAACAATTTCACTATGAAGGTTGGTTAGCTCGATTACTTGGTCTGAATCCCATAGAGCATGTTTGGGAGTTTTATGGGGTGGGTGTTGTCGCTCAGAGTCTTCCTCTCTGCTGTCTCCTGGCGCTGAGAATGCGAAGCTCTGCGTCAAGAATAGTGTTATATCCTTACGGAGCTGAAAGACGTCACCGGGGACAATATCATTTGCCGCTGTCTATGGTGTACTGTGGTATGCTCTGCATTGACTGTACATTTGCTAATCCCGAGAGAATGCACTTTATAAAGATATTCTAAAATGAAACATAAAAATATCTATCGGGGACTGTAGTTCGTATACCGTTCTATGCTTTGACTGCGTTTCATTTCGTTAAATACATAGCCTTTATGTTACCGCCATTTTAGTGTTTTTTTAGTATTTTGGAAGACAATTCGTAAAGGTCTCTTTCGAGCTCCTAGACCGGACTTTGTTTCTGTGTTAAAGCTTGAATTGGCCGTAGGATGTATGACTTTTCACTGTCATGAGAGTGAGTTATACACTACTGGCCATTAAAATTGCTACACCAAGAAGAAATGTAGATGATAAACGGGTATTCATTGGACAAATATATTATACTAGAACTGAAATGTGATTACATTTTCACGCAATTTGGGTGCATACATACTGAGAAATCAGCGACCACAACAACCACCGCTGGCCGTAATAATGGCCTTGATACGCCTGGGCATTGAGTCAAACAGAGCTTGGATGGCGTGTACAGGTACAGCTGCCCATGCAGCTTCAACACGATACCACAGTTCATCAAGAGTAGTGACTGGCGTATTGTGACGAGCCAGTTGCTCGGCCACCATTGACCAGACGTTTTCAATTGGTGAGAGATCTGAAGAATGTGCTGGCCAGGGCAGCAGTCGAACATTTTCTGTATCCAGAATGGCCCGTACAGGACGTGCAACATGCGGTCGTGCATTATCCTGGTGTAATGTAGGGTTTCGCAGGGATCGAATGAAGGGTAGAGTCACGGGTCGTAACACATCTGAAATGTAACGTCCACTGTTCAAAGTGCCGTCAATGCGAACAAGAGGTGACCGAGACGTGTACCCAATGGCACCCCATACCATCACGCCAGGTGATACGCCAATATGGCGATGACGAATACACGCTTCCAATGTGCGTTCACCGCGTTGTCGCCAAACACGGATGCGACCATCATGATGCTGTAAACAAAACCTCGGGTTCATCCGAAAAAATGAGGTTTTGCCATTCGTGCACCCAGGTTCGTAGTTGAGTACACCATCGCAGGTGCTCCTGTCTGCGATGCAGCGTCAAGGCTAACCGCAGCCATGGTCTCCAAGCTGATAGTCCATGCTGCTGCAAACGTCGTCAAACTGTTCGTGCAGATGGTTGTTGTCTTGCAAAGGTCCCCAACTGTTGACTCAGGGATCGAGACGTCGCTGCACGATCCGTTACAGCCATGCGGATAAGATGCCTGTCATCTCGACTGCTAGTGATACGAGGCCGTTGGGATCCAGCACGGCGTTCCGTATTACCCTCCTGAACCCACCGACTCCATATTCTGCTAACAGTCATTGGATCTCGACCAACGCGAGCAGCAATCGCGATAGGCTACAATCCGACCTTTATCGAAGTCGGAAACGTGATGGTACGCATTTCTCCTCGTTATACGAGGCATCACAACAACGTTTTACCAGGCAACGCCGGCCAACTGGTGTTTGCGTATGAGAAATCGGTTGGAAACTTTCCTCATGTCAGCACGTTGTAGGTGTCGCCACCGGCACCAACCTTGTGTGAATGCTCTGAAAAGCTATCATTTGCATATCACAGCATCTTCTTCCTGTCGGTTAAATTTCGCGTCTGTAGCACGTCATCTTCGTGGCTTAACAATTTTAATGGCCAGTAGTGTAGTATCACAGATATCAAATCCTTCTGTATCCGCTGTTTTAGAAATTACCTTTCATATCGGTCGTTTCATTCACGTGAAGAAGACCATAATTCGGAAACTAACACTGGTATTTTTTTTTTTTGTTAAACAAGGTGCCTTATGAACAATGTGATGATATTAAATTACTTTAAAATATTTATTTGGTTGCTCGTATATAAAGCCTAATATTGGAAACACATTAGTTTTAAATGTAAGTAGACAGTCTATTACAAGGAGAAGAATTGCTATTCGCGACGAGAATTAGGGGATGGGTTGAATCGTAATACTATTCATCAGCTTCACTGTAGCGTCTGATGTAGTAAGGTAATAAGATGTCATTTGCGGTTGTACGATTGCTGTTCAACGATTCGTTCCGGCATGGTCGTTAGAGATGGAACACAAGCGACGCAACACAAACTCGTACTGGACAACGATGGAGAAGAAAACTGGCTGCGACTTCGATGCAGAAAAGAATTCAACACTCGACTAAAGTGATTCCGGGTAACTACGAGATCTCTGAATCGCAGAATCGCTAAAGGAAGATCTTAGTGAGATACTTTGCTTAATTTATCTATGCCTCGCCTACAAACGACTAACATTCCGTGAACGCATTTCCCCAGTGCTACGTTATTCTACTACGGACACTGTGATACGTAACTCACCTATCCGATCCCTCGTTTTGCCATTTTCTTCTTCATAAACTGTTCGTACCCAATCACTTCGTGCCATATGTATAACTAAGTTTTTAGCTTGCAGATGCCTCCAGGTTTATTTACAATCTTTACGACACCCATATTTCATTTGCATTTAACGCTATGTTAAACATATAGTAACCAGCTTACATTTTCAGTTCCCGACTCAAATCTAGCTTTAATAAAGTTCTTTTGTAGAGAGAATTAAAGGGTATGCAAATAATTCATGAATTTTTTAAAAATTATATTATTTTCGAACTACTTTTGGTGCTACTAACCTGACAGCTGATGTCAACCCACTAAAGTTTGGGACTTTGTTTTATTTTCTCTACTTACTGTCTGACCAACAATTCTTCGTCGTATTATTCTTTATTTGTCAATAACGTAATATTTATTCAGTCATGAAACATCATTAAATAACTACTATGGGTTTTCATCAACTTCTCTACTAAAATAACAGCTTACTGAATTTAATTTCATTAGTCACAGTGCGAATAGCTAATAATGATGGAATTCAAGCGAGTGTCTCCCAATTAGTTATATGTTTATATGAATGCTTGGAGTCTGTTCTTTCTCAGATGTCCGACAGAACAGACGCCACGCGTAATCCGCACTGTGATACATATTATGTAAATTGAAGGTGGAGTGGTGGGGGGGGGGGGGGGGAGAAAAGGAGAGGGAAGAAACTGATAGCTGCATGGGGAATGTATGCGGAATCAGCGGCGACGATTGAAAATGTGTTCTGGATCGGGATTCGAACCCGGGATCTCCTTCTTATTAGGCAGTTGCGGTTTTTTCCCATTTTGGTCCTTATTTTTCTAGGAATTTGGTCTGGGCGACGTCACATGACAACTGTTCAAGTTGATTGTTGAATAATTCAGTAAGTTTCCTTTTATTACAGAGGGTGGGCAGTCCCTGAGCTACTGTGAAGGCGTATATAAACACTTGGTGCTATGTGTAGAACTAAATGACAGAGTTTATCGCAACTGCGCGGTCTGCCCTGGCACGCCTCACGGCCGACCCAGACTCCCGCCTAGCGCCACCTGTTCGGAGCAGTCCCTGCCCATGTCCTCCGTGCTCGCATGAGGTCGGACACAATTGTGCATCCCCTGTGAAGTTGGGGGATTTATTGTTCGTAGAGGCGAATCAGTTATACGAATGGCTGCAAATGTAGGCGTATTATGCAGAATGGTAAGTTATTAGTGACAAGACAGCACATTACCAAAAGGTGAACTCAGCATTCGAGGAGAGAGAAGCAGCTAATAATCTGCGCGGCAGTTAGGCTGCTATCGAGATTTCAGGGGGAACCTAATCAATTTCCTAGAACAGAATGCTCCTAACAGCTTCTGTGTCACGGAGTTTCTACGGCATTCACAGCTCGTAGGGCTCGGCTGCGGGACTAGGTGCACTACTTGGCAGGCACCGCTCTGCTTTGCCTGTGTAATGCGCGGTTTGGCGAGTTCCGTTCCGTCTGGCAAAGTGGCGCAAGGTCGCTGTACCGTAGCGTGCAGACGGCGCTCGCCAAAGTTGATACGTGATCTCTGCCCGACAACTGTTCCAAAACCACGACGTCCGTAGTTCTCCATTCCAGTAGATCTAAAAAAAGTCCTCGTTTTAGAGAGGAAGATATAACTATCATTAGAACGAACGAGGGTATCTACAACACAGCGTTGATGACAACCACAAATAACGCGCCATAAGATCCTGAAAGGCCCTTACAACTTCAGTTAAACAAAAATGTTCGTATACCTCGACAGAGTTGTCTTGAATTTACAAAATTACCGTAGTAATTGAAAAGGAACAAACAATGAAAAACGCTTGCCAATTTTAAAATATGGGCCCTCACAAGAAAGCAAATAATTTTTTTTAAAAAATGTTAATTTCTTATAATTCGATAAACACAGATACAAGGCTTTTACAAAAAAATCAACAAAAATATAATTTCTGCTGAGTTTTACCAGTGAGCTCAAAATAACTCATGCTTTGCTATTGACACAGAATACTGATCTACATAACAAGCTAAGACAAATCTACACTGAATAAAAGTAAGCGGCGTTATAGGATAAATTTCGCTAAAAGTGCATGGAACTTCCCGAATGTCAACAGCCTTTTAGCCTCTTTAGTTACACGAAACAAAGGTGCTCACTCGTTGGTATACCTGTGTTTGGTTGTAAATCAATCCCGACAGCACAGGACCCACAGCCAAGGCAGCTGAAATAACAAACATGCCGACTTGATGCATACCTGCGACCAATAAGTAATCATTATTCAACTGTCGTATGCCCACCGTTTCCCTTGTACGCCATCCCTTGCTGCAAGTAAATGCCGGCACCAAGGCATCCGCAACTAAGGCAATCAAAATGAGATACGTGCCGACTGCGAAGATGCAAAACCCCGACCGTGCAAGCCGAGGGAAGCAATGATTCATCAATTCTCGTGTGCATAGCATTTCTGCAGCCACCGATAACACGATGAATCGGACCTCCGACTTCACTGCGCGACCCCAATGTACACATGATGGTAAGTAAGTCCGCGACATTTAGCAAGTCGCCAATCAACCCTCGCTTGGAAACGCCGAGCAAAGAAGCGTAATGAGAGGCACGAATCAACTGAAAAACGCGCACGGTTCGGTAATAAATGGAAACGACGTGACACTGCAGAATCTTCTGTTGCGAGAACGTACCGAGGAAAAACCACATAAACTGATATCTAAATAATGATGTTCCAGCCGATGTAATGCAACGGTTTAATGAGTCATGGGAGATTGAAACGCGGCAGCAGACAACCTGGATATTGCGTCAATGGCAGCAGGGGAATTATCCTATCGCTGTGAAAAAAAAAAAAAAAAAAAAAATCCAAAGCCGAGAGTACGTAATTAATGGGATGATCGGGGCTTGGTGTATTGTAGAAAGCGTGTACATCAGTCCCAGAGGACTGTTGTTAACAGATGTGAGGCTACCAATAGAGAACTTTTACACTGGGGAGTGGGAAGCACATGAACGCTAACAGTGAGGAAAAAAGAATGGAGAGACGAGGAACACATTAGGAGCAGACACTGACACGTGAGGGGGGCAGTGGTCTGGTGTGCACGTGGGTGACGAGAGTACGCGGGCGCAGAGCTGAACGAGTATAGGTTTGGGCAGTGAGTAGCCATTTGACCAACCACATGATGAGATCTTCAACTGTACCTTTATTTAATTACTATTTTGGACGAATGTGGTTGACTGGAAGATACTAAGACATTCCGCCGTAAATATAGAAGTCGTAATAATGCAGTGAACAGCAAACTTGAGTGGAAGTAGTCTCCTGAGTTGTCAGTAGCTGAGTGGAGGAGGACGCGCTATCATCTAAATATGTTCTCAATGCTAGGACAGCGTTTGCAATACTTGATCAAATATATTTTGTAATTAGGTCAGGAATTCCTTTAGTTGGAACTGAATAAATGTTCTTCTCGACCGGGGCCGCAGCAAACAATACGTCATGAATGAATAAATGTTATTTTATATTACCATTTATATTCGAGTGTTAATTTTCCAGCAGATGACTATCATTTTTGGTTGCTTTAAGTGTATGTCTTTTGCTCTGATCTATCTTCTTTTATTCATAATCACCAACTGTTTCGGAGACACAACGAACAAAAGGCAGATATTGTAAAATGAAGTAGCCTGAGGACTTCAGAAAGTATGAAAACATGGATAAACCTAGTCTCATATGGTATTGAATGTAAAGGATGTTATCACAGTGGCATTTGCACTGACATTAATGAAGTGCAAATAAATAACAATTTTATGTGTCCTCTACGTGAGATAATCTACATCTTACGTTTCGTATGTAAAGTGTATTTTTTTCAGTATCCTTTGAGGGATGCAAGACGCTTCTATTTTAATATTAGTTTAGTAGAAGAAGGTACATTTATGTTTATATCACATTGCTGGCCCGATGTAATATATATTTACATTAACACTTTAGTTCTGTCTTACATAAGGGGAAACATTGATCAATGTGAACTTACAATATATAGGGCAGTTATATGAATAATATGTTATTGCATGGAAGCAGTGAAAATTGTTACAGTAAGTAATGGTTTATACTACTTCAGTCACTCCTATCTGAAAGAACAGTCGTATACAATACAGGACTAATGCAAATGGTCTATTTATAGTTTAACCGACAGACTTTGCTTGCTCGTGTAAGAGACGGAAACTTAACCTCATAGTACCAGTTAATACTTTAGTTCATAGAAGACGTTTGTGTGATTGTGTATAAAGTATTTACATGTACCAAATAGAGAACATACCTGTTGGTTCAAAAGGCTCTGAGCACCTTGGGACTTAACATCTGAGGTCATCAGTCCCCTAGAACTTAGAACTACTTAAACCTAACTAACCTAAGGACATCACACACATCCATGCCCGAGGCAGGATTGGAACCTGCGACCGTAACAGTTGCGCAGTTCTGGACTGAAGCGCCTAGAACCGCTCGGCCACAACGGCCGGCTCATACCTGATGAAGTAGGCACAGTTTACATCAGGTCAATTATGTCCCATACATATAGCCCTACTTTCTTGTACTAAACTAATGTCAAAACTGAAGTGTATTGTATCTCTCAAACTTCACTGTAAAACAAATCCATTGTACATACGAAACGTAAAATGGGGCTATTTCACAATGAGGAGAATGCATATTGTCATCACTTAACTGCACTTCATTAATCAATGGTAATGTTATTGTAATAAACATAGTGTGATGTTGAATATGACGTATATACCGTGTTTCTATATATGACGGTAGCAATGCTCATAGCTCACAAATTATTACAAAGTTTGTATAATCGGAAGGATATTAACAACTGGAAACCTAGACTACGAATAAAAAGAATGGAGATTCTCTGTGCCGTACACTCCATCAGATTTGTAAAGACAAATCAGCCGTGTAGCCGCTAGTATGTAGAGTGATTCCACACGTAAAAGTGGAACCCGACGGAAACATGTAGGTGCACATTAAATGTATTGTCATATTTTCCTGCTGACTGTGCAATGTATTTTCCTATGGATGGCAGAACTGTTGTATAAATGCATCGAATTTACTTCGTCATAAGTATGAGCATTATCATTTCTATCACTTTATGTTTTGCACTCTTAATTTTATTGATACAGAATGGCCACAGTTTTCATAGTGACGTTTAAGCTACTATAACTGATTAAGTGAGTGTATGACATTGTAGTACGAGCGTTTTTGTAATCATGTGCACCACATAGCATTGTATTGATAGTTGAATATTAAATACACTTCATGTTTTCTCTGTCTTGTATACAGTTGCCTTAAGATGACATGAAGATCGAAACCGGTTGTGAATAATTGTTTATTGCTCGCACTGAGGTTGACCCCTCACCTGTGGCCGAGTGGGAGGTCGCCCCAGGGAGTAGCAGGCGGCGAAAGACTTTCCAGGCAGCCGCACGTAAGCCTACCCGGTTTGTCTGACAAGCAGGTTCGAGGCGCTGTCTGTGGCTGACGCTGTCGCTGAGCCAGATGCAGTCATTTGTCCTGTTTCAGAGGAAACCTCTCAGCCTGTAAGATCCGGACAATCTCAGAGGGTGGGATTATTGATAGTTGGGAGCTCCAGCGTTAGACGCGCTATGGGGTTTCTTAGGGACACGGCTGCCAAGAAGGGGAAGAAAACCATTGTGAACTCCGTGTGCATACTGGGTGGAATCATTCCAGATGTGGAACGGGTCCTCCCGCATGCCATGAAGAGCACAGGGTCCAGCCAACGGCAGGTGGTTGCTCACGTCGGTACCAATGACGTGTGTCACTTTGAATCAGAAGAGATTGTCTCTGGTTTCAAGCTGCTAACAGAAGTCGTAGTCTTGCTTGCAAGACGAAAACAGAGCTGACCATTTGCAACATAGTCGACAGGACCGATTGCGGAACTCTGGTACAGAGCCGAGTGGAGGATCTGAATCAGAGGCTTAGACGGTTCTGCGACCGTGTAGGCTGCAGATACTTCGACTTGCACCAAAGGGTGGTTGAGTTTCGGATTCCGCTGAATAAGTCAGGTGTCCACTACACGCAGGAGGCGGCTACACGGGTAGCAGGCGCTGTGTGGCGTGGACGGCGGTTTTTTGGGTTAGAGGGTCTCGGGAAAACACAAGAAGGGCTTCAGCCACAAGGGTGCAAGCCGAACACAGGAAGAACGTAGATGCAGGAACCATCGGTAAAACAGTTGAAAATTGTTGTAGCTGTGTTGGGAAACTACCAGAGCTCCAAGCGCTAATAGAAAGCACTGATGCTCAAATCGTTATAGGCACTGAGAGCTGGCTGAAGCCGGATATAAGCTCAGCCGAAATTTTTGTGAAGAACCTGACAGTGTTTCGAAAGGATAGGCTAAACACAATTGGGGGTGGGGTGTTTGTTGCTGTTAGAAGTATTTGTCTTGTCGCGAAATTGAAGTAGATATTTCCTGTGAGTTAGTATGGGCAGAGGTCATTGTTGGCAACCGGAGTAAAATAATAATTGGATCCTTCTACGGATCTCCGAATTCAGATAATACAGTTGCTGAAAGGTTCAAAGAAAACTTGAGTTTGATTTCAAACACGTACCCCACTCATACGATTATAGTTGGTGGTGACTTAAATTTAACCTCGATATGTTGGCGAAAATACATGTTTAATTCTGGAGGTACGAATGAAACATCATCCGAAATTGTGCTAAACGCATTCTCTGAAAATTATTTCGAGCAGTTAGTTCATGAGCCCTCGCGAATAGTAAACGGCTGTGAAAACACACTTGACCTCTTAGCAACAAATAATCCTGTGTTAATAACGAGCATCAAAACGAATAAAACCGGCCGCTGTGGCCGAGCGGTTCTAGGCGCTTCACTCTGAAACCGCGCGACCGCTACGGTCGCAAGTTCGAATCCTGCCTCGGGCATGGATGTGTGTGATGTCCTTAGGTTAGTTAGGTTTAAGTAGCTCTACGATCTAGGGGTCTGATGACCTCAGATGTTACGTCCCATAGTGCTCAGAGCCATATGAACCATTTTGAAAACGGATACAGGGATTAGTTAACACAGGGTTGTCGTAGCGAGATTGAATATTGTAACCCCCAAATATACCAAAAATAAACGAAAAATATACCTATTCAAAAAAGCAGATAAAAATTCATTTGAAGCCTTCCTGAGAAATAATCTCCACTCCTTCCAAATTAATGATATAAGTGTAGACAAGATGTGGCTTGAATTCAGAGAAATAGTATCGGCAGCAGTTGAGAGATTTATACCAAATAAATTAACAAACGACGGAGCTGATCCTCCTTGGTACATACAACGGGTTAGAACACTGTTGCAGAAACAACGACACAAACAAGGCAAATTTAAACAGACGCAAAATCCCCAAGATTGGTGGTCTTCTACTGAAGCTCGAAATTTTTCGCGGACTTCAATTCCAGAAGCTTATAACAGTTCCCACAACGAAACTTTGTCTCGAAACCAGGTAGAAAATCCAAAGAGATTCTGGTCATATGTGAAGTATGTTAGCGGCAAGAAACAATCAATGCCTTCTCTGCGTGATAGCAATGGAGATACTATCGAAGACAGTGATCCCAAACAGCCGTCCGGAATGCCTTCACAAAAGAAGACGAAGTAAATGTTCCAGAAATCGAATTAAGAACAGCTTCCAACGCAGAGGTAAATATCCTCGGAGTAGTGAAGCAACTTAAATCACAATAAAAGCAAGTCTTCTGGTCCAGACTGTATACCAATTAAGTTCCTTTTAGAGTATGCTGGTGCATTAGCTCCATACTTGACAATAACCGTTCGCTCGGCGAAAGATCCGTGCCCAAAGACTGGAAAGTTGCACAGGTCACACCAATATTCAAGAAAGGTAGCAGGAGTAATCCACTGAATTGCAGACCCATATCATTAACGTCGATATGTAGCAGGATTCTGGAACATATATTGTGTTCGAACATTATGAACTACCTCGAAGAAAACGTTCTGTTGACACACATTCGCCGGCCGGAACGGCCGAGCGGTTCTAGGAGCTACAGTCAGGAACCGCGCGACCGCTACGATCGTAGGTTCGAATCCTGCCTCGGGCATGGATGTGTGTGATGTCCTTAAGTTAGTTAGGTTTAAGTAGTTCTAAGTTCTAGGGGACTGATGACCACAGCAGTTAAGTCCCATAGTGCTCAGAGCCATTTGAACCATTTTTTTGACACACATTCAACATGGGTTTAGAAAACATCGTTCTTGTAAAACACAACTACCTCTTTATTCGCATGAAATGTTGAGTGCTATTGACAAGGTATTTCAGATCGATTCCGTATTTCTGGATTTCCAGAAGGCTTTTGACACTGTACCGCACAAGCGGCTTACGTTGAAACTGCTTGCTTATGGAATATCGTCCTAGTTATGTGACTGGATTTCTGACTTCCTGTCAGAGGGGTCACAGTTCATAGTAATTGACGGAAAGTCATTGAGTAAAACAGAAGTAATTTCTGGCGTTCCCCAAGGTAGTATTATAGGCTCTTTCCTGTTCCTTATCTATATAAACGATTTGGTAGACAATCTGAGCAGCCGTCTTAGGTTGTTTGCAGATGACACTGTCGTTTATCGACTAATAAAGCCATCAGAAGATCAAAATAAACTGCAAAACGATTAGGAACAGATATCTGAATATTGCGAAAATTGGCAGTTGACCCCAAATAACGAAAAGTGTGAGGTCATCCACATGAGTGCTAAAAGGAATCCGTTAAACTTCGGTTACACTATAAATCAGTCAAATATAAAGGCCATAAATGCAACTAAATACCTAGGAACTACAATTAGGAACAACTTAACTTGGAAGGAACACATAGAAAATGTTGTCGGGGAGGCTAACCAGAGACTGTCTTTCACTGGCTGAACACATGGAAAATGTAACAGATCTACTAAGGAGACTGCCTACACTACGCTTGTCCGTCCTCTTTTAGAATACTGCTGTGCGGTGTGGGATCCTTACCAGATAGGACTGACGGAGTACACCGAAAACGTTCAAAGAAAGGCAGCACGTTTTGTATTATCGCGAAATATGGGAGAGAGTGTCACAGAAATGATACAGGATTTGGGCTGGAAAAGAAAGGCGTTTTTCGTTGCGACGGAATCTTCTCACGAAATTCCAATCATCAACTTTCTCCTCCGAATGAAATGTTTTGTTGATACCAACCTACATAGGGAGAAACGATTACCACGATAAAGTAAGGGAAATTAGAGCTCATACGGAAAGATATAGGTGTTCGTTCTTTCCTCGCGCTATACGAAAAGCACTATGGGACTTAACATCTGAGGTCATCAGTCCCCTAGACTTACTTCTACTACTTGATCAGGCACCGTGGGCCGCACCCTTCTACAAGTTTCCTCCTCCACTGCATTCTGTCGATTGCTGCTATCTGCCACCCGTCTACATCTATTGACACTTGGTTTAAATCTTCTTGGAGGCCATCTCTCCAACGCTTCTTGGGTCTCCCTGGGGGCCTCTTTCCTGTAAGTGTGAAATCCAGGAGTTTCCGAGGCCATCTGTGATCCTCCATCCGAGACACATGGCCGACCCACTGCATTCGTTTGGCTTTGACATTTCCTGCTATGTTGGGCTGCTGGTATAGTTCCTCAAGCTCTTGATTGTATCTGATCCTCCATTCCCCTGTATCTGCATCCAGAACCGGACCGAAGATCTTCCGAAGCACTTTTCTCTCAAAAACGAGGAGCTTATGGAAATCCTGTTTCCGGATTCTCCATGTCTCACAGCCATATACGAGTAGAACAGAAGGGTGGATCAGGGTTTGGTACAGTCGAATCTTGAACTACCTGGAGATATGTCTGGACCGAAGCAGTTGTGCTAAGCTGTGTTAAGATCGGCTCCCTGCTTGTATTCTGGCATTGATCTCTGCTTCACGTGACAAGTTCTCAGTGAAAAGTGCCTCTAGGTATTTGAATTCGTGCACTCTCTTGTAGGACTGGTCCCCATCCTGCAGTGATTGTAGATGACCAGCAGTCTGACAATGACCACGCGTCATAACGAGGTACTCTGTGTTGGCTTCGTTTATGTTTAGCCAAAATTTGCTGGCAGCCTCCTTTAGTGCTTTGGTCATTTGTTCCAACTCCTCGTTCGACCTAGAGAGTAAACAGATGTCGTCTTCATAGGCTAAGTATGCCAGTCTCTTTCCTTCGATTTCAATCCCTTCGTTCTCTTGGAACGTCTCGCGTACGATCTTCTCGAGGACAAAGTTGAACAGGATAGGGGACAATCCATCTCCTTGCCTGAGTTCTGTGACAATTTCAAATTCCTCAGTTGCCCGATTTCCCATCCTCACATTTGTACGTGTTTCGCTCAGACAGATCTTTATCAGATTGATGAGTTTCTCTGCCATGCCAGACTCCCTTAAACAGCTGAGCAGGCTCTTGTGATGTATGCAATCATAGGCCTTCTTAAAATATGCAAATCTTTACCATATTCACCCAGTTTCTCAGTGAGCTGCCGGAGACTGAAGATGTGATCTACTGTTGACCGTCCTGGCCGGAAACCTCCCTGGTACTCCCCAATCACCGATTCTGCCACTGGCTGAATTCTATGTATGAGGCAATTGGACAGGATCTTATAGCAGACGTTAAGCAGGGCGATTCCTCGATAGTTGTCACATTTCAGTTTGTCGCCCTTCTTATGTATTGGACAAATTAGAGCTGTTTTCCATTCTGCTGGTAGTTCTTCTTTGGTCCATATTGCCTATATCAGTCGGTGTATTCTTTCTGCAAGTTTCTCTCTTCCTGCCAGAATCATTTCAGCCCGTATTTTATCTTCACCTGGACTCTTATTCTGCTTAAGGTGTCTGATTCTAGTTTTTATCTCATTCAGGGTAGGTGGGGGATAGTCTGCTTCGGCTGTAATTGGGTACTGGAAATCAAACTGCAGTTCGGGTTCATCACAATTTAGCAACTGTCGAAAGTACTCTTTCCATCTCTCAGCTATGTCGCTATCGTTCGTCAGGATCTTATCATGGAAATTTTTGACAAATTTCTGCTTGGCCTGGTGACCTTTGCAGAGGTACAATTCCATAGTCTTTTGTCCTCTGAAGTCTGTTTCTGCTTCAAAGATGATTTTCCTTATGTATTTCCTCTTTGCCCGTCTCAGACTTCCTTGTGTAATCTTTCGCACCTCCTCACGTTGTGCTTTGCCCTGTGCCAGATTTGTCCCCTTCAGCCATTTGCTCCTAGCTTCCTTCCTCCTTTCCAGGGCATCTGCACATTCCTTTCCAAAACAGATCGTTTTACCCACTGTGTTTCCCATGAGTGTTTCCTTTGCTGTATCCCTAACTGAGCTCTGGATGTTTCCCCACATTAGTTCAAGGTCCTGATTCGTGTCCATTTCACTGAGTGCTTCAAAGCGGTTACTAAGTTGCACCTGGTATCCGGTGTTCGTTGCCTCATCTTTTAGTTTCTCCACATGGTACCTTTCCACTCTTTTTAACTTGGGCCCCGTTCTTCCTTTACACTGTATGTTTAAAAGGCCTCTGACCAGGAAATGACCACTCCCACCTTCAGCACCTCGCGCTGTCTTATCGTCTAACACCCATCTCTTGGCTCTGAGATCAATGGCAACATGGTCTGCTCGATTTATAGTTCTCCCATCTGGTGACACCCAGGTTCCTCTATATATGTTTTTCCGCTGGAAGTTTGTGCTGGAGATGAACAACCCTGATGATGTAGCGAAGCTGATGAAACTAACCCCATTGTCATTGCTTAGGCTGTGTAGACTGTGCCTTCCTGTTGTGTCTTGGAATATTTGTTCTTTCCCAACCTTGGCATTCTTATCACCAAGGAGGATCCTCAGGTGTCCATTTGGTACAGCGGCCATCACTGCCTCTAGCTGTGCATAGAACTCGTCTTTCACTTCACTTTCGCTCTCCTCCGTGGGAGCATGACACTTCACAAAAGTCGCCTTAATATGGTTTACGTCCACTGTTAGAACAGGTATTCTTCGGTTGACTGAAACGAACTCTGAAACATAAGTGGACTAAGTCTTACTGACGCAGAAACCAGTGCCTAACAGATGATATCGTTCACAGGCTGCATACAGAATAGTACAGTTTTCAACATCAGTACTGCCGGAATCCTTCCACCGGATTTCTTGCAGTGTCCCCTAGACTTAGAACTACTTAAACCTAAGGAACCTAAGGACATCACACACATCCATGACCGAGGCAGTATTCGAACCTGAAACCGTAGTAGCCGCGTGGTTCCGGACTGAAGCCTAGAACCGCTCGCGCTGTACGAGATTGGAATAATAGAGAATTGTGAAGGTGGTTCGATGAAACCTCCGCAGGCACTTAAATGTGATTTTCAGAGTATGTATGTAGATTTAGATGTAGATGTAGATAAGTCTCAACCACAAATCACAGTCGCGATGGATTAAATTATATATGTCTCTAAAGAATCGCAGTAATGTGCCTCTTAAAATCCTGTCTATCATTGACTCATGATAATTACAAACAAAACTCTTTAAATTAAGGATTATTCGAGTCTAGCTGGGGGCTTAGATCCTTATAAAACCAGTTACTGATCAGAACGGAATATTTTTTTTGCACTACTTCTTTTTTAATATTGTCAGTCGGCGCCGCCGATGTTACGGCGTCTACCTCATTCCGTCCGCTGTCGGCTGTACTCTGCTATCGACCAAGCCACTCGGTTCACTCACCGTTTCACCACCAGCGGCGACCCGTACCATACAGCATGCTTTCTGCAACATGTAGCAACTTCTGTTATCAAGTGGAAAATCCTCGTACGGTGGGTGGTTGCCCTTTCAACTGTCTGTGGAACTTCCCATCGTGATGTGCCTCTACATCGTGGGATCTACGTGTAATGTAATTTAAGAAGTCGATAGGAGCTATCCGATACATACTATTTTTTATTCTGACTGTGCAAAAAAGTCTGCATATTCGGTAACACTTCTTGTACCTTTCGCAAACACCCTTACATTCACACAAAACCAAAAAGTTGAACAACCTTTATTGCCAGTAAAATACGTTTTAAAAACCGAAGCAAAATTAGAGATTTGGAAACCTACAAACGACCAATAAAGAAAAAAAGCTGTGAACAACATCTAATGCCGAACAGTCTTAACACTAGTGTTAAGGCGACCACTTTCTTATATATGATCCGAGCACAATTCGTTTCTGTATGTCTAACGTTGGGCTAACTTTTATTACGTGTTTCATGGGTAATAGCGGCCGTTTGGTTTTGGTTTTGTGTGCACGTAAGGTTGTTTTCACATGTGAGTGCAGTGGCCACATATCGTTGCACCTCCCTTTCTTAATCTCAGAAATGCTTATTCTGCGGTGTTAACTTCAATTTTTGTGTTCTCACTGTAAGTTAAAGTGAGGGAACTTAGTGAACTTCTACGGCTTCTGATGTCAGTTGATTCATTTAGCCTCCATTTATCGAGGTTCCCATCAACAGCCGGCCGCAGTGGCCGAGCAGTTGTAGGCGCTACAGTCTGGAACCGCGCGACCGCTACGGTCGCTGGTTCGAATCCTTAGGTTAGTTAGGTTTAAGTAGTTCTAAGTTCTAGGGTACTGATGGCCTCAGAAGTTAAGTCCCATAGTGCTCAGAGCCATTTGAACTATTTTCCCATCAACAGACGAAAGTGTTGAGTAATTGAAACTGTACATCATGCCACCGTGAGTTATTCTGACAGAATATTTGGCTTAAGAAGGAAAGAATTATTCACAAATTAACAAATGTAACTGCAACACAGATGACCATTTTTGCAGAAAACTTGTCATTTTTAACGGGCAAATCATTCTCGGGATGCCGCTGATTGGCTTTAAAGTGTGTTCAATCCATTAATTAAGCAAAATAAATTTATTAATAGACGACACTTCTTGGTGCTGCTTAGGAAGACATGAAGGATACACATGTATGATTATCTCACTTGTAGCGATCTGCTGATAGAAGAATGATTAGAGAGAATATACATACAAAGAAACAGGTAAAATATAAGCTGCGGTAACGACTCACTTCTCCTGAAAGTAATGTAAGGAAGTAGTGATGATCGAAGCGGTATTCAAGCGACGCATGTAATTACAGTTCATGTGCTTATCTCTATGGATCTTCCTTACAATTATTTTGCGACCTAGTTGGAAGATGCACACAAGTCACCGGAAAACTTGAGAGACGGCAGAGTCAGGCTTGTGCCAAAATTTTAAATTTCGTGTGTCGTTTCTTCACATGAGAGCATCGTTCTTGCCAAGAGGCATAAGGATGCAACAGAGCTGCAGAGAACTGTGTGTTGAGCAAAAGTCCGAGCACACTACCAGTCTTCGTTTACTGGATAAGAAACATAAGTGACAAAAATATTAGTGAGCTTTGGGATGCTGGTAAAGAGCAATAAAAGTGGCAGATAATACTTACAATCTGTTTTCTTCCACATTAAAGTGGATACACGCCATGATTTTGGCTTATTAGGTCCTCATCATCAGATACCATAATTTTTGCAGTGTGTGCTCGAGTACATAATCCTACAACTCTGAAAGGATTCAGTATGAGACAATTGTTTAGAACTGTGTAATATATCGAAAATTGTACAGTATGTAACCGATTACATCAAAGATGGTTTTGATTCACACAGACAGAAATAAATTCAATCAGAATCACTTACTCTCATATTTAAGTATCTACATTTAGACAAGAGCCATGACGAAGTCGTTAATTCAGCTAATAGAGACAACTGTTTAGTTTACCATATTTTTTCACCTCTTACAACCGCATCAATAACAAGCTTCTATCAGCTCAAATATATAGTGTTCTGCTCATTTCTTAGCTGAACTAATAAATTTATTGGCACTTCAATATAAAGATAATGTGAAAAAACTGTGCAGTGGCCCTGAAGATGAAAAGAAGATTGGGAAAATTTGAACGGTTAAAAATAAATACTCCGAAAAATTTTGGTGCTTCTCTGCAGATGATACTTTGTGGGCTAGAAGAATAGCTCTTAGATCCCTTTACTTTCGTGAATTTTTTATTTTTTTTATGACAAGTGAACAAGACCTTTACATCAAAGTGTACATGGAAAATTAAACCTCGATTTACTCGGTAGCCACTGTCAATGACTTCGGGCGAAAGTATCATAAAATAAAGAGGGAGAAAAAGAATTTAAATCCTTAAATAGACATGTTAATATAAAGAGAGCACTTGCCCGCGAAAGGCAAAGGTCGCGATTTCGAGTCTCGGTCCGGCACACAGTTTTAATCTCCCAGGAAGTTTCATATCAGCACACACTCCGCTGCAGAGTGAAAATCTCATTCTGGAAACATCCCCCAGGCTGTGGCTCCGCAATATCCTTTCTTTCATGAGTGCTAGGTTCGCAGGAGAGCTTCTGTGAAGTTTAGAAGGTAGGAGACAAGGTACTGGCAGAAGTAAAGCTGGGAGGACGGGGCGTGAGTCGTACTTGGGTAGCTCAGTTAGTAGAGCACTTGCCCGCGAAAGGCAAAGTTCCCGAGTTCGAGTATCGGTGCGGCACACAATTTTAATCTGCCAGGAAGTTTCAAGTTTCATGTTTATATAAAGTTTGAGTAATGGTTTACATTGAGGAGAAACAGAACCGGTAGAAAGTAAAACAGTCGCTATTGTAAATCGGGTTGTCTCTGATCTTGGGGCTGTTGCTGGCACAGATTCGCAGAAGTACGCTTGCGCAGCACTGACAACCCACGTACGCAAAAGTGAGAAGAGACACCTTCTAACGGCTTTCGCTCACCCGTGAGTGTGTGATGTTTCATGTGAACTGTGTGTGTAGGACTCTAACAAGTACTTGTGAAGTGAAGTTAATCGCTGTGTTTGAGTTACAGGAGTTGAAGGTGGACTGCCAGAAAGGCAAAGGCTAAAATGTTATCCCAGGGCAAAGCAATTTCTTCTCTACAGGATCTCGATAGCAACGGAGGGAATGTTCATCAACAATAATGTTGTGTCCTCATTCAGTATGCCATTGTACACTGGAGTTTTGATGCGGCCGGCTACTATTTCCTTTAGAATTATATTAATACCTTCAGCTGCTAGCGAGCGTTGATATATATCAACGGGGACAGGTGAAAACGTGTGCCCCGACCGGGACTTGAACCCGGGATCTCCTGCTTACATGGCAGACGCTCTATCCATCTGAGCCACCGAGGGCATAGAGGATAGCGCCACTGCAAGAACTATCTCGCGCACGCCTCCCGCGAGACCCATGTTCTCACCTTGTATGTCCACACACTACATTCGTAGTGTCCCACCCCAACACACTCATTACTCGTACAAGACATTCTTACCAAGTCCCGTAAGAGTTCGTGGAATATGTGTGCATCCGCACAGAACAAGGAGGTCATGGCCGGTGTTGCCAGAACTATATACTTATATGGATATGGTGTCTGTTCTTTCGGACATGTCTCGATCCAACACCCTGGAAGTTATGCCCTGATGTTTTAACACATCTCCTACCTTGTCACATTTTCTAATTAGTGTTTCCAGCGTATTTTCTTCCCAAGTATTTAGCAGACAAACACGTCATTTTTTAGTAGTACCTTTCAGTTTCAGCATCGTTCTGTAACAGTACATCTCAGACACGTAGATTCTCACCTTTTACAATTTTTCCACAGTTCACTATTCGCTTCCATATAAAGCCGTATTCTAGAGCTACATTCTCAGAAATTACTTTTTCAACTTACGCCCTATGCTCCACATTCGCAGACTTATTTCGCAGACGAGTTCCCCCTCTGTCTGTGCTAGTCTGGTTCTTATGTGCTTCTTTGTTTGTCTGTGATGCGCTATTTTCCTCCAAAGTAGCAGAATCAGTTCTCTTTGTCTACAAAGTAATTCACACTCATTTATGCTACTATTCAACACTTCTGTCGTCCTTTGGTTTATTCTAAATCCATGTTCTGTGTTCATTAAACTGTTCATCGCATTAAACAAGTTCTGTAATTCTTCCTTACCTTCACAGAGAATAACGAAGTCGTCAACCAATGTTATCATTTATATTCTTTCATTTTGAATTTTAATCTCACTTCTGAATCTTACGTTTCTTTCCTTACTTCTTCGACATAGAGGCTGAACAGTAGACGGAAAATATTTAGTCTTCCCTTTACATCATTTTTAATCTGGGGACTTCTGTCTTGATGTTCCATTCTAATTGTCCCCTCTTGGCATACGCTGTATGTTACGCGTCTTTCTTTACATTGTCATCTAACAAATTCTTTTCCATTCTTCTAGTGTTATCCTGGACAGCAACTTATATGCGTGAGCACTTAAGCAGATTGTGCGATTATTCTCCCATTTATCTGCCTTTGTTATCTTCGTTATTATGTTGAATTTCCCGAAAGTCCCATGGCATGTCTTCAGTCAGAGATCCTATCCAATAACCTGAATAATCATCTGACTGCCACTTCCTCCAGCGGGTTTTGAAATCCACTGTGTCTCGCTTGTCCGCTAGTGTTCCAAAGCTCTGTCACATTGTGCCTTTAATACTGTATCAGCTATGTCATCCAAATCAACTCCAATTTCTTCCTCTATAACTTCAGCTGAAAAGTATTCCCCAACCTGCTCTCTTCTCTTCGTTTCATGGAGGTTGAAAAATAGTGACATGAATTACAGAAAAATGGAAAAACTGATGAAAGCCCACCACAGGGAAGATCAGTTTGGATTCCAGGGAAGTCTAGGAACAGGCGATAAAATACCAACACTACGAATTACCTTCGAAGACAGGCTGAAGAAAGACAGACGTGCTTCTATTGCGTTTGTAGGTTAAGGGAAAGCTTTTGACAATGTCGACTGGAATACACTCTGTGAAACTTTTGAGCTAACAGATATAAAAGACAGCGATCGAAATGTTATTTACAACTATAAAGAAACTAGAATGGTAATCAGTAGCTGAAAAGGGAAAGAGAAACGTTCTTCAGCCTGTACATTGAGCAAGCTGTGAAGGAAACCGTGGAGAAAATTTGAAAAGAAATTAAAGTGCATAGAAATTATATAAACGGCTTGATGTTTGCCAACCACTGTAATTCTGTCAGACGTGGCAAATCAGTTGGAAGAGCAATTGAACTGTATAGATAGTGTGCTGGGAAAATGTCATAAGATCAATACGAACTAATGAAAAAAAGGGAATGGAATGCAGTCGAATTAAATAAGGTGATGTTTATGTTAAGAAATCAAACATTAAAATTAATAGATTAGTTTTGTTATTTAAGCATCAAAATAAGTGATGACGGCTGAAGTAGAGAGGGTAATAAACGCAGACAGGTTTTAGCAAGAAATTAGTTTCTGAAAAAGGGGAATTTATTAACATTTAACATTAATTTAAATATTATGAAGGCTATGTTGAAGGTATTCGCCTGGAGTTCGGCCTTACACGAAGGTGAAACATAGATAACTAACTAGTTCACATAAGAAGAGGGTAGAAATTTAGAAATGTGGTGCTTCAGAAGAACGCTGAAGATTAGATGGCTGGATTGAATACCTAATTGGGAAGTACTGATTCTAATCGGGGAAAACAACTTTATGGCACAACCTGATTCACAGAAGATATCTATTGACAGGCATGCTGAAGCGCGAAGGAATCGTGCAGTAGTTATGGAGAGATGAAGAGGCTTGTATAGACTATGGCAACATAGAGAGCTGCATCCAATGCAATCTTCAGATTGAAGACGACAACAAGAACACCAACAACACATAAACTTGCTTGTACAGCTTCTGTGATTTTAGTTACTATATCTTCCAAAAGATTCTGTGAATCATCGGACTGCACATTACAATTACTAAACTGTAGACAAGACATATGCGAGTAAGATGTAACTGCTGCCCCCAATTCTCTAGATTCATTCGTCGAAATGGATAACAATATCTACCGTCAAAAGTATTTCGAAGAGATTAATGTCGAGTGTCGACACGATCGATGTTTATTTAGAAACCTCTGTAAATTGCATCTTTGCATTACCGGAGTAATACTCAGGCTTTCATAAATTAAAAATAAAAGTTCTCAAAATACACTCCTGGAAATGGAAAAAAGAACACATTGACACCGGTGTGTCAGACCCACCATACTTGCTCCGGACACTGCGAGAGGGCTGTACAAGCAATGATCACACGCACGGCACAGCGGACACACCAGGAACCGCGGTGTTGGCCGTCGAATGGCGCTAGCTGCGCAGCATTTGTGCACCGCCGCCGTCAGTGTCAGCCAGTTTGCCGTGGCATACGGAGCTCCATCGCAGTCTTTAACACTGGTAGCATGCCGCGACAGCGTGGACGTGAACCGTATGTGCAGTTGACGGACTTTGAGCGAGGGCGTATAGTGGGCATGCGGGAGGCCGGGTGGACGTACCGCCGAATTGCTCAACACGTGGGGCGTGAGGTCTCCACAGTACATCGATGTTGTCGCCAGTGGTCGGCGGAAGGTGCACGTGCCCGTCGACCTGGGACCGGACCGCAGCGACGCACGGATGCACGCCAAGACCGTAGGATCCTACGCAGTGCCGTAGGGGACCGCACCGCCACTTCCCAGCAAATTAGGGACACTGTTGCTCCTGGGGTATCGGCGAGGACCATTCGCAACCGTCTCCATGAAGCTGGGCTACGGTCCCGCACACCGTTAGGCCGTCTTCCGCTCACGCCCCAACATCGTGCAGCCCGCCTCCAGTGGTGTCGCGACAGGCGTGAATGGAGGGAAGAATGGAGACGTGTCGTCTTCAGCGATGAGAGTCGCTTCTGCCTTGGTGCCAATGATGGTCGTATGCGTGTTTGGCGCCGTGCAGGTGAGCGCCACAATCAGGACTGCATACGACCGAGGCACACAGGGCCAACACCCGGCATCATGGTGTGGGGAGCGATCTCCTACACTGGCCGTACACCACTGGTGATCGTCGAGGGGACACTGAATAGTGCACGGTACATCCAAACCGTCATCGATCCCATCGTTCTACCATTCCTAGACCGGCAAGGGAAGTTGCTGTACCAACAGGTCAATGCACGTCCGCATGTATCCCGTGCCACCCAACGTGCTCTAGAAGGTGTAAGTCAACTACCCTGGCCAGCAAGATCTCCGGATCTGTCCCCCATTGAGCATGTTTGGGACTGGATGAAGCGTCGTCTCACGCGGTCTGCACGTCCAGCACGAACGCTGGTCCAACTGAGGCGCCAGGTGGAAATGGCATGGCAAGCCGTTCCACAGGACTGCATCCAGCATCTCTACGATCGTCTCCATGGGAGAATAGCAGCCTGCATTGCTGCGAAAGGTGGATATACACTGTACTAGTGCCGACATTGTGCGTGCTCTGTTGCCTGTGTCTATGTGCCTGTGGTTCTGTCAGTGTGATCATGTGATGTATCTGACCCCAGGAATGTGTCAAAAAAGTTTCCCCTTCCTGGGACAATGAATTCACGGTGTTCTTATTTCAATTTCCAGGAGTGTAATTATAACTATAAAATTATTAAAAGAAACAGCGTGAAAGTAACGAACACATGATAAAGCCAAAGATGCGACATTAATTATTGACTTGAGAATTTTTTTCCTTACATTTACAATGAATACAGCATATCAGAGAGTTGA
Source organism: Schistocerca nitens (assembly GCF_023898315.1). Taxonomy (NCBI): domain Eukaryota; kingdom Metazoa; phylum Arthropoda; class Insecta; order Orthoptera; family Acrididae; genus Schistocerca; species Schistocerca nitens. The sequence continues at coordinate 458,154,672 of NC_064614.1, read as the reverse complement.
GTGTCCAATCGGGAAGGGTTTATGAGAACAAGGCTGCGAGCTATAACATGTTCCCCGTACTGATAGGGAATCAGTTGAGGAGACTGAAGACTCACTTCGTGTATAGCATATATTCATTCAAGTCATCTCTATAGACCTCAAAAAGAGTGAAGCATTTCTGAATTTACTTTAATGTGTTTTACAATTTGTGTATTGATAACTTACAGGTAGTTTGCGTAATACGCTAAAATGTGGTCAGCTACCCACTCAGTTTTGCACTGCCAACACTTTATCGTACATGCGTGCATCATCTGTGAGGAGCCGTAATTGCTTAACTTTTTCGCTGATAGGCACTGACAGTGGAAGCTGCCAGTATAATGCTAACACCAAAATCACCTGTACTGCAGCAGTAAATAAAGAAAGTAATTTTTTGATACAGTTGGCCATGTACTGTATTGTATCGAATTGTATGTTAACCGGGGACCTAGAAACGACGGAGAGGCCCCGTCCCCGCTGCAGCCGCAGTGGTCCACAACCCCACGACACGACGACTACAGCAGTCCACTTCACCCCTCCGCCTCCCCACACCGAACCCAGCGTTGTTGTGCGGTTCGGCCCCCGGTGGACCCCCCCACCCCCACCCCCCACCTCCCTTCCCCCAGGGAACGTATGACATCAGACGAGTGAAACCCCTATGTTTGAGTGGTAGAGTAATTCTGGTGTACGCGTACTTGGAGAACTTGTTTGCGCAGCAATCGCCGACATAGTGTAACTGAGGGGGAATAAGGGGAACCGTCCGCAGCTCGTGGTCGTGCGGTAGCGTTCTCGCTTCCCGCACCCGGGTTCCCGGGTTCGATTCCCGACGGGGTCAGGGATTTTCTCTGCCTCGTGATGACTGGGTGTTGTGTGATGTCCTTAGGTTAATTCGGTTTAAGTAGTTCTAAGTTCTCGGGGACTGATGACCATAGCTGTTAAGTCCCATAGTGCTCAGAGCCATTTGAATAAGGGGAACCAGTCCGCATTCGCCGAGGCAGATGGAAAACCGATTAAAAACCATCCACAGACTGGCCGGTTCACCGGACCTCGACACAAATCCGCCGGGCGGATTCGTGCCGGGGACCAGGCGCTCCTTCCCGCCCGGAAAGCCGTGCGTTAGACCGCACGGCCAACCGGGCGGGCTGGTCATGTTACTAACACACAAGAGGATGCAGTCACGAAAAAAAAACTTTTATCCATTATGGATATGGAACACTGCAACTGTTATGAATAAAGGTTTCCAGATATTACTGTAATCAAATGGCTCTGAGCACTATGGGACTCAACTGCTGAGGTCATTAGTCCCCTAGAACTTAGAACTAGTGAAACCTAACTAACCTAAGGACATCACAAACATCCATGCCCGAGGCAGGATTCGAACCTGCGACCGTAGCGATCTTGCGGTTCCAGACTGCAGCGCCTTTAACCGCACGGCCACTTCGGCCGGCCATTACTGTAATCAGTCGCCTTTTTTCTATTCTTCAATTTTCATTTTCCACTACCGGTTTCGAATCGCCTAGCGATTCATCATCAGATGGTACATATTTACTTCATATCTGCAGTATTTTGGGGGTCGTGTAGCTGTGGCAAGATGTAAAAACGAAACGTATAAGCACTGAGCGTGGAGAGAATTATTCACATTGAGATCTGTTTAGTTGCATTACTTACAGTTATGAGTATCGGTTAATTTTTTTTTTTTTTTTTGTATATTTTCCAGTGACGTTAGCTTCACAGCACTTCACAAACTTTGCCGCAGTTAACAAAATCCACGTGCTTTACAGAACGTAAACAGACCAAAGAGCGTTACTACAGTCGTGATCAAATAGTTTGTGTTGTGGCAGAGACTTCCTTTGTTCGGTACTCGCACTGCACAATAGCGACAGTAATTTCAGTACTAAAATTGTAGATGAAGTATCTTCCAAACTCATTATTTAATAGATTTTGTAAGCATCACAGGTCAGTTTTGCAATGTAAATACATATTATTTTGCAATAATGAAATACAGCATGAATCATCTAAAACTTTCAATGCAAATACTGCAGAAATGGGGAGTACTATTGATGTGCGATTTCCACAGAATGGAATGGTAGTCAGGGGCACGTATTGTTAGCTAATAAACTGATTGTAATAATACTTAGAAAGTGTATCTCTGTGCAAACGTCCATTTCTTTAAATGGACTAATGACTATTGACATCATTAAACCAACAGTAGGGTAAATTAAAATGTCAATGGTGTTTGTTCCAGTATTCTAGTCAGAGTCATTAACGAGATAACGTATTTTGAAAAGTTCCACACTAACACTTATACAGTACCCGTGGTAGCATATACTAAAGAACGACATTGGTGCATACATCAGTTATGTGGAGTCTGACCATTATCGAGACAACTGACCATTACAAGTTTCGTTCAAAATGACCACCGGCATTGGAAATACATTCACCCTATCTGGCATGGAGAGAGTGCTGCACACGTGCTAGCATTTCAGCGGAGATGTCAGAGCAAGCTGCAATAATACGTCTTACATATCATCGTTTGTAGCTGGTATGTCCTTGTAGACAGTGTCTTCCAGCTTTCCCCACAGAAAAAGTCTACAGGCGTCAAACCGGAGGATCGGGCCGGCCGAGGTACTGTTCCTCTGCGTCCAACACAACGATTTGGAAACAATTTCTGAAGACGTGCTATAATAATTCGTTTACTGTGGGCTGGACAACCATCGTGTTGATACCACAGATTTCTCCTACTCTGCAGAGGAACGTCTTCTAGCATCTGTGGAAGATGATCTGTTAGAGGACTGCGATACTTGTGCGTGCTGTGTTCCGTGTGTGAAAAATGGGCCTATGTGCTGGTGGCTCACTACCCAACACACCACGTTTACACTCCATGGACGCTGACGTTCCACCTGACCAAGCCAATGGGGATGGTCAACAGGAGGTTTGTCTGGCAATGATTGGTTAATGTGGCTGCATCACCAAACAAGATACATGATAGATCTGGAGTATCCTGTCTTAATGCCCACATAAAAAAGTTAACACGATTCTCAAAATGGTTTCCATGCAGTTCTCGATGAGAGAGATGTGATATTGATGGAACCTATGTCGATGGAGAATGCATAGGACACTTGCCTGACTCATGCTACTGCCTCTTGGGATTCTGCGGGATCCAACGTGCGCATCAACGACAACATCAACAACTCCCACTCCTTTGTCGTCCCTTGTTTCTTTCTGTTCCAATGTCTAGGTGTTACACTGCCACTGTCGCTCAATTGGTTCAAGAGGTTGATAAATAACTGTCGACATGTTTGACGTTTATTGCGATATCGCGCCACATACATCGTACAAGAACGAACTGCATTTTTCCTATACTCTCCATACACTAAGAGCACGTCGGAGATTTCTGCGCTGATAAATCCCATTGTCGGCTCACGACCTACTGCTTGGACTGTCACACACTAATGGTTCAAATGGTTCAAATGGCTCTGAGCACTATGGGACATAACATCTGTGGTCATCAGTCCCCTAGAACTTAGAATTACTTAAACCTAACTAACCTAAGGACATCACACATCCATGCCCGAACCTGCGACCGTAGCGGTCACGCGGTTCCAGACTGAATCGCCTAGAACCGCACGGCCACACCGGCCGGCTGTCACACACTATCTGACTAACAAGTCGCAATGCACTCAAGGAGCCCACTGTATGCAAACATAACAACATCGTACCTAGCAACTAAGCAGGTTGAATGGCACAAACAAGTGTCAGTGTGGGAACTTTCCAAAATAAGATATCTAGTCTATGACTCGCACTAGAATTCCAGAACAAACACCACTGACAATGTAATTTACTCTACTTTTATTTCCATTTAAAAGTGTATGATTGCATTAAAATACACTTTTTATTATTACAATCTATTTATTGGCGAACAACACGGGCCTTGGACTACCAACGCATTCTCTGAAAACCACACGTCAATAGTAGTTTCCATTTCCGCAATATTTGCGGTACAAGTTTTAAGTGGTTCGCATTGTATATTTATATTATATTCATTATTGCAAAATAACATGTATTTACATTGCCAAACTGACATGTGATACTTGTAACATATATTAAACACTGAGTTTGTACGATACCTCATCTACAATTTTAGAACTGAATTTACATTTGATGTATAGCTTTATGCGTAATAAATATTGCTTATTACTTGTGAGGTAAACATTAGACCTCTGCGTGAGATTTTAATGAAATGTTAAGTGACTTGGGTATTTGGGAGGGTAATATATGGTGGGGAGGGGAGGAGGGGTGTATTTCTGTTTATGTGTGTGTGTGTGTGTGAGAGAGAGAGAGAGAGAGAGAGAGAGAGAGAGAGAGGAAGAGACGGAGAGATTGTTTTGTTCTAGCTTGTTTAGTTTTTCAGGTTTAAAGAGTGTTAAAAGTTTCGTTGAAATTAGAAAAAAACATGGATTATTTGCTAAGTCAATTTATTTGTTTAAATAATGTGGGGTGGTTTATTGTTATGGGAGAAAAATCTCTAATTGCTCCAGGAGATTCGTCTTTATTCCTTTGTCTACGTTTGTAGAATATGAAGATTTGTTTTGATCTCTGTAACTGAATCACTGTTTTTTGATAGATGGTCTGCAAAACTTTATTTATTTAAATTTTTTCAACCAGAGTGTGTCTCTTTGTATTGAATTTGGAAGTTTCTTCCTATTTTCCCTATGTAACATCAGGAGCAACTGTTACACGTTAATTCATTGTTGTTGTTGTTGTGGTCTTCAGTCATGAGACAGGTTTGATGCAGCTCTCCATGCTACTCTACCCTGTGCAAGCTTCTTCATCTCCCAGTACCTACTGCAACCTACATCCCTCTGAATCCGCTTAGTGTATTCATCTCTTTGTCTCACTCTACGATATTTACCCTCCACGCTGCCCTCCAATACTAAACTGGTGATCCCTTGATGCCTCAGAACATGTCCTTCCAACCGATCCCTTCTTCTAGTCAAGTTGTGCCACAAACTTCTCTTCTCCCCAATCCTATTCAATACTTCCTCATTAGTTATGTGATCTACCCATATAATCTTCAGCATTCTTCTGTAGCACCACATTTCGAAAGCTTCTATTCTCTTCTTGTCTAAACTATTTATCGTCCACGTTTCACTTCCATACATGGCTACACTCCATACAAATACTTTCAGAAACGACTTCCTGACACTTAAATCTATACTCGATGTTAACAAATTTCTCTTCTTCAGAAATGCTTTCCTTGCCATTGCCAGTCTACATTTTATATCCTCTCTACTTCGACAATCATCAGTTATTTTTCTCCCCAAATAGCAAAACTCCTTTGCTACTTTAAGTGTCTCATTTCCTAATCTAATTCCCTCAGCATCACCCAACTTCTTTCGACTACATTCCATTATCCTTGTTTTGCTTTTGTTGATATTCATCTTATATCCTCCTTTCAAGACACTATCCATTCCGTTCAACTGCTCGTCCAAGTCCTTTGCTGTCTCTGACAGAATTACAATGTCATCGGCGAACCTCAAAGTTTTTATTTCTTCTCCATGGATTTTAATACCTACTCCGAATTTTTCTCTTGTTTCCTTCACTACTAGCTCAATATAGAGATTGAATAACATCGGGGAGAGGCTACAACCCTGTCTCACTCCCTTCCCACCCACTGCCTCCCTTTGATGTCCCTCGACTCTTATAACTGCCATCTGGTTTCTGTACAAATTGTAAATAGCTTTCCGCTCCCTGTATTTTACTACTGCCACCTTCAGAATTTGAAAGAGAGTATTCCAGTCAACATTGTCAAAAGCTTTCTCTAAGTCTACAAATGCTAGAAACGTAGGCTTGCCTTTCCTTAATCTTTCTTCTAAGATAAGTCGTAAGGTCAGTATTGCCTCACGTGTTCCGATATTTCTACGGAATCCTAACTGATCTTCCCCGAGGTCGGCTTCTACTAGTTTTTCCATTCGTCTGTAAAGAATTCGCGTTAGTATTTTGCAGCCGTGACTTATTAAACTGATAGTTCGGTAATTTTCACATCTGTCAACACCTGCTTTCTTTGGGATTGGAATTATTATATTCTTCTTGAAGTCTGAGGGTATTTCGCTTGTCTCATACATCTTGCTCACCAGATGGTAGAATTTTTTCAGGACTGGCTCTCCCAAGGCTGTCAGTAGTTCTAATGGAATGTTGTCTACTCCCGGAGCTTTTTTTCGACTCAGGTCTTTCAGTGCTCTGTCAAACTCTTCACGCAGTATCATATCTGCCATTTCATCTTGATCTACATCCTCTTCCATTTCCATAATATTGTCCTCAAGTACATCGCCCTTGTGTAGACCCTCTATATACTGCTTCCAACTTTCTGCTTTCCCTTCTTTGCTTAGAACTGGGTTTCCATCTTAGCTCTTTATATTCATACAAGTGGTTCTCTTTTCTCCAAATATTCGTTCATATATAATTCATATACACCATATTTGTCAATAGGTGGTTTGTTTGTTTTTAGTGTTAAGAAATATTTCGTTTTGTGTTTTGTTGGTTGAGTGGAAACTTATTTTGACTTTGTGTAGTTTAAACAGTTTTGCAAGTTGATATGAGATGTTACTTAGGAAAGGGTTAGAGATACATTTAATTTCTTCTGCTACTGAGGACTGTGTTGTTGACATTGCTTTATTTTTCATGTAATTTGTCAACTATGAATGGGTCATTAGCATTGTTATGGGGTATTGTTTTTAAAATGTTTATTTATTTAGGTTTTGCATCATCTTCAGTATGAGTTTTGTTTACTTGTTTGAGTACTGATCTAAAAAAAGCTAATTTTTGTTCATTTGTGTGATATGATGTGTCATTTACAGTGATGATGTGTTATTTATAGTGACATATGATGTGGTGGATTTCCTATAAATTTGGAATTTATGTTTGTCGTTTTGACAAGTCATGTTATTATCAAGACAATTAATTTCATTTTTTGTTTGGTATTCAACTGTAAAATCTACTTTAGGATGCATGTTATTGAATTTCTCAGTTAAGCTTCCTATTTCAATGGTTTTCCCATCATCTAGTATCAAGGTGTCATCAACATAATGTTTATAATAATCGATTTTTGAATTTTCTATTTTGTTTTCTTTTAGAAAATTGATATCATTAATGAAAATGTCAGCTAGGAGGCCAGGTAAACTCCTGCCCATTGGCAAACCACCATTCTGAATTTTGTTATTAAAAGAATGGTAGTTGTGAGATAGCACCAACTTAAGCATACCAATTAGTTTGTAGATTTCTACATTGCTTAACGTTTTGTGATGCAGTAAGCTATTTTTGATCATTTGGAACGTATCTGTTGTGGATATGTTGTTGCACATGCTAACTATATAAATTTAGTGGACTGGGTATGGTGATATCGTTGATGCTATCAGTAAATTCACAGCTGTTATTTATAGAGCAGCTGGCTGCAAAGTTATAGGACTTATTAAGAATTTCATGAAGTGTTTTAGTTATTTTGTATCTGATTGACTAACCGGCATATTGTATGGCCTTGTTTGTGAATTTTGGGCTGTCATCTGAGCTTTAGAGGCCCCATATATCACCCTTCCAAATGCCCACATGACTTAGCATTTCATTCAAACCTCATGCAGAGCTGTAATGTTTATTCCAAAGTAGTGGCCAGTGTTAAATAATCATAAAGATAAATGTCAAACGTAATTGCAGTACTAAAAATGTAAATAAAACATCTTCCAAACTCATTGTTTAATAGATTTTGTAAGTAGCACAGTTTTGCAATGTAGCACAGCTTTGCAATGTAAATAAATGTTACTTTGCAGTAATGGATATGACATAAATATATGTACATACTTACTTTCACCAATGTGCAATGCAAGTTCTGAACAGAGAAACACTCTGCCTCACCACAGATTCTTTGAACCTGACTGTAGTCATGGTCTTTGGTTTATTTACGTTTTGAAATGCACGTGTAAGTTTTTACTTTTGGCAAAGTTTGTGAAGTACTATAAAATTAATGTCACTGCAAAACATACTTTATATTTTCCAGAATAATGTGCACACCAAGAAGAAACCAATAGATACTACGAGGGCTGCCCAGAAAGTAATACACCGCATGTTTTTGTTCAACAATTCTTTATTGAACATAGTGAGAATTACACACACGAAAGAATGGTGTATTATCTATACACCCTATTTTTCCACGTAATCTCAGTCCGGTTCTATGACTCCAGCGCGAAACAAGGGCGTATAAGCAATCCTTGTCGTGGTGGCGGAGCCAGTGCTTCACTGTATGAATCACGTCATCGTCCCCAAAATGTCTTCCACGAGTGGCATCCTTTAATGGTCTAAACAAGTGGAAGTTCGCTGCAACATGTCAGATGTGACAGCCATGGATGATTTCCTCGACCGCTGCAAATCGTGTAGTGCTCCGCCTTCTGATGACCTCACCTTCCGTGCGTAGAGACTAATTGTACTTCCGTCGACAGCAGATGCCCCATAGACTTTGCACAATTGTTTGTGAATATTCCCCACAGTTTCTTTCTCTACAGTGAGAAATTCAATGACGGCACGTTGCTTGTAAAGTACATCATCTACAGACGCCATTTTGAAACTGTTCTGCAGCTACTGTATCTGTCGGAAGCGACGGAAACTTGGCGCGCTCACTCAGGAGACTTCTAATAATGCATACGCAACGTTTCGCATTCGTAGCATGGTTTTCGGCTGAGAAAAAAAGAATGCGGTGCGTTACTTTCTGGGTGACCCTCGTAATAACTATAAGTAATGCAACTAAATCGATCTCATAATGTGAATAATACACGTCACGTTCAATGCTTGTACGCATCGTTTATTACGTCTTGCAACTATTACACGCCGCCCTCAAAGATGCAAAACTACAATATGTACCATCTTATGATGAATCTCGAGGCGATTCGAAACCGATAATGGAAAATAAAAATTGAATAGAAAAACAAAAGGCGGCAGGTTGCAATAATTTCTGGAAAGCTTGATACGGTAACGTGTTTCTTCTTTTCTTGTCACAGAGAAATGAACTCCAGCACCCAGCGTCACGCTACAAACACAAATACATAACTTATGAATGGTTCACCTGAAGATAATCATTGATACGCTCGAAAGCTAGTTAATGCTAGTAAAGAAATCTTTCATAAGTGATTGATCATTTATCTGTATTAATAATCAGTTAATATACAGTCACAATGGTCAACAATATCCATAACGGATATGCTTAATAAATGATATAGTTTCCAGTCAAACAACATAGTTTGTTTCCACGTTAGGAAATGTGAGGACATCCATTATTACGATCACCTCTTTTTTGAGCTTTATATTAAGCCTACAATTTGACACTAAAGGGTACTGCTAAAAAATTCCTTGACTGGGCTAAAGCTTGAAAAGGTGTGTAGGGGGAGATGGTGGAAATTGATTAATAATTGGAAAAATTGATTGGAAAGAATAGTTGAAAGGAATTTGAAGGTAATTTATGAATCTGTACACATTAGGCCGGCCGTTGTGGCCGAGCGGTTCAAGGCGCTTCAGTCTGGAACCCCGCAACCGCTACGGTCGCAGGTTCGAATCCTGCCTCGGGCATGGATGTGTGTGATGTCCTTAGGTTAGTTAGGTTTAAGTAGTTCTAAGTTCTAGGGGACTGATGACAGATGTTAAGTCCCATAGTGCTCAGAGCCATTTGAACCATTTTGTACACATAATCATGGTGAACTTTAACTGAGACCCAATATCAACAGATCTTCAGTATGAACACTGTCAAGGTCAATATGCATGATTTGCATTACGTACTGCTTCACATCAATTCCTTTGTGTTTAGTCTCGATTGTGACAACGTCGATGCAGGATCGCTCCTTCTTTATCGCGTAAATTCTTCTTGCCTGCTCCGAACCTCTTGATGCAGGACCTTGATGACGAGTAAAATGGTGAACAGATAGTAGTGGATGTCTTGAAGGTGCGAATAAATGTTGCTTTTCTAATAACTTTTATAACAATTTTAATGTACTGTTGAAATATACGTTTTTAAACAATGCTGGTACGACGGATCCAAGCAAACGTCCGCACGCTACCACTTATCGGATCAAAAGGGTGACGATACAGGAATTAATAAATTGAAGAGCATATTCCTTGTTTTGTTTAATACAGATATTTAACAGTATATCAAAAGGTTATCCTTACCACAAAACAACTCGTTGATTTATCTTTGTCGGTGTCTATAACCCATTCACTTTACAGTAGATTACACATGATAAAAAAAGGAATGAAAAAATAATATGATTCAAGCACAACGTTCACCCCCAAAAATCAGAACATCAAAAGGTATGCTCTGCATCCTCCGAGACGACAAACGTGAGCGTTACGATATGGGTCTCTCAAAACGTATCAAGCCCTGAACACCTCCCAAAACAAACCTAGAAGTCAACCTATCAACCACCCACATTTGCAGATCGATCGGTTCTGCCCTCTTTTACTGTTTCCATTCCTCTGACTGCCTCTGCCTCCGTCTAGGGCCTAAACCAAATGTGCGTGACAATTTTGCTGCATTGCATTTCAGTCCAGCGAAGTCGTCACGCTAGTAGTCTGGGGCTGCGAGGCGCCGCCCACGGCGAGCAGAACGTCGCGCCTGAGTCAGCGCCGCGTACCCTGGTCAAGCCCGGGTCGGCCCGGCTGGCCGGCCGGCTTTCTTTTGTCCGCAGCCTGCGTGGCGTGGGAGGAGGCGTCTGCCCGCAACATGGCGGCGCGCCGCGTTTGCCGGACACGCTTCACACCTGCGTCTCTCAACATACGCACCGCCTCTCAGTCAGCATTTAAGATCGTCCCCTGTACAACAAGTTCTTCCATCCTCAGCGAAAGAACTCGGCTAACGTTTTTAGAGCCCAAATCGTGCTAAGCGCGCGTTATTCCTTCAACGGGTGTTTTCCAAATTCCTGCAGTCGTCTTACGACATTCCAGATCGCCGCAGTCTTGAAATATTTGTAAGATTACCTGGCCTTTATCTCTTATCTTAAAGGGTTCGGCACGTTAATTTTCGAATTTTCCTGTGCTAGTGGTAGAGGGCGGCCGGGTGCCCTTGTCGAATCTAGCCACTAGGCTGGTGAAGAACAGAGAGTCGTCAAGTAATCGAGGTTATGTCCTATTACAACAGTGATAGGAAATGCCCCAGACGAAAAACAGATTCTTATTTCAGGCCACATTAGAGGCTATATTGATGAACTGTAACAATTTTATCTACACTGAAGCGCCAAAGAAGCCGGTATAGGCATGCGTATTCAAATACAGAGAGACGTTAACAGGCAGGTTACGCCGCTGCGGTCGGAAACGCATATATAAGACAAGTGTCTGGTGCAGTTCGTAGATCGGTTACTGCTGCTGCAGTGGCAGGTTATCAAGATTTGAGAGAGTCTGAACGTGGTGTTACAGTCTGCGCACGAGCGATGGGACACAGCATCTCCGAGGTAGCGATGAAGTGCGGATTTTCCCGTACGACCATTTCACGAGTGTACCGTGAATATCAGGAATCCGGTAAAGCATCAGATCTCCGAAATCGCTCAGGCCGGAAAAAGATCCTGCAAGAAAGGGGTCAACGGCGACTGAAGAGAATCGATCAACGTCACAGAAGTGCAACCCTTCCGCAAACTGCTGCAAATTTCAGTGCTGGGCCATCAACAAGTGTCAGCGTGAGAACCATTCAACGGAACATCATCGATATGGTCTTTCGGAACCGAAGGCCCACTCGTGTACCCTTTATGACTGCACGACACACAGCGTTACGCCTCGCATGGGCCCATCAACACCGACATTGAACTGTTGATGCCTGAAAACATGTTTCCTGGTCGGACGAGTCTCGTTTCAAATTGTATCGAGCCGATGGACGTGTATGAGCATGGAGATAACCTCATGAATCCATGGACTCTGTATGTCAGCAGGGGACTGTTCAAGTTGATGGACGCTCTGTAATGGTGTGGGGCTTGCGCAGTTGGAGTGATAATACGTATAATACGTCTAGATACGACTCTGGTAGGTGACACGTACGTAAAGATCCTATCTCATCACGTACACCCATTGATGCCCATTCTACATTCCGAAGGATTTCGGCAATTCCAGAGGACAATGCGACACACCACACGTCCAGAATTGCTACAGAGTGGCTCGAGGAACACTCTTCTGAGTTTAAACACCAAAGTCCCCAGTCATGAAAATTATTGAACATATCTGGGATGCCTTGCAACGTGCAGCTTAGAAGAGATCTCCACCCCTTCGTACTCTTACGGATTTATGGGCATCCCTGGAGGATTCATAAAGTCAGTTCCCTCCAGCAATACTTTAAACAGTCGTGGAGTCCATGTGACGTCGTGGTGCGGCACTTCACAGTCCTCGCGGGGGCCCTACACGATATTAGGCAGGTGTACCAGTGTCTTTGGCTCTTCGGTGTAGAAATACGAGGCCACAGACTTAACGGCAGAACAGTGCTTCCGAGAAAATTTTAAAAGAAATAAATACGAGTATACTACAATTGAAAAAGATGTACTTCTTTATAAAACATTGTAAATTTCAAACAAAAATTTTCGTATTTAATAATGAAGAAAATGATAATAGATATTTAGCAAGAGTAATCATTGCCTGCACGGGGAACAACTGTTAAAATAAGTTTTTGAAAATAGCCACAAGTCTCACATCCAATTTTTTATTTACGGGTTCTCTCTTCAAATGAACTTTAAATTGTATGATTTAAAGTTGACTGACAGCTCTAAAGGTTAAACTGGCTGTACTACAAGTATAGTAGCTTCTGTACTTTTAACGTAAGTTTAAGTTCTGTAGTACAGCCAGTTGAATCTTTACAGCTGTCGGCCAACTTTAAATGCAATCTTTGATACTGTCACCCTACTTTAAACTCTATATTCTGACGATGTTCCTGTCACTTGAAGAGCGAAGCTAGTAAATGCTGTTTGCAAAAACTTTGATTGTAGATATATTTTGAAACAGTGTACATGGCAATAATGGTTTATTGAATTATTAAGACGGTTCCAAATCACAGTTTTGTTGATGTAATTTAGTTCACTATAATGGTGATTTCCCGCAATCGTGCTCTAAATAAATGACTCACCGCTCCTGTTTTTAGGAAAAGCTCAGTCATAACAATACTTTCAGCAGATTATATTGTACGTCCAGGTATGCCTTGAAAAGTTATCGATTAATTTAAGCCGGCCGGGGTGGCCGAGCGGTTGTAGGTGTTACAGTCTGGAATTGCGTGACCGCTACGGTCGCAGGTTCGATCCTGCCTCGGGCCTGGATGTGTGTGATGTCCTTAGGTTAGTTAGGTTTAAGTAGTTCTAAGTTCTAGGGGACTGATGACCACAGCAGTTAAGTCCCATAGTGCTCAGAGCCATTTTTTTTAATTAATTTAAGGCCTTGCAGAATTTTTGAGAGATGAAAGAGCGAGACAGAGAAGCATGGTCGTCTGAGATCTGAGAAAGAGATGGTGAGTAAGAGAGTCCACATGTCACGTTCCCCACTTGACAAGTAGTCTACTACGATAAAGAATGCAAAACGTGGAAGCCAACTCCGCGGCGCCTAAGCAGACAATGGACGTCCAGCGGCTCCGCCCACTTGGTCTGGCGCAGCCTGGCAACGGTGAGTCAGGAGGTCCTGCGGACCGCCGCGCCCACCCAAGGACATCCTCTTGTCTCGCCCTCTACAGTTAGATGGGCACGGCTGCGTGGGAATCGTTACGTAACACGTGTGCTAGCCCGCCAAGGACTACTCCGCAAAGCGTACGTAGTTTATGAGGCTTTTGCAGTGAACTTCTGTCCTAGCCACTTACAGATATCTGCGAAGTGTTTCTTTCTTTAGTCATAGTCTCGCTACAAGACAAAAAACTCACGTCACGCAGAAATAAGGAAGCTATTTTCATACGCTGCTGTTGCCTCGGCAATACTGAACCTCACTCAGGAAGTCCTAAACGTAGAGGTTGCATGTTAAAAGGCACTGACGTGGGAAAAAATCCCACAGTGAAGTAACGTGCAGCTATCTGACAATGGCGCTGCGTACAAGATGCAGTTTCAGATTGATGAGCGAGATTTTGGGGCTTGACATTCGATGATACCATATGTTTGAGATGAAACAGAAATATTATAAAGATTGGAAACAGTTCTCTTCCTGGTGAGTACTAGAGTTCTCACTGCTCTTCAATGACACTTTTGTCCTCTTCTCCTCAACACTGCTTTCACACTCAGGCTTTCAGAAATCAGCGTCCTTAAAATATATGTATTAAAAAAGAAAAACTGCATAACCGTAAACTGGCTTCGACTTCAGCATGGTTTTGTATGGAGGATTGTAATTTTTTTCCAACACCGATAATTTATCTGTTTGCTGCAGTATTGTCGGAGAACAATACGGGGTGTAACAGAAAGTTATTGCCAAATTTTCAGGAAACGTTGCTCACACGTAGAGGAAGGAGATATGTTAAATGGACACGAGTCCGGAAACCTATTATTTCTATGCTAGAGCTGTTTCTGCAACCCTTCAACACATTAATAATGTGTAACACACAGGACATCTGCAACACTTTCATAAGTGAAATGTTCAAAATGCTACTTGCTAGCAAGGATACATGCATCAGCCCACCGTCGCATTGAATAACTGATGCGCTGATGTATTCTTGGACAATACAATTGCATATTCCTTCTCAAACGTCATCAGTACGGGTACGACAAATCCTTATATCTTGTTCCGGGGTTCCGTAAGCAAGAGCTTTCAAATAACCCGCAAATTAAAGTCTAGTGGGTTTAGCTCGGGGAGCGCGAAGGCCAAGGAATTGGTCCACCTCTGCCTCTGCATCCAACGCGAAATCTGTTATTTAGAAGCCTACGAACATAAACACTGAAATGAGGGGGAACTCCACTGTGCATGAAGTTCATGTTTCGTCACACTCGTAAAGGCACATCTTCTAGCAGAACAGGCAGTGTATTCTCAAAGAAAGCATGGTACGTTTTTCCCTTGAGTGTGGGCAGAAGAACAAGAGGATCTAACAAAAAGTCACCAACAACGCCGGATCAAACGCTGACAGAAAATATTTGCTGATGAAACGATAGCACAAGTTTGCGAGGATTCTCTACAGCCCATACGAGCTGATTATAAACGTTTACAATGTTATCACGTTGAAACGAAGCCTCATCCGTGAGCAGCACATGTGTACTAAAATGAGGGTTGACACGTCGTTGAATGAATCATTCACAGAAGTGTTCCAGTGCAAGTCCTTCTTTCGGGACAACGTCGTTCTGCAATCTGTACAGCAAATGGGTAACTGCCAACTCTACATTTGAGTACACTTACACCTGCACTGTACAGGAAAGCAAGTCCATGATGAACACCAAACAGTTGATGTTAGGTGCTTGATGCTACTAAGGCAATGGGATTAGTCGAAAGTCAACACGAGCAATGAAGTTAGCCACGTGCTAACATTACTTTCGTTTCGTTGGAACAACAAACACTCACGGTGAGCGTAAGAACTACAAATGACTGTGCATTCTAAGCAAACGTAACCTATAGGGCATTTGGAACATTTAATGTAAGAAAAACGTCTCAGGTGAAGCTAGGACATCTGTTTCTGCTTGTTTCCAACGATTAATGTCATTACGAAGAGATGTAGAAACTGAGATCTAACACCGTCTCATGTCCATACAACACATTTTATTCCTCAGTGTGTGTGCAATGCTTCCTGAAAGTTTTTATTATGTCTTGTCTATTATGCAAGCGGTGTTCTCAGGTATTCCATTGCTGCCGTGACAACAAATAATACACAAAAAATAACGTTCAAAGTTGCGTTCCTTCTCGAAGTATCTACATACGGCACAGTGAAACGTTGAAGCTTCTGTAATGACATCTCAGTTAACACTCTTCAGTGCAGGGAACTAATAACATTTAGTTCTATCCGTTTAACTGCACAACGTATGTTTAGTAGAATAGGTTTCTGATTTTCAGAGGCATCGTATACTTATAATGAAGGAATCAATCTCCAGGTTTCTTTGAGAACTTCACAATCGAAATACTTCCGTTGTGGCTGCTTGTCGCACCGCTTCACACTGTTCGTTTCAACATTTCGTGGCTTGGGTGAGAATGGCGCAGACTCACCCATGGTACCCCGAAACTTCATTTCCCTAGGCGCAGGAGCGCGCATATTGAAGCTTTTCGGCTTGGTTGAACAGTCATTTGAGGCAGTGTGTTCGCATTCGCTGCTTGGCTGACACTTTTGCGCGCGTGAGCCGTCTCCCTGAGCGCTGCCTCGCCGTCAGTAACACGGCCTGCGAAGGTCATCGTGGTCTCGCGATTGTCATGGGCGCGTGCGCACAAACAGGCAAACACACTCGCCACTGCTCGCGGGGGAAGCAGCTGAAGGCCAGCGAACCCGATCGCTTGCAAGGCCAGGGGTGAACGTTAGCAGCCAGAATCACGGTATCCTGCAGGCTGACGAGTGGTGTGTCTTAAATATGTGAAAAGGCGATGGTGAAACTTGAAGGTTACTGAATGAGCACTTTCCATGTCGGAGCTGCATTTTCACCAAACACACACATTATTTCATCTCAGAATCATAAGGAAAACAGAAATTTGTCGCACATCTTGACTAGAATAACGGATAGGATTATAGGACACGTCCTAATGCATCAAGGAAACTTCATTTGGCAACGGAAGGAAGTTCCAATGGCTCTGAGCACTATGGGACTTAACTTCTGAGGTCATCAGTCCCCTAGAACTTAGAACTACTTAAACCTAACTAACCTAAGGACATCACACACATCCACGCCCGAGGCAGGATTCGAACCTGCGACCGTAACGGTCGCACGGCTCCAGACTGTAGCGCCTACAATCGTTCGGCCACTCCGGCCGGCCGGAAGGAAATGTTTGTCCGTGTGTGTGTGTGTGTGTGTGTGTGTGTGTGTGTGTGTGTGTGTGTGCGTGTGTGTGTAGGGGGCGCGGAGGGGGGAGGTGGCGAAATTTTAGAGGGAGACGCAGGCTTGAGTAGAGAAAGCAGGTTCAAAGTAATGTGGGTTATGCAGAGATGAACGGCCTGGCATGGGATACAAAACACTGATTGCAGTCTCTGAGACACAGCGTTGACGATCAACAGCACCATTCAGTTAAGAATGAACTCACAAACTGCGTTTATGGTACCGCGTTAGCTGTAGAATATTTCAGAAGAAATGAAAATCTGTGCCAGACAGAGACTCCAGCGTGGCTATCCGAGCACGCAACCAGGAGCGGCCCAAATCTCCGATTGTCCTGGAGTCTGCTCTGCCTTCTGCTCGCACTATATTACCGTGATTCCTGCAGAGGGTGAGACACTGTTTTCTCTCGCCATTGCCTTGCTGCTGAATGAAAATTGGAGTCCTGTTCCGGCACAAATTTTCATAGGTTCTGAAATATTCTACAGTTATTGCGGAACCATAATCGCAGTTTGCGAGTTGATTCTGGATAGACAAACGTGGAGAGCTGCATCAAACCAGTCTATGAACTGAAGACCGCAACAACAACAACACCAAGAGTTCTTCTGTCCAGTGTGAATCTCTTCTTTTCAATAACCAACGTTCTGTGCAAGGTTCACACTCTCTAATTGTCGCCCATATATAACATTAAAGCTCATACGTAAGATATTATAACCCATCTCTCTGGTGACAATTTTTCGTAAGCTCCTTTCGCCTCTTATTCTGTCAAATATCTCTCGTAAACGCCTATGTACAGATGCAAAAATACTCTGACGTGGTTGCCGTTCCTGCGGAAATAGCTCTGCATACCACTGTTTTCTCGCTTTCCCTATGGATTCAGTGAACCCATGCATGAGATCCACACAGGTTCACTCTTCGTCAGTAAATCTATACGTGCTGCTGTGTTTCACTGTTATCTTACAACTAACACAGCCAGAGAAACAAATGAGAGAGAAAACCGAACAGCATTGAATGCAATGTCAAGGGCGAGTAGTCAAGTCGGTGTTACTGTTGTCTACAGCAAATACTGTGAGTCAATGAAACAAGTCTATTTTCAAACAAGACGAACAGCGCATGCTACCAACATTTGCACCCTTGTGTAGATATTTTCGGTGCAATACAGATATAAAGATAAATAGGCTAAGACATAAAATAAAATTACACTGTAGCGAGCCACTGTAAACCACGGGTACCCCATAACATGACTGTGGCGTCTCATGAAGTCCCAGGCGCAGCTGCAACCAGGGTGCACACACTGCTAGCCATTTGCGGCGTGCGAGACAAACTACGCTGCGCGTTGCCCCACAGATTTTGGCGAAAATATTTTTAGGCGGGGCCAGTTAATCATCTACACTGATGTACTGTCAAATCAGTATTAAGTACGCAGTGACATCTCGTCTTGACCCCCAAGTCACAAGTCTGAAGTCAATAATTAAAAGTCATGCAACTATCTACTCCATTAGCCGTTTCCTGCTCCAGATAATAGCACTTTTCAGCAAACAGCGGCTTCTTGCCCAGACTTACAGACGTTTATTTCTGACAGATGCTGGAAACCACCGATAATCTTGGGAAAACCGCTTACCCTTGAGCCAGAATGGTAAGCCCTGATCACGATCCATTTAGAAATATTATAGAAAGACTGCAGTTTGGACAAAATCCCCTGCCCCCCACCCCATTCCTAACACTCGAAGATTGGGTAAGCGACCGCGGGATTCACAAAAGTGAATAGGAAGAGCCCACAGAAGCTGTCAGAAATGATATGTTACACAAAATTCGAAATTTTGCTGGTGATTTTCGATTACATCATGTATATACGGCTCAGTGCTCCGTGGTGCAGACGTACTCTTTCGCAAACTTATATTTCAATTTTAACAAATTTGTTTTCTTGTAAATATCTTTTCCCACAGTCACCAATGTGCATGTTTCCATCCTTCAACCAACTTCCTAGATGCCTAAGTTGTTACATTTCTTCAATAGTTTTGATGTTAAGCTCGGCGCTATCCTCGCTGCCATTGTTTTATTAATTTCGAAACACTGAATTCGTCCATCACTTTTTACGATAAGTTATTAAAAGTTGTGTTAGTTAAATTCGATAAACTCCATAGAAATTACATTTGCTGTGAATGAATGCGCACACTACCCCACCTGGAATTAACATACGAAGAAGCGAAGCGTCCACCTTTCCTTATTAAGTAGGAAGACGGGAACAAACAGAAAATCACATGCCAAAATCTGAACCTGCCATTGTCAATACCTGGACATGAGTGCTACCAACCCCACATAACGTGATGGATACTTATCAAAAGTTTTGCTGTCTAAGAACAGTAGGAGTTGGGCTTTCGCCAGCTGGACGGTTATTTTGACAGCAGAGAATAGCAGACTAACTTATCAGTCATGAACTCAAATGAATGTTCAGTAAGTAACTCGTACTGTTTATAGCTTATTTTATATTACTTTTATTACTGTTTTACATATCTTTCGTCGATTCTTAGGCGCTAAATTAATTGCTAGTATCTTCGTAGTGTATTGTCCGTATCTGCTCTAAATATAAGGCTGTTTGATTGTCATACACATTTCGCATCTTCTTTGCAATGATTTTGCATAAACAGCGATTTTGGTTCTTTTGTGCGAACATTTGTTTTTTATATACAGTGTGCACCACGATGGAAATACACTCCTGGAAATGGAAAAAAGAACACATTGACACCGGTGTGTCAGACCCACCATACTTGCTTCGGACACTGCGAGAGGGCTGTACAAGCAATGATCACACGCACGGCACAGCGGACACACCAGGACCCGCGGTGTTGGCCGTCGAATGGCGCTAGCTGCGCAGCATTTGTGCACCGCCGCCGTCAGTGTCAGCCAGTTTGCCGTGGCATACGGAGCTCCATCGCAGTCTTTAACACTGGTAGCATGCCGCGATAGCGTGGACGTGAACCGTATGTGCAGTTGACGGACTTTGAGCGAGGGCGTATAGTGGGCATGCGGGAGGCCGGGTGGACGTACCGCCGAATTGCTCAACACGTGGGGCGTGAGGTCTCCACAGTACATCGATGTTGTCGCCAGTGGTCGGCGGAAGGTGCACGTGCCCGTCGACCTGGGACCGGACCGCAGCGACGCACGGATGCACGCCAAGACCGTAGGATCCTACGCAGTGCCGTAGGGGACCGCACCGCCACTTCCCAGCAAATTAGGGACACTGTTGCTCCTGGGGTATCGGCGAGGACCATTCGCAACCGTCTCCATGAAGCTGGGCTACGGTCCCGCACACCGTTGGGCCGTCTTCCGCTCACGCCCCAACATCGTGCAGCCCGCCTCCAGTGGTGTCGCGACAGGCGTGAATGGAGGGACGAATGGAGACGTGTCGTCTTCAGCGATGAGAGTTGCTTCTGCCTTGGTGCCAATGATGGTCGTATGCGTGTTTGGCGCCGTGCAGGTGAGCGCCACAATCAGGACTGCATACGACCGAGGCATACAGGGCCAACACCCGGCATCATGGTGTGGGGAGCGATCTCCTACACTGGCCGTACACCACTGGTGATCGTCGAGGGGACACTGAATAGTGCACGGTACATCCAAACCGTCGTCGAACCCCTCGTTCTACCATTCCTAGACCGGCAAGGGAACTTGCTGTTCCAACAGGACAATGCACGTCCGCATGTATCCAGTGCCACCCAACGTGCTCTTGAAGGTGTAAGTTAACTACCCTGGCCAGCAAGATCTCCGGATCTGTCCCCCATTGAGCATGTTTGGGACTGGATGAAGCGTCGTCTCACGCGGTCTGCACGTCCAGCACGAACGCTGGTCCAACTGAGGCGCCAGGTGGAAATGGCATGGCAAGCCGTTCCACAGGACTACATCCAGCATCTCTACGATCGTCTCCATGGGAGAATAGCAGCCTGCATTGCTGCGAAAGGTGGATATACACTGTACTAGTGCCGACATTGTGCATGCTCTGTTGCCTGTGTCTATGTGCCTGTGGTTCTGTCAGTGTGATCATGTGATGTATCTGACCCCAGGAATGTGTCAATAAAGTTTCCCCTTCCTGGGACAATGAATTCACGGTGTTCTTATTTCAATTTCCAGGAGTGTATATGTGGTTGTCGTGTACAGTCCAGATTGTCATATTCTCGATATTCTCATGCACAAGGCTATTACAAATGATTGAAGCGATTTCATAAATTCACTGTAGCTCCATTCATTGACATATCGTCACGACACACTACAGATACGTAGAAAAACTCATAAAGTTTTGTTCGGCTGAAGCCGCACTTCAGGTTTCTGCCGCCAGTGCGCTCGAGAGCGCAGTGAGACAAAATGGCGACAGGAGCCGAGAAAGCGTATGTCGTGCTTGAAATGCCCTCACATCAGTCAGTCATAACAGTGCAACGACACTTCAGGACGAAGTTCAACAAAGATCCACCAACTGCTAACTCCATTCGGCGATGGTATGCGCAGTTTAAAGCTTCTGGATGCCTCTGTAAGGGGAAATCAACGGGTCGGCCTGCAGTGAGCGAAGAAACGGTTGAACGCGTGCGGGCAAGTTTCACGCGTAGCCCGCGGAAGTCGACGAATAAAGCAAGCAGGGAGCTAAACGTACCACAGCCGACGGTTTGGAAAATCTTACGGAAAAGGCTAAAGCAGAAGCCTTACCGTTTACAATTACTACAAGCCCTGACACCCGATGACAAAGTCAAACGCTTTGAATTTTCGGCGCGGTTGCAACAGTTCATGGAAGAGGATGCGTTCAGTGCGAAACTTTTTTTCAGTGATGAAGCAACATTTTTTCTTAATGGTGAACAGACACAATGTGCGAATCTGGGCGGTAGAAAATCCTCACGCATTCGTGCAGCAAATTCGCAATTCACCAAAAGTTAACGTGTTTTGTGCAATCTCACGATTTAAAGTTTACGGCCCCTTTTTCTTCTGCGAAAAAAACGTTACAGGACACGTGTATCTGGACATGCTGGAAAATTGGCTCATGCCACAACTGGAGACCGACAGCGCCGACTTCACTTTTCAACAGGATGGTGCTCCACCGCACTTCCATCATGATGTTCGGCATTTCTTAAACAGGAGATTGGAAAACAGATGGATCGGTCGTGGTGGAGATCATGATCACCAATTCATGTCATGGCCTCCACGCTCTCCCGACTTAACCCCATGCGATTTCTTTCTGTGGGGTTATGTGAAAGATTCAGTGTTTAAACCTCCTCTACCAAGAAACGTGCCAGAACTGCGAGCTCGCATCAACGATGCTTTCGAACTCATTGATGGGGACATGCCGCGCCGAGTGTGGGAGGAACTTGATTATCGGCTTGATGTCTGCCGAATCACTAAAGGCGCACATATCGAACATTTGTGAATGCCTAAAAAAAACTTTTTGAGTTTTTGTATGTGTGTGCAAAGCATTGTGAAAATATCTCAAATAATAAAGTTATTGTAGAGCTGTGAAATCGCTTCAATCATTTGTAATAACCCTGTATATGTCACTACATACACTTTACGTATTCACAAAGGAGTATTTAATATAGTGTGTTTGTTGTGTGTTTTGTTCAGATTTCATTTGCTTGGACACATCCTGCCAAAGTGCGAGTACAGTCCTAACTCTTGATACAGTAGCAACATACCACAACCAGCTTTGAAGTCTATAAGTAGAGTAACTTCCTTCTCTTATCAATGATTTCACTGTCCAGTTTTCTGATTTTTTAGCCTCGAAATCGGAGAAATTTTTGTAGTGAATACCATTAATCGTGTAGGTGGATGTAAAAAGTCACAGAACACTCGAGCAACGTCATTACGTGGTGGAATTTCCCCTTGCTGCTTGGATGCAGGACTGAATCCGTCGTGGCGCATCATCGATGAGATCATCAAGCCAGCGCTGGTCCAGATTGTCCCACTCTTGAATGGCAATTCTTCGTAAGTCGCGTAGAGTACGTCGCTGTTGTCGATGTAACTTTTAATGTCTTGATTGCAAAATGTTTATTCATACGACCGGTTTCGGTTCCTCTAGAACCATCTTCAGATCTGATATTTCGGTTACAGGAGTAACCCGTCCAAATACAGCAACTTTCACTTGCTGCGTATTTTGACGGGTTACCCCTGTAACCGAAATATCAAATCTGAAGATGGTTCTAGAGGAACCGAAACCGGTCATATGAATACACATTTTGCAATCAAGACTGATTAAAAGTTACATTGTAAAATCACTGATTACCGCAACTTCACATGCTGCGTATTTGGACGGGTTACCCCTGTAACCGAAATATCAGATCTGAAGACGGTTCTAGAGGAACCGAAACCGGTCATATGAATACACATTTTGCAATCAAGACTGATTAAAAGTTACATTGTAAAATCACTGATTACCGCAACTTCACATGCTGCGTATTTGGACGGGTTACCCCTGTAACCGAAATATCAGATCTGAAGACGGTTCTAGAGGAACCGAAACCGGTCATATTAATACACATTTTGCAATCAAGACTGATTAAAAGTTACATTGTAAAATCACTTATTACCGCAACTTCACATGCTGCGTATTTGGACGGGTTACCCCTGTAACCGAAATATCAGATCTGAAGACGGTTCTAGAGGAACCGAAACCGGTCATATGAATACACATTTTGCAATCAAGACTGATTAAAAGTTACATCACTGATTGCCGCTATCCTATCAGACATTATGTCTGTTTTTGCAAAGTTGTTGTCGATGGCCAAGAACAGCTAGTGTAAACCGATCCCAAAAACTTTCGATTGGCTTCATGTACACGGAACAGGAAGGCCACTCCATTCCAGCGATCCTAGTGTGCTGAAGCAACGTGTTCGCGAGAACAGCACGATGAGCACGCGAGTTATCATCCATACAGGTGACATTGTCGCCAAAGTGTTGGTAATACGGTCCCACTATTGGCCGCAGAATCTCTTCCCTGTACTGTTGGTCAGATTGCCCTGATAAGCCTACGTTGGCCCAATGCAAAGCCGTCCCGGAACATCATTCCATCACCACCTTGTTGCACATTTGGGACACAGTATTGGAGGCGTTCGATATTACCGTGTTGTCTTCGACACATTGTCTGCGATTATCAGTTTACAAACTGATCCGAGTTACGTCCATTTACAGCCGCTGACGTCAATCCTGGGACGTGCAGTCTGCATGATTTCTTGCTCATGTAGCGGAGTAGATGGTGTTGCGGTGTACGACATGGTGCCCGCCCCGGTCGGCGGAAATGGGTATTCGCATCATCCAATCGTCTCCTAATAGTTTGGTGCGATACATGGCATTCTGTAACTTCTTCGGACGCCAAATTCATTTCTAGAACACTGAGCCAATGGTTTCATTGACTCAAAAGTCACAGATATGGATCATCCTGTGCACCTGTCGAACTGGAACCGGTTGCATGTCCGCTCCACATCGCATTGACCGCTGTGCACATGTTGAGCAGCTTGCCTGGTTGGCAAGCCTTCTGCGCATAGCGTAAGGATGCGGATCAGATCATTGGTAGCGATTGTCCTTCGTGGCATTTTTATATGTTCATTCTACTGTACCACAGCCGTCTCTAATGCGTTCCTACTGCTGCTTTAATTTCAAGTGATATTGGCGCTCTTGGTAACTGTGTGTATGTTTACAAAAAAGTCGGAGGTGACCTTCCGGTCGATACAGGAACTGTCGTAATAGCAACATACGCGCACGACATGTCGGAATTATGCAGAATTTTTGTTCATGTTTGTAGTACTAGCGGAAGGTGAAAATTTTTCGACTTGGTTGGGAATTATAGTTGATTCAATGAAAGTTCGCCTCTGTTATATTGGTGCATGTTGAGAGATAACGTAGCTGTCAACTTGATTTGCAAAATAATTTTGTTTATACGACTTTTTGATGTAGTCCTGTTGTGTGTGTTTCCTATTAACTGACAAATTGAAATGCCGTGCCGTCGTAAGATTCATCATTTTGGACGATTTACCGCTAATTGAGAGCTATTCAAAGGGTCTGATTTTCAAATTGCAACATATATATATGGAAGTCTGAATACAAATGTGGCAGTACTTCCCCTGAAGTACAACCAGAAACCTCAAGAGAGTATGGTAATGAAACCACGTAACATACGATAACCGACTAAAAAATAAATACACTAATTTCAAGGGGAATAGGAAACAAAACAATAAGCTTGATGAAATTGAAGAAAGTCTGTGAAATAAAATCAAAACAACAACAAAAAATTAAGAAATTCGGTTCGAATGTCGATGTCTTTGCACTTGTTTGAAATCAAAACTGTTGTCACTCTTCGAAGGCGTCTCTCCTGAGGCCCTTCAGCGCCTGAGAACGGGTCTTGTGACAACACACTGCAAGTGTCAGCTGGTCCCTAAGATGCTCAGTTTGGTTTAAGTCATCAACACCACAACCGGTTCCATTCGGTGGTTCCTGCTTTCAGAAGGTGTTCGTGAGGTTTGCTCGGTACGATCGTGTATCGTTGCCTTGGGAAACAAACCCGACGCCCGTCGACTGCAGGGGTGGAGGTTAAACGATTCTCTACCGACGCTACACAGCCCTGAAATTAATTTCGACAGCGATGAGAGGCGTTTGATAACCGTACATGATACCGCACGAAAATATGACCGACCAATTTCCTTGCTAGGGACATGTCCGAAAGAACAGACACCATATACATGTAAGTATATCGTTCTGGCAATACCAGCCATGACCTTCCTCTTCTGTGCGGATGCTCACATATTAGCCGAATTCTTACGGGACTTGGTAAGAATGTCTTCCACGAGTAATGAGTGTGTTCGGTAGGGACAATACGAATGTAGTGTGTGGACATACAAGGTGAGAATGTGGGTCTCGCGGGAGGCGTGCGCGAGATAGTCCCTGCAGTCGCACTATCCTCTGTGCCCTCGGTGCTCAGATGGAGAGAGCGTCTGCCATGTAAGCAGGACATCCCGGGTTCCAATCCCGGTCGGGGCACACATTTTCACCTGTCCCGGGTGATATATATCAACGCCCGTCAGCAACTGAAGGTATTAATATACAATTCTAATTTCCTTGCTGAACCTCAGAGGTTGCATGCCTGAGACGTACATTGTTACCAGTCTGTCTTCATACTTTTCCAGGGCGATAATCAAACGTCAGATAAATGCGTCACTCGTCTATGAAATGAGCCGGTTCCTAGTGGTCAAGATTCCATACCAGGAGTTCTCAAGCACAAAGTGATAGTGTGGATACTGTTGCGTAACATCTGGGGAGAGACAGCCATTCCAGCTGCCGCCGGAGAGGCAGCACACCGTTCTGTTGCTCGTTTCCCAGAGTACCTGTGAGAGTTGACTTGTAGGTAGCAGCCATCAGCAGGTGTTGTTGACCACGCTCGACCACTAAGAGGGAGGTCTTCAGAGCTTTTTATCTCACAGCAGCAGTTAAGTTTGCATGACGTCGCTGTAATGCACATCAATTCGGCGAAAACTCCTTGTGGCGACAATTCTTCTTGCCGTAAGGTGACAGTGGTTAGCACACTAGGTTTGCATTCAGGAAGACGACGGCTCAAATCCCCGTCCGGCCATTCAGATGTAGGTTTTCCATGATTTCCCTAAATCGCTACAGAAAAGGTTCCTTTGAAAAGGCCACGACCGATTTCCTTCCCTATCCTTTCATAACCTGTTCTTGTGCAGCATTTCTAATGACAGCGCTGTCGACGGTGCGTTAAACTCTTCCTTCCTTCTTTCCGTACGTTTACCTCCGTTGGATTTATAACTGTAAGTGGTAGCACCCTATGATTAAAAGGAAGAGGTTTCTGATATTTGAAGAAATTAAAAACAAAAACTATGCAAATCATGCGAGTGGTGCAAAACATTTTTGAACAACTTAGTTGTCTTTCTGAGCTCTGGTCCTTCAGGAGAGAGACGAGCGGCCCTGCCTACGTCACGCCCATGACTTATGCTTGTGGGGTGCCTCCCGCTGTTGAGGATGAGCTGCACGTAGGGTCGCGGGTCGCTTCCTCTGCCGAGCAGACCGCGAGGTGACGCTACCTCGACGCACCGTCATCGACCAGTTTGACGGCACGTGGGATCTGAAGTACCAGACCGAGGAAATGCCAGACGCGTTTGTTCCCTTCCATCGCTACTTCGCGTTAGTCATTCTCCAAGCTCCGCCACGCCTACACCGCATAGTGTCCTTTCGTAAGGGACACCATGAGCGTGTCAAGACTGTACCACTTGAATGTCGTAATTTCGCTTCAATAGAATGCAAATTAATGTTAATTCTGCGAAAAATTGTGGTGTTTCTGTACGAGCATAACTTCATACTGAATATAGTAACTTACAGCCAGAAAATGTGATGAGGAATAAACTATTGAAATATACACATCTTCACCTGTTAGAGGCGACGTTAGATATATCATGATTCTGATTTAATTTCCTGTAGGTTACCTGTACCAACAAACAGTTTCGGCAATAGGAACTTAGCAGAATACTTCTGCTCATTAATGTGAATTCCACGTGTCTCTACTGTTTGCCTTAGATGGCGAGTTTGCCAGTAGAGAGAGAGTTGCTAAGGTCTGTGTAATATTAGATGCAAACAGCAGCTCTACATCTACATCTACGTGATTACTATTCACAATAAAGTGCCCGGAAGAGGGTTCAATGAACCACCTTCAAGCTGTCTCTCTGCCGTTTCACTCTCGAATGCCGCGCGGGAAAAACGAGCTCTTATTCTATCGTGATGACAATTTATCTCTATGTAGGTGGGTGCCAACAGAATGCTTTCGTAATCGGGGGAGAAAACTGGTGATTGAAATTTCATGAGAAGATGAAATGGTTCAAATGGCACTGAGCACTATGGGACTTAACAGCTGTGGTCATCAGTCCCCTAGAACTTAGAATCACTTAAACCTAACTAACCTAAGGACATCACACACATCCATGCCCGAGGCAGGATTCGAACCTGCGACCGTAGCGGTCGCGCGGTTCCAGACTGTAGCGCCTAGAACCGTTCGTCCACTCCGGCCGGCAAGGACATCACACACACACACACATGCCCGAGGCAGGGTTCGAACCTGCGATCGTAGCGGTCGCGTGGTTCCAGACTGGAGCTCTTAGAACCGCTCGGTCACAGAGGCTGGTTCAGGAACAATAGGCCTATAAACCTTGCTTGGGGAACGCAGGGTATTACTTCTGTTTTACTCGATGACTTTCTGTCTGTTACCACTATCTGTGACCTTTCTGACAGGAAATCATGAACCCAGTCGCACAACTGAGGCGATATTCCATAGGCAGGCAGTTTGGTTAGAAGACGCTTGTGAGGAACGGTGCCGAAAGCCTTCTGGAAATCGAAAAATATGGAATCAATTTGACATCCACTGTCGATAGCACTCATTACTTCATGACTATAAAGAGCTAGTTGTGTTTCGCAAGAACAATGTTTTCTGAATCCGTGCTGACTATGCGTCAATAAATCGTTTTCTTTGAGGTAATTCATAATGTTCGAACACAGTATATGTTCCAAAACCCTACTGCAAATCGACGTTATTAATAGGGCCTGTAATTCAGCGGATTACTCACCGAGCGAGGTGGGGCAATGGTTGGCACATTGGACTCGCATTCGGGAGGACGACGGTTCAATCCCGTGTCCGGCCATCCTGATTTAGGTTTTCTGTGATTTCCCTAAATCATTCCAGGCTAATGCCGAGACGGTTCCTTTGAAAGGGCACGGCCGACTTCCTTCTCTGTCCGTCCCTAATCCGATGAGACCGATGACCTCGCTGTCTGGTCCACTCCCCCACAAACAACCCAACCCAAGTCAGCGGGGTACTCCTATTTCCCTTTTTGGGTATTGATGTGACTTGAGCAAATTTCCAGTCTTTAAGCACGGAAGTCAGTGGCTTTTTTCAGTGTACTTGTTTTTCTCCTAACTTATATAAAGTAGTTATCTGAGTACCCGGCGTTGACAGGGTGTTCCAAATCTGTAAATCTGTCTCCTCCTCCTCCCCCCCCCTCTCTCTCTCTCTCTCTCACTCACTCTCTCTCTCTCTCTCTCTCTCTCTCTCTCTCTCTCTCTCTGCATCTCCTCTTCCTTTCCTCTGTCCATTTGCTCCTCCCCGTCTCTCTGTTTATCTCTTCCTCTTCCCTTTCCCTGTCCACTTCTCTGTCCATCTCTTCCTCCCTCCTTCTCTCTCTCTCCATGTTATCACCCCCAACTCAACAGGAGGCTGCTTGTTCTCACCCCCATACCGATTCTTTCCAGATAGTAACTGATATTACACGAACTTTTGTTGAAATCGATCTAGGAGTGCAGGAGGAAATTTTTTACCAGCGGCTGTACTCGCATACGCTCACGTCAGATATAATTCGCATATATTCACTGTATTTCACAAATATTTGTACACATTTCTCACGTGTATCGCCAGGAAATTTAATCCTGCAGTTTGTTTTCACACAGTTCAATGTTTATGACATCATATCTGCTGACCTATGTGTCGTACAATTATATAATATTGTGGATACTGTCTGCAAAATATGTTACGAATACAGCAAGCAGTAGAAAAGTGATAAATTAAAAGACATGCATGTTGTTGCAGTTTTAATCCACGAACATAAAAAACGTAGTAAGCGATACATTTCTCTCCTGGGTAATGGTCATGGTATTCGCACAACATTCCTTTTTCATCGCTGTCCCCACCCGATCGCTTTTGATAGGAAGGCGGTTATTATTCCTGCTGCGATTCTTTCCAGACAGTAAGCGATACGTGTACTAAGTTTGGCTGAAACAGACCAGTGGTTTAGGAGGAGATGTGTAACGTACCTATACACATCCATACATTTTTATAATGTATAGATGTAATTACCACGATTATCAGTTTGAGTGCATTAGCGCTGGATATAATTTGTTGTTAGTATACAGAAGTAGCTAGCAATGGCTGCCTCTGCCTGTTAATGTAAAAGTTGACTCACCTCACATCCCTGAAGGCTCTTGTACATCATGAGATCTGCAAAACATTGTGTGCGTTTGAGTGTGAGAGAGTGAACCCATCGTTTAATGGGCTTTTACCTGCACTCATACTGTCTGTACATCCAAATATGTTGTAGTATGACATGTTGTGATCGCGTAATTTGCGAAGTTTCTGTCTCTGCTTTCGTTCAAGTAAGAGCCAAAAGGCAGCTTATGTGTGTGAGGTTTG
Source organism: Schistocerca nitens (assembly GCF_023898315.1). NCBI lineage: Eukaryota > Metazoa > Arthropoda > Insecta > Orthoptera > Acrididae > Schistocerca > Schistocerca nitens. The sequence goes on along the minus strand of NC_064614.1, from coordinate 458,124,489 downwards.
TAAGAGTCTTTGCCGCTATCCTAATTCAATTCGCTGGAGTAATGAATTAATAAAAGCGTTAATCTACATTAAAAGAAGACGTCTTGTCACCATCATTCCAGCTGTCTAGTAATTCGAAAGGAACTGCTGTTGTACTTTTAGTGGGTTAATAAATGTTATATTTAAGACGACTTATTCAGGTTGGTGTTCATAACCGAAATTAATCCTGGTTTTGAAATGTTCAAATGAGATACTGAAGTAATGAATTTGAGTGAGATATAACAGTGCACATAAAAGAAAGAACCAAAGCATACGATTAAGTCAATGGTGTGTGGAAACTTATACATCGTTTGACTAACGAGGAGTAATCCTACACAACGTTATGAAATCGGAGGAAACCGTGAAATTAGTAGTAGTGAATACTGCTAGAAGACAGATTTGGAGCAATAGTTCTGGAAAAGCACCCTCAAGATGGTAGTGAAATCTATTCTACTGATTTTCTCCAGCGTTTGGAGTCCATATCAAATAGACATGATAACAGACGTAGGAAGAATTTATAAAACGCTCTGCTAGGACCGTTACAGGTCAGAACAGTCAACGAAGGTGTAACGGAAATAAAAAGAAAAGTTAAATGAGAATCTTTGGAATGATTATTTTGATTAAAAATTCGTTCAAATGGCTCTGAGCACTATAGGACTTAACTCCTGAGGTCATCAGTCCCCTAGAACTTAGAACTACTTAAACCTAACTAACCTAAGGACATCACACACACACCCATGCCCGAGGCAGGATTCGAACCTGCGACCGTAGCGGTGACGGGGTTCCAAACTGAAGCGCTTAGAACCGCACGGCCACTATATTGATTAAATTCTTCCAGGAGTTTATACTTAAAACGTTATAAACCTTCTAAATCTTCATTAAAATCTGATTCCATCATATCAGCCTGAAATGTAAACACATCGTTATCTTGAAATTAGTCTCTACTAAGACTGATAACACATTTTAGAAGTCTTTTCTTTATGCTAGATTGGAGAGTAATCCGTGTGTGTTCGTTAGTAAATCGATTGCGTCTGAAGTTATGGAAGTGCTTGTTTAGGTAAATGATAGAAAAATTGCTCAACTTACTGGAACGTTATTACTGGATGAATTGTAACCTACAATTCGAATCGAGGATTTGAAACTGTCTTTTAATGCTAGCTGCTAGTTGCGTCTCCATGTGCTTTTTTTTAATGTAATTACCTTATGAATCACAAACAAGCAAAAATAAACCCTTCAATTAAACAAGCATTACTGACTATATGCTTACCTTAATAGGTGCCATAACAGTGAAATAACCATGACATTAGCCTAATAGGACATCAGCGCTGTCGGTTTCAAGGTACGAAGAATACGGGCAGAAGGTACAAAACAAGGAGCCAGGTGTCGTGATGGTCCGTGCGGCGTTACGACTTCTTGCGAGGCGGTCGCAGCAGTACACAAAGTCACGGCCGCACTGACGTCCCACTGTCGCACCACGCGCGGAGCCCCCACTAACGCCAGCTACCGCTGAAAAAAATGCTGCGTGTGGAGTTACACGGCCGTTGATTGCACTAACATTGGTCAAACGCTACCACCACTACACAGTGTACCACATTGACGTTTAGTGAAAAAAATATAACCTTACTGGGTATAGGACCAATTTGCGACTTGCAGGTAAAACTCAACACATCTCTCATAACGGAACAAAATCGGCAGATGTATAGATAGTATAAGCAATTATCAATGAGGTATGGTAGGATCGTTACTTTTTACAACATGCATAAATGATCTGATCGGTAACTACGGAAATTCTATAAGGCTGTTCGCAGATGATGCAGTTGTCTGTTGTTGTTGTTGTTGTGGCCTTCAGTTCTGAGACTGGTTTGATGCAGCTCTCCACGCTACTCTATCCTGTGCAAGCTTCATCATCTCCCAGTACCTACTGCAACCTACATCCTTCTGAATCTGCTTAGTGTATTGATCTCTTGGTCTCCCTCTACGACTTTTACCCTCCACGCTGCCCTCCAATGCTAAATTTGTGATCCCTTGATGCCTTAAAACATGTCCTACCAACCGATCCCTTCTTCTAGTCAAGTTGTGCCACAAACTTCTCTTCTCCCCAATCCTATTCAATACCTCATTAGTTACGTGATCTACCCACCTTATCTTAAGCTTTCTTCTGTGGCACCACATTTCGAAAGCTTCTATTCTCTTCTTGTCCAAACTGGTTATCGTCCATGTTTCACTTCCATACATGGCTACACTCCATACAAATACTTTCAGAAACGACTTCCTGACACTTAAATCTATACTCGATGTTAACAAATTTCTCTTCTTCAGAAACGATTTCCTTGCCATTGCCAGTCTACATTTTATATCCTCTCTACTTCGACCATCATCAGATATTTTACTCCCTAAATAGCAAAACTCCTTTACTACTTTAAGTGTCTCATTTCCTAATCTAATCCCCTCAGCATCACCCGATTTAATTTGACTACATTCCATTACCCTCGTTTTGCTTTTGTCGATGTTCATCTTATATCCTCCTTTCAAGACACTTTCCATTCCGTTCAACTGCTCTTCCAAGTCCTTTGCTGTCTCTGACAGAATTACAATGTCATCGGCGAACCTCAAAGTTTTTACTTCTTCTCCATGACTTTTAATACCTACTCCGAATTTTTCTTTTGTTTCCTCTACTGCTTGCTCAATATACAGATTGAATAACATCTGGGAGAGGCTACAACCCTGTCTCACTCCTTTCCCAACCACTGCTTCCCTTTCATGCCCCTCGACTCTTATAACTGCCATCTGGTTTCTGTACAAATTGTAAATAGCCTTTCGCTCCCTGTATTTTACCCCTGCCACCTTCAGAATTTGAAAGAGAGTATTCCAGTTAATGTTGTCAAAAGCTTTCTCTAAGTCTACAAATGCTAGAAACATTGGTATGCCTTTTCTTAATCTTTCTTCTAAGATAAGTCGTAAGGTTAGTATTGCCTCACGTGTTCCAACATTTCTACGGAATCCAAACTGATCTTCCCCGTGGTCCGCTTCTACCAGTTTTTCCATTCGTCTGTTAAGAATTCGCGTTAGTATTTTGCAGCTGTGACTTATTAAACTGATAGTTCGGTAATTTTAACATCTGTCAACACCTGCTTTCTTTGGGATTGGAATTATTATATTCTTCTTGAAGTCTGAGGGTATTTCGCCTGTCTCATACATCTTGCTCACCAGATGGTAGAGTTTTGTCATGACTGGCTCTCCCAAGGCCATCAGTAGTTCTAATGGAATGTTGTCTACTCCCGGGGCGTTGTTTCGACTCAGGTCTTTCAGTGCTCTGTCAAACTTGAAACTTCCCCTTTGAATAATTTTACATGACTGTGCTTAAACTGACACACAATATTTTTTAGCGCAACGCAATCTGACTTTCAACACACAATATTTTGTTAGCGCAACGCAATCTGACTTTCAAAATTCTCTACAAGAGAATGGCCCTGACTAACATTAAACTATCTCTTTCACAAATCACTTACCTCACAAAAATCTTCGCTGCTCAAGCTACTGCAATACAGCGAGCGCCACTACTGCCAGCTAAATAAAAGATTCGAACTATGGAAGGCACTAACTACTCATAGGGATAGTTAGCAAATAAAAGATATTAATAGAGAACCAACAATGTATTTACCTTGATATCATGACAAATTACAAAACTCCGCCATCTCTCTCCCCACATCCACCACTGCTGGCGGCTCACCTCCAACTGCCCAGCGCTACGCGCTGTTCACAGCCAGCTGCCTAACACTACAATGGTTGAGTATTACAACAATGCAAAGCAGCCACAGACTGCACACGGCACAGCCGGTGATTTTCATACTGAGGTGGCGTTATCAATAAAAAAACCTAAACAGCCTACTTACATAGCCCCCATGCTCCCCACAAAAAATTTTACAAATTGGGTTGGGCAGTGCCCAATACAGATTTGAAAAAATTTTTCATAATTACAATAACTAAGAAATCAAATGCACACACTTATTGATACAATGTTGGTCAAAAGCTAAAATTTTCTCACAGTCCATAAAGACAGTCCTGATCATTCATCACATTGCAGTGTTTTTCTCAAAGTCTGAGCAGTAAAAGAAAATGCACATAGACGTAGTGAATTTCCATGCAGTCTTGAAGAAGTATCGTTGTCCTTCCAACGGAAAGACAGTGCTGACTCTTGACATGCTGACACGTAATGGGCCACAACAGAGCAAACCCACAGCGTAGTCTATCGAAGTTTTGAAGAATATCGTTTGGTAGGTCATCACAGAGCAGACCCACTGTAGTCCTGGTAGAGATTATGGTATTGGTGGGCCACCAGAGGCGCAGACCCACTGCAGTCCTTGTAGAAATAATGGTATTGATGGATCATCAAAGATGTAGACCCACTGTAGTGCTTGTAGAAATAATGGTATTGGTGGGCCACCAGAGGTGCAGACCCACTGTAGTCCTTGTAGAGATGGCCAGCAACCATCTGTTGTGACTGTGCAGGTGCACAATCACCATCGAAGAGTCTTGCGGATAATGTAGCAAGTCCATAACCACCACTTGTGCACTCACAAAGTTTTTGGAATTGTCCTCAGAACCAGCAATGCTGTTATCCAGTCCCTTGCTGAATCATTAAATCACATGCAAACACTATCACTCCCTACTTCTCACATATTGTCCATATACTATGACCAACAGAAACGTGTGCAGTGAAATGTAACTTACAAGTTACTTAATTTGATGACCTGGTGTCAATTACAATTTTATAACATAAGAATACAATTACAAGGGTACAAAAAAAAATGGCTCTGAGCACTATGGGACTCAACTGCTGAGGTTAGTAGTCCCCTAGAACTTAGAACTAGTTAAACCTAACTAACCTAGGGACATCACAAACATCCATGCCCGAGGCAGGATTCGAACCTGCGACCGTAGCGGTCTTGCGGTTCCAGACTGCAGCGCCTTTAACCGCACGGCCACTTCGGCCGGATACAAGGGTACAGAAAACATCATTAAAAACATAATAGTAGAGATAACATTCGTAGTAATAGGGGCTTTACAAAAGAATAGAAATAAACATATACATCAATGTTACAAAAATAATGACATAAGTACTTACATAAAGATCAGAATAACTTTTGAAACATCACCTCCACATATGAGCAACAAAACAGAATTTACCAAGTAAATAACATAGTATTAGAAAAATTCTACAACATAGCTCTAATCAGCTAAACACATAAAGACAGGAAAAACACAAATACACAAGGGTACACAAACACATAGAGGGCTGACACAAAAGGAATGGATAGGGTTCGTTTTCAGTGTAACTTTTGGTACTGCAGTATTGTGCGAACAAAACCTTTTTTGTTCTTGGAGATCTCCCTGTGTTCATCATTATTCCCAAAAAGTCCTATCTGTACCTCTTTTCTGTATTCCAACCATAAGTCTTTCAAAATAAATATGGCTCATTGTACAATACTCATTTAGGCCCAAATCTTTTTTTTATATACCTTGTCAATGCATTGCTTCCAATTCATCATAGTTAGTTTCTTATATAGTCTACCCCCTCTTAAGCTAACTTAAATCTACTGAGCTCAGATATATATACCAAGGGACGAGGCAATGCAGCATCACATAAAACAATCAACATCAATGACAAAAATTCCAAACTGGCAAAGCAAGCTACAGTAAATCTAAATTACCAAGCAATTCAACATTACAACTAATATGAGGCAATGCGCAGCAAACAATAAAATAATCATTAGTAAAACTGGCTTAACAGTGTAATACAAAGTCAAATTCAGTAACATTATGCCTGGCAAACAGCAGAAGCAAAAGCAATAAATTATATCTAAACATGACAACGCTCAAGCAGAAAAATATTACAGTAAAGACAACAATGCAGATAAGGGAAATGTATAATCACATCTTAATGTCTATGTAATTAAAGTGGTGCACCACAAAAACTAATTCTACAAAAAATTACTCAGTAGTTGAAAAGAAAATTATGTATGCAGTTCCTGGTATTAGTCCCTTCTTATTGTTCGTTCCATTCCAAGAGCTCCTTTTTCGAAGAATGTGGATTACAAAATTATTATTTAATAGATCTGCAGACAGAAAATATTTATATTAGTACATCTATAAAATTTTATTTTAACCAGTGCTGCAGTGCAGCTAGAAACTAGATATTAAACAAAATGGGCAAAGCAAGGCGTAAAACGTCATTCACTAGCCATATGGCATTTCTCTCAATTAGCACGACAATAGCCGTGAAATGTTGCGATGCTTTCTACAAAGGAACGTCAATAGCGATTATAATGGCCTCTTTTTTCTTCTACCTGTGCCGCTGGAAGGCTAATGGTTTTTTTTTGTTCGGGCGGCTGTCGCCCAGGTGTCTGACACAGCTGTGTGCCCACGACGTATTACGTGCAGGTGGTCACTTAACTTTCGTACGGAAATATTTACGACAGCAGTTTCCGCTACAATGGCAGTCTTAAATAAAAATATTTCACAGGTCAAGAATTAGCGTTGCAAACCTGTAAAAACAAAATCCCATGAATATAACAGTGTCCAAAAAATTTTCGTCGGCATTGTGATACATTCACGCATTTACACACATTTCATAATTCTAAAAGTACGATTCTCGGTTTCCAACATACGTCTTCACAAGGCAGAGTTCCTAACCGCTACTCATTACTCCTTACCTTATTACACATATACAAATTCGTCGACGCTTCTTCAATACTTCATCATTAGATACATAGCATAATCAAATTCTTCATATAACATTAGCTTACTAATCATAAACATACCTCAACAACATAATACACATCGTCGTCGTAAAAAATAACATCATAACACCTCAGTCAAATCTCAAAATCGTCGTAGCTTCCTCCAATAGTTTCAAAACCTAAAAAAAATTCTCTGCTCATTTCAAAAGTGTCATCTGCCTCAAACGTGCTTTAAAATCATGATTCCATACCAAACACATCATTCAAAGCTCACATTGTATCACAATGGTTCCAAAAAAATATGAACAGTTTACAAAGTACAGACAAAATACAATTTCATACGTATGAAGTTATTCAACTGTGTAATTACGTAAACATCTGTCACTGACGTAGTAAAAAAAATGTTTGTCTCTCTCAGTTAAATGATCTGATAGCTGTGTAATACTGTGTTGGAGAAATATGGTACCGATGTGTAAAGTTGTATAAGCAAATACCATATTAGCTAGGGTTCCTTGTGGTTGCCACACACATGGTACACAAAGTAAGCGTGTACCCCCCTGAGGATTAATGTAATTATACCCTTAGGTGTTACAGATTACAGCAATGGAGTGAAATATATCTCAGAAAACTTTCTTTGTAATTCAAAAATCTTTAAAAATAAATGTTTTAAGTACAAAATTAATCACTCAAATACGTGTCCTGTAGCGCTAAATGTGCGTCTTGTTGCAACATAATCTCTGTGGCAGTGTCGTAGTTATCGTCTTCCGAAAGCTAAGTTCTGCAGAAGTCAATGTACTTACCTCATGATAAACAAAAGTGAAATGCTTTGCGTATAGATATCTCAGTTATTACGCTTATTGCCGTGATGAGGAAAGTACTGTACTGTAACGTATTGTTGTGCTACGAAAAAGGCTGTCTCATTGTTGCTATACCACAAAAGTTACTACTAAAACATGTTTTTCTTTCCAGAAGAATTCAGAAAACTGTGCAGATATAAAACAGATACACCGCAAAATCAACAAGGTAAATTGTGTCACACATTAGTAGCGTCGTGATATAGTCGTGTAGCTGTCAAATAAACTAACCTCTGTGTCATCTGGTATCTCTCAGAAAGCACTTTAATTTCAGAATGTATTTTCAAATAAACCAAAATGTTGCATTAAAATCTCAAGTTAAAAAAGCACATTATCTCTCAATAAACGGTGTTACATGTGAAATGTGGTGTAAACCTTTGCTCTTCCTAGTATGCAGAGTTTCAACTTTAACGCAATTGTCAAGTAGTATACGTCGGTAAAGAATACTGGAATTTTTCTCAAGGTTAGCGTCTGTGTTATTTTTCTCGGAGCCAGCGGGCGCACGCGGCTGCCTGCTGTGCGAGTCATTGTCTGTTTCTTTGCTGGCGCGCGTCGTTATTCGGATTAGGAGACCGAACTTCTACAAATTCGCCTTGCCGAGAGGGCCCAGCTCTGTTTGAATCCCGCCAGTTCTGATGCAATTCAGGTCTGTCGTTACGATCACATCGTCTGTCGTCATGTCGGTAGTTTCTGTGGTTTCTTTCTTGTCGGTTAAGTGGTGGAGAATTTCTCCCTGAATCGTAACTGCGCGCTGGACCGTTGCGTCTAAAGTTATTCTGTCCCTCGTAATAATAATTGTTTTGGTTCCCATATTGTCTGTTTCTCTGATTGTCTCTGTGATAGTCATTACCGCGGAGAGGTGATCTTTCCCTGTAATTATTACTACTCTGCCAACGGTTGTTATACGGGTGGTGTCTGTTTCGGTCACGATTTGTGTTGTGAGAATAGCCTTGTCGCGTCCAGTTATTATTTCTTTCATCGCGGAATTGCGACGGATGTAATCTGTAATTGTTTTGCTCGTGCGTTCCGCGATTGTCAGTGTCAATTTCTAGTTCTTGTAAGAGTCCTTGAAATGCTTCAATGTCGTCTTTGCAACGTCCTGACAAAATAATATGTCGCAAATGTTCAGGCAGTTTGATTAAGCAAATGCGGATGAGTTCTGAGGGGCTGTATGGGTTTGACAGGTACTGATTCTTGTGCAACATGTCTTCAAAATATTTCACAAGACTGGAGAATTCAGATTGTTCGAAATGTTTCATCATTATGATGCCATGTTTTACTCGGTCTTGTGTGGCTTGAGACCAATATGCTGAGAGGAAGGCATGGTAAAATTCTCCTTCACTGTGGCAATCGTGAATGACCGATCGCATTCTTACAGCTGGTTCATTCTCTAAGTAGCCACACATAAATTCTAATCTGTGTTCTAACGACCAGTTGGGAGGAAAACAATGAGAGAATTGATGGAGCCATGCTTGTGGATGAATGTCGTTGGCAGAATTCTTAAATGTTTTAAATTTACGTGTAGTAATGAACAGCTTATAGTCAAAATCATCGTGTCGGCGAGTAGCATACCGGTCATTGTTACGTCGTTTCGGCGGTTCCATCTCAAAATTCGGTGTACCTTGCCAATTTCTTTCATAATTTCCGAAGTGTCTTGTGTTATTATTTTGTGGTTGTTCCGTATTTCTATGTCCCTCTTCCCGTGTTGGGGCGCGAGTGTCCTCTGAAATACGTAATTCTTGTATTACCTGTGTCAGCTGATCTTGTACTTCGCGGATTTCTCTTTGGTGTTGCGTATTAATTTGATTTTGATTTTGTTTGAATTTTCTAATTTGTTCATACTCTTCTGTGTCAGTGAAGGCTACAGGTGTTGTGTCATTCAGATCATCATCTACCCTCGTAGATAAGTTAGTGAACTGATCTGAAAGTTCGGCTACTTTATCCGATAATGTACTTATTTCCTCAGTGTGTTTTTCTGCTGTGTCTTTTAAGTTTTCCTGGGTTTTTGCAAGTTGCGTAACCGAATCGGTAGATGCAACTGAGTCAAATTTAGCTTGCAAGGTCTCATGATTTTCATGAACAGTAGTTTGCAGTTCTTTTATGGCTGCTTCGTGATTCTGTAGTGCATTTTCATGCCGCGAAAAAATAGGTTGGAAATGTTCACAAATTTGTGTTTTTACGTCATTACAGACTTTTTGACATTTCGATTCAATGTGATGTAACTCATTAGTTAAATCCTCACGTGTTTGTTCAAGTGTGGTATCTAACTTTTTAAGATTTTGTTCCACTGTGTCTAACTTTTGAAGATTTTGTTCCATTGTGTCTAACTTTTGAAGATTTTGTCCCATTTGTTTCATTTCTCTCTGATTTTGTTCCATTTGTTGCATTAATTGCAATAATAATGTATTAGTGTCTGGAATCTGTTTCTCTATGCTTTTTGGCAGTGCATTTTCACCGGCAACATTCACATTTTGACAAGCAGAAAATGTGTCTTGACTTATTTGAGAAAACGGTGAGGATCCAAAACCTGAATCTACAGTATTTGTGAGATCGTCTCGTGTCATTTCGGATTCCTGAGCCGAGCTATTGCCGACCGATCGATCGATAATGCTTCCCTGTTCTCTAATTGTTTCGCTGTCTACACCATTGTTTGCAACCCGCTCCATCTCCCTATGCGCAATTACCAAATTACTACTTTTAACATTAGTTAATTCATTACTCTGCGGCGCTAACATACTGCTTTCGTCTTCGCTGTCGTTTCTCAATTTACTTTGGAGCCTAGTGTTACGCTTTTCACACGCCATTATTGTCACAGTATTTCACACGACAACACAGAAAAAACACAATTTGAAGAGCAAAAATAAGAGAACACATTAACATAACACTGAAAATAATATCTAGTTAATTGCAGCTGCGAAATACTTGGTGCAAATCTACATGCATGCCACAACTATTTTACTATACAACACTGAAAAACTACAACTACAATGGAGATTCTCTCTACAATTACGCGCTAGCAATAAACAAAATCTACACTAATTATACAAACTACAAGAAAAAATCAGAAGATTCCAGCGAGGTATCCTAGGCTAAGGGTCGACATATGAAACGTCCCCTTTGAAAAATTTTACATGACTGTGCTTAAACTGACACACAATATTTTTTAGCGCAACGCAATCTGACTTTCAACACACAATATTTTGTTAGCGCAACGCAATCTGACTTTCAAAATTCTCTACAAGAGAATGGCCCTGACTAACATTAAACTATCTCTTTCACAAATCACTTACCTCACAAAAATCTTCGCTGCTCAAGCTACTGCAATAAAGCGAGCGCCACTACTGCCAGCTAAATAAAAGATTCGAACTATGGAAGGCACTAACTACTCATAGGGATAGTTAGCAAATAAAAGATATTAATAGAGAACCAACAATGTATTTACCTTGATATCATGACAAATTACAAAACTCCGCCATCTCTCTCCCCACATCCACCACTGCTGGCGGCTCACCTCCAACTGCCCAGCGCTACGCGCTGTTCACAGCCAGCTGCCTAACACTACAATGGTTGAGTATTACAACAATGCAAAGCAGCCACAGACTGCACACGGCACAGCCGGTGATTTTCATACTGAGGTGGCGTTATCAATAAAAAAACCTAAACAGCCTACTTACAAACTCTTCACGCAGTATCTTATCTCCCATTTCATGTTCATCTACATCCTCTTCCATTTCCATAATATTGTCCTCAAGTACATCGCCCTTGTATAAACCCTCTATATACTCCATCCACCTTTCTGCCTTCCCTTCTTTGCTTAGAACTGGGTTGCCAATATGAATATCAATTCATACAAGTGGTCCTCTTCTCTCCAAAGGTCTCTTTAATTTTCCTGTAGGCAGTATCTATCTTACCCCTAGTGAGGTAAGCCTCTGCATCCTTACATTTGTCCTCTAGCCATCCCTGCTTAGCCATTTTGCACTTCCTGTCGATCTCATTTTTGAGACGTTTGTATTCCTTTTTGCCTCCTTCATTTACTGCATTTTTATATTTTCTCCTTTCATCAATTAAATTCAATATTTCTTCTGTTACCCAAGGATTTCTACTAGCCCTCGTCTTTTTACCTACTTGATCCTCTGCTGCCTTCACTACTTCATCCCTCAGAGCTACCCATTCTTCTTCTACTGTGTTTCTTTCCCTTATGCTCTCCCTGAAACTCTCTACAACCTCTGGATCTTTCAGTTTATCCAGGTCCCATCTCCTTAAATTCCCACCTTTTTGCAGTTTCTTCAGTTTCAATCTGCAGTTCATAACCAATAAATAGATTGTAGTCAGAATTCACATCTGCCCCTGGAAATGTCTTACAATTTAAAACCTGGTTCCTAAATCTCTGACTTACCATTATATCATCTATCTGATACCTTTTAGTATCTCCAGGATTCTTCCAGGTATACAACCTTCTTTTATGATTCTTGAACCAAGTGTTAGCTATGATTAAGTTATGCTCTATGCAAAATTCTACCAGACGGCTTCCTCTTTCATTTCTTATCCCCAATCCATATTCACCTACTATGTTTCCTTCTCTCCCTTTTCCTACTGACGAATTACAGTCACCCATGACTATTAAATTTTCGTCTCCCTTCACTACCTGAATAATTTCTTTTATCTCGTCATACATTTCATCAATTTCTTCATCATCTGCAGAGCTAGTTGGCATATAAACTTGTACTACTGTAGTAGGCATGGGCTTTGTGTCTATCTTGGCCATAATAATGCGTTCACTATGCTGTTTGTAGTAGCTAACCCGCACTCCTATTTTTTTATTCATTATTAAACCTACTCCTGCATTACCCCTATTTGATTTTGTATTTATAACCCTGTAATCACCTGACCAAAAGTCTTGTTCCTCCTGCCACCGAACTTCACTAATTCCCACTATATCTAACTTTAACCTATCCATTTCCCTTTTTAAATGTTCTAATCTACCTGCCCGGTTAAGGGATCTGACATTCCACGCTCCGATCCGTAGAATGCCAGTTTTCTTTCTCCTGATAACGACGTCCTCGTGAGTAGTCCCCGCCCGGAGATCCGAATGGGGGACTATTTTACCTCCGGAATATTTTACCCAAGAGGACGCCATCATCATTTAATCATACAGTAAAGCTGCATGTCCTCGGGAAAAATTACGGTTGTAGTTTCCCCTTGCTTTCAGCCGTTCGCAGTACCAGCACAATGAGGCCGTTTTGGTTAATGTTACAAGGCCAGATCAGTCAATCATCCAGACTGTTGCCCCTGCAACTACTGAAAATGCTGCTGCCCCTCTTCAGGAACCACATGTTTGTCTGGACTCTCAACAGATACCCCTCCGTTGTGGTTGCACCTACGTTACGGCCATCTGTATCGCTGAGGCACGCAAGCCTCCCCACCAACGGCAAGGTCCATGGTTCATGGGGGGGTGCAGTACGTTATCAACTATAATATATGGTACTATCACATGGCGCGGAGAAACACGGCGCGTTGCACGAGCGAAAAACATCGAGCGTCACCCTGATCCTCGAGTAGAGCACGGTCAGCGACACACAAGGAAACGCAAGTGCGCGACAGCGTGATAAACGGACAACACATAAGCAATAGAGATCACGGGGCGCACAGGAAATTCGTGCCCGCAACGAACCTCTGACGTCACACTTGTTGCTTTGCCCGACATCAGTATCTCAAAACAAAAGGTACCCAATAAAGTCCTTCCTCATAAGTTAACGAGAGCGTGAGTCTATTTAAACGCGCAGCTACGACGTACTAAAGTGGTCTCAAATAGTAACTCGCTCCCTGTTCGAGACAGTCACTGCGACTCGTAAGAGCTGTAGTGTCACGTACTGTGACATTCGCCACAGGGCCCGTGTGTCTCGCTGGACCCAGAAGTGAGATCCGTATACTCGCTAAACTAGCCAGTGATTCCTACGACGTCATCCCCGAGCTGGCCGTCTCCGTGTGCTCGGAGACTCGACTCGGTAGTGTCCGCCGCAGCCATTTCACTGGGAACTCCTCACATGAGTCTTTTGTCGAGCACAAGTGGGTACATCCCGCACAGAGAGGACAGCGAGCACACGCGTTCGCGAGTGTAGTAGCGGACTCACGGCATTCTATTGCCGCTACGAACAGAACCGCTGAGCATGACGATTATTATATACTAGTAAAATGACTGATCAGTTAGCAGTGAATACTGTTCTGTTAACTAAGAAAAAAAAAAAGACACATCACGAAGGAACTATCCGAATGGGACGGAAATCGGTAGACGTGATGTACATGTACAGACAAACAAATGATTACAGTTTGAGAAAAATTGGGTAATTTATACAAGAGAAAGAGCTCCACACATTCAGCAAGCCACTAAAGCGTTGCTCCACTTCTAGCCCTTGTGCAAGCAATTATTCGGCTTGGCATTAATTAATAGAGTTGTTGGATGTCCTCTTGGCGAATATCGTTCCAAATCCTGTCCAACTGACGCGTTGGATCGTCAAAATCCCAAGCTGGTTGGAGGGCCCTGTCCGTAGTGCTCCAAGCGTTCTCAGCTGGGGAGAGTACCGGCGGCCATGCTGCGGAGAACGAAGACAAGTAGTTGCTTTGTGCGGGCGGGCATTATTTTGCTGAAATGTAAGCCCAGAATTGCTAGCCATGAAAGGCAACTAAATGGCGTTTAGAATATCGTCGACATACCGCTGGGCTGTAAGGGTGCCACGGGTGACAATCAAAGGGGTCCTGCTATGAAAGGAAGTGGCACTCCAGACCATCACTCTTGGTTCTCGGGGCGTATGGCGGGCGACAGTCAGTTTGCTCTCCCACCGCTGGCTGGGCCGTCTCCAGACACGTCTTCGGCCTGGAATCTCATTGACTGTAATTGTCTTCATTGCTCAGCCCCGCTTCGAAATGAGCCCCGATGACCAGCGAAGAAGTGTCTGGGAACGCTTCGAAAAGCAGTGGGATACTATCCTGGGCAGATATTCCCGCCATACGGCCCGACAAACAGGAGTGATGGTTTGGGGTGCCATTTCTTTTCTTGGCAGGACCTTGCAGCACAGTGGTAGGTCGACGATATTCTACGCCCCGTTTTGTTGCCATTATGGCGGAAAGTCAGTACAAAAGTGGTGGTGGCACGTAGGACTTTTGTTTGCGTTTCTGTTTTGTCTGTCCTACTCCAGTTTGTGAGGGGCTTAGTTTTTTTTCCATGTAATTCGTTCACATGAAAGTGTATGTGAGTCACTAATTTGATTCCAATAAAGCAAAGTCAATCTTAGTTCTGAGGACGGAGTCTAATTTTACAGTGGAAAAGATTAAATCCCCATTGAAAGATGCGCAAGTAGCGTAAATAATAAAGAGCTACATTGATGGAAACTAGTTAATACCCAGTCTTGCAAAGATAAGTCAGTTATTCTAGTTTTCAAAGCGCTTGACTCAAAGAATTATCGTTTTATTGAAATTTTATTCCGCTTTAAAACTAGTAATTAGAGAAAGTTGTTTTAATTAGATTTAATTTAAGAAAATGCAAAGATATTTACTTCTTTATTCACTTAATGGTCATTTCAAGGATTAGGGACAATAAGAAAAAATGGTTCAAATGGCTCTGAGCACTATGGGACTTAACATCTATGGTCATCAGTCCCCTAGAACTTAGAACTACTTAAACCTGACTAACCTAAGGACATCACACAACACCCAGTCATCACGAGGCAGAGAAAATCCCTGACCCCGCCGGGAATCGAACCTGGGAACCCGGGGGTACAATAAGAAAAACTTTTATTGATCGTAAGAGAGTTAATAGTATCACAGAGAGAGCTATCGCTAGTTTGGAATGAAGTTATAATTTTGGTTGCTACGTTCGGAATTATCGCAATAAGAAACGGTTTATTAAATTTAACTGAACGAGGGTGTACGACATCGAGATTTACTGTAAGTAAGTGAAACATTGGTAACGGTAAATATTTGTTACGTGTTTTTAGGTGATTTTGTTTTATAGTAGTGAGTGAAAGATTTTAGCGTACTAAACTATACCGACAGTTATCGTGAATAACGTAAATAACCATCCATAATTATAGTTATTTCGGGTTATAAAGCTGTTTGATATTAGTAAGAGGTTTTAATAATTTAAACCGTGAATAATAACTCTGTATTCGGCGCAAGTTACGGGTTAAAACGAACATAATTTTACTGAGAGTTGTTGAACTCTTGTTGGCAATAGCAACCCACGTTGTGGCTCTTTGAACGAGCGTATTTATGTTTCAGATAACGTGCAGTGTGCGTAAGATTTAATCAAATCCTAATTACTATAACGAGAAGTACCACTACTAATGGGTGCTGACCATTCAAAACTTGAGCGCAATGCGGTAGTAACAGAGTGTGTGGGATGTAATAGGGGCATGAAACCTATGTACTTCTGTTTTAGTCGTTTGCGTAGTTTGTGCACAGTTCCCATTACATTCACACGATTAAACGTCTTGGACTAAAATTTAACGATTTACGTTAGTCCTGGGACGAGGTGTGTCTGGTCTTGGAGGCAGGGCTATTGTCAGTACGCAAATTAGAGTCACGTTTCGCCACGTCACTCTACATAGATCAAAATGGCGTAACGCAATACACCATCCTGAGCTTACAATTCAACAAGATAATGAACGCCCACATACGGCGAGAGTTTCTAGCGCTTGTCTTCCTGGTTGCCAAACCCTACCTCGGCCAGCAACGACACCGGACCTCTCCCCAACTGAGGAAGTTTGGAGCCCTATAAGTAGGGCTCTCCAAGCAGCTCGAGATTTTTACGATCTGACGCGTCAGTTGGACAGAACGAGGCACGATATATGTCAGGAGGATGTCCAACAACTCTGTCAATCAATGACAAGCCGAATAACTACTTTCATAAGGGCGAGAGGTGAACCAACGTGCTATTGACTTGCTCAGTTTGTGAAGAGCTTTCTCCTGATTAAATCATCCATTTTTTCTCAAATCGTTATCATTTGCTTAGCTGTACTTGTACATTACATTTATCGATTTACGTCTCATTCGTCCTCGGAAGTGCGTCGTTATTAATTTGTCTTTAAGTGGGAATATAATTTTTTTGGAAGACTGCTGTAAATCTACTTCAGAATTGGATATCTATTCAAAGACTGTATAACAATTATGTTGACATACACACACTTTTGCGGCGTTACCGTGGCTATGTTGAGAGTGCAGGAAAACGTGAAATGAGGATAAAGTACATTCTCCGGATGGTGATTAATTATTAAAATAAATTTGCAACAATGTTAGAGCAATGAATGGTAAGCTACATTACTAGCTGTTAACCCATAAACACAAATTTTCGTGACCAAAAGTCTGCAGAAATATCGTGCTGTTTGGTCGCAGGGACATAAATGACGCTGCTCTGTGCTCAGTTCTATCTGTTTTCTTACGGTGGAGACTGAATGAATCTGAATACAGTCACTTTGCTGGCATTCGACGAACTTTTTTTATGTAGCGTTGAACTTAATTCAGGCATTACTCCTCCTCTAACGTAACACACTTGCAATTTTATGCACAGCATCACTTAATTTTTGTCTTACACCCTCGACAGATTCACAAAACACAGCTTATTTAAAGACTGTCTGATCCTGACAGTCGGTCATTTCGCCTTGTCAATGTTATTTTATAAGAGCAAAATCGTGTACTCGACTTCGGTACAAAGTCACGACTAGCCTTACGCTCCTGCACGCTCCAGGAACAGGGCGAGTCGACGAGTGCAAAGCGACCGCAGCGCCACAACTCTCAGAGTCATCATACTCGCGGAGCTTCAGTGGGAAGGAAGGAAGCTGGTGTAGCAATGGTGTAACAGCGCCGCCTGGATTTGAAACACTGCAGCCCTTAACGTAGTACTCGCAAACGCTCTGTTTCTGAACTCCATGAAGCAAGCGAACGTAGGCCTAGATAAACAACGAAACCGGGCTAGTGGTAGCATACGACCGATTTTGGAGTCCACGAAGTCGCACTAGGAAAACTGTGCCTCCCGAGGATCTGCCAGATGTGCGCGACATGCACGCCACTTCGACTCCCACATACGGAAGTACTGCGCGGCTACTGCAGGACTTATCTTCAGTACCCCCTGACAAGGTGAGCTGTCATTAATACACCACGTGGTAATACAGAGTACCTCATTTTGCATTTCCTCATTGTCATTCAGTGATGATATACTGAGGTGACAAAAGTCGTGGCATAGCAATATGCACATATGCAGATGGCGATAACATTGCGGGCACATCGCATGAAACTCAGAATACATCGGCGAAATTTGACACTAATGGGTTAAGGTAGCAGATGACCGAAGCGAATGCCTATTAAACCAGCACGAAATAGCCTGCAGCGCCTCTGCTGGGTTCATGACATCGTTTGGACCCTAGGCGACTGGAAAATCGTGGCCTGGCCACATGACTCTCGATTTCAGTTGGTAAGAGCTGATGGTAGCTTTCGCGTGTGGCACATACCCCTTGTGCCGCCGCCGTCAGCCCCCGTCCACCTTCTCCAGTTTGCCGATGACACCGCCTTCCTTGCCCTTGCCCCCACCGTACAGCGCTCCAAACACCTTCTCCAATCCCATCTTGACCGGTTCACCGCTTGGTGCAACCAGTGGTTGCTCAAGGTCAATCCCTCCAAAACCCAGGCGATCATTGTAGGCAAAACCACCCCTTCCTTCCGCCTCCTTGATTTATATATCACCATCTATGGCCGTCCTATCGCCCTCACTCCCACCCTTAAGTACCTTGGCGTCACCCTCGACCGCCGCCTCTCCTGGACTCCCCACCTCCGGACAATCCAAGCCAAGGCACACTCCCGACTCAGTCTCCTCAAGCTCCTCTCCGGCCGTACGTGGGGTCTGGACCCCTCCACCGTCCTCCTATAAATCCCTCATCCGCCCTATCCTTTGTTATGCCCATCCGGCTTGGATCTCCGCCCCCCCCCCTACCTTTTATACATCCCTCCAAATCCTTGAACGTCATGCTCTCCGCCTCGCCTATCGCATCCGTCTCCCCTCCCCCACGCGGATCCTGTACGATCTCATCCCCTTCCCCCACCTCCTCTTTTTCCTTGAAAGGATACAGATCCTGTACACCTCCCACAAACTCGATCCTCCTCACCCGCTCATATCCCCGATCCTCTCCCACCCCCGCCCGCTGCCGCGCCTGTATTCACACGTCCCACCCGGTCTCCATCTCTCCACCCTCCTTACCCTCTCCCAAGGTGGCTTCCGCCAGCTCCCTGTCCCTGATGATGCCCTCCTCCCCTCCATCTACCCCTCCTACCAACTTTGATCCTCCCGCCCTCCTCCTGTGCTTGCTCCTCTGGGCACCCTCCCTCCCTTCTCTCCCTTTTCCCTCCTTCCTCCATTTCTCCCCCCTCCTCCCCCAGGCTTCCCCTCCCCTGTCCCTCTCCTCCTGCCCCCGTCTCCTCAGCCATTGGCATCCTTTTTCTCCCCTCTCCCCCACCTCACCCCTGTTCCCCTCTTGGCAGGTCCCTGGACTCGCACACGCTAAGTGGACATTCGCGCGCCTGAGATCACTGCCATCAGTGTTTCGTGTGTGCCGTCATGTTTAGTGTTCAGTGTTCACCGTCCCACTCCATCGTTCACCAGTGCCATCGTCTTCTTCAGCGTTTGTGCGTCGTGTCAGCAGTTCGTAGTGTGGATTGTCATTGAGTGTGAACGGCTTCATGTTTTTTTCTGTGTCTACTGCTTTTTCCCGCCGTTTTTCCAAGTGATGTATCTTCTCTGTTTATATCATTGTACTCTCTTCGGCTGAAGAGCGGCGTATTGTGCTGCTGCCAGCCTACCTGTTCCACAGGTTTTAAAATCACAATAAAGAAAAAAAAAACATATCCCTTGAAGCCATGGATTCAAATTCTCAACAAGATACTGTGCAAGCTGGTGGTGCAACATAATGGTGTGGGCAGTTTTTACATGAGATGGACTGGGTCCTCTAGTCCATCTGAAAGATCATTGACTGAAAATGGAATTATTATGGATGGCAATGCGCCTTGTTTCTGGGCCACAGTTGTTCGCGATTTGTTTGAATAACATTCTGAACAATTAGAGCGAATGATTTGGTCGCCCAGATCATCCGACACGAGTCCCTTCGAATATTTCTGGGACATAATTGAAAGGTTAGTTCGTCCACAAAATTCTGCACCAGCAACACTTCCGCAAATATGGACAGCTATAGAGGCAGTATGGCTTAATATTTATGCAGGGGACTTACTATGACTTACCCGCCAGGGTAGCCGCGAGCGCTAATGCGCTGCTTCGTCGTGGACTCGGGTAGGTGCCCCGGCCCCCGACGAGGGCCGGTATGCCAGCCAGCCTGAATTCGGTTTTTAGGCGGTTTTCCATATCCCACTCGCAGGCATTTGAACATGTTCACACTCTTTCACGGCTCCTAATAGATACAGACAGCTGGGCTACACTCATTCTGTCCCAGGGGGCTCAGGGTGGCGACAAGAAGGACATCAGGCTACCCCCTGACACCAACATCGCCAAATCCGTAGTAATAAGACCAACACCGCGCTGAAGCCGGACAAAAGCCCAAAGGAAATGATGATGCTGACTTCCAACGACTTGTTGAGTCCCCGCTACGCCAATATGCTGCAGTACGCTGGTCAAAAGGAGGTCCGACATGATATTAGGGGATATTTCATGACTTTTTTCACCTCAGCGTACATTTTTACAGGGATCAGTATAGTCAGCTAGCAATCTGGAAACGTAGCTATGCTTACTCGTTTGTAGATACTGAGAAATTAGTGATTCTGCAATGCTCCCTTGTAGTGACTCAATATTTCTTTCGCTTCGTTCGAAAATTCTCCATGTCTTAGTCAAAAATATTCATCGAGTCAGTCACATTTTTGTGAAGATGCGCCGCACGACCTTGTCATGTTTATCACCGTACGATGTGACACAGTTTCGAACAGCTTTCGAAATTGTAGGAAGAGGTAATCTTGCTTTTAGTCTTCCTCTGTGTTAGACAAAAGGTATGATGATAAACAGAAGTACGTAATTTTAGTATGAATGCCTAGAAAAAAAATTTGTGGCGCTTCTCACTTTTGTATTTGGATTTATTGCTCTTAACAGGCAATCACCTTGTTCATTTCACTTTATTTGACGAAAATATATTGAACTGAGAAGTTTTTTGGTTAAGTTATATCATCGCATTATATAAATGTTCATTACACTAATGGCGGGAAAATTAATCACAACACTTTTAAGGCACTGTATTTTTCGTAACTGTAAATCATTATTATGTTTTTTAATTCAGATTCTGTGAAAGACCTTTCAATATTCCACACGCGAAAGAGAAAGATCAAAAATTTGAGATGAAAATGGCTCTGAGCACTATGGGACTTAACTTCTGAGATCATCAGTCCCCTAGAACTTAGAACTACCTAAATCTAGCTAACCTAAGGTCATCACACACATCCATGCCCGAGGCAGGATTCGAACCTGCGACCGTAGCTGTCGCGCGGTTGCAGCCTGTAGCGCCTAGAATCGCTCGGCCACTCTGGCCGGCAAAGTTGAGATGAAAATTCATTATAAGTGCTCTTGGGAGAAAGAATGACACAGTACGAAGGGTAGTCATAAATATTTACCATGTGGAAAAATTCAGTCTACAACTATGAAACTTGTTGTTACTTCTTCTTCACACATTTGCTCATGGATGTTACCCATTTCTCCCAACGATAAATGACTTGGCGCAGACATTGGTTTAAGAACTATGCGTTTTGGCCGTTCAGGACACGTTCTATTTCGAAAACCGCCTCGCCATTATTCTCTAAACGCCAGTCACGCGATGGTTTCTTCATTTAGGAGAGAAGAAAATGTCTGTGGGTGTCATATCATGAGAATATGGGATGCGAGGTGGAGCAAAACAAGCAGCATGTTGATTGTTTCTCGGGTGGAGTTTGGGCCTTGTCGTGGAGCAAAAACACCGCTTTGGACGGCTTCCCGCGATGGTTCGTCTTGACATAATCCTCTAACCTCGTGAGGACATTTCGCTAGTGTAGTCCTGAGTAGTGTGACTTCCTCAGAACATCATCCGTTATCACCACACCGTGGTAGTCCCAGAAAACACTCGGCATCATCTTGTCCGGTGGTGGTCGTATCTTTGCCTTTTTCACCTGTGGTGAATCCACGTATCACCACCGTTTGCTTTGCTCCTTTGTCTCTTGAGAATAGTGATACACCCAGCACTGGTCCATGATAATTAGGTAGTAAAATAAATCATCTGAACTGGCCTGACACAGCTGAAATATTTCCGCTATTGCCTCATTTCGGCTGTATTTTTTAATGGGTATGAACAGTGACGGCAACCAGCGGGCGGTGACCTTCGTCATCTTCAATTTGTCGTGCAAGATAATGAAAACTGATCCATTGCTTTTCACTTTTTCAGTATCGTCTCGACTGAGATACACAGGTCTTCGAACGAGACGGCTTCCACTTCTGTTACCATTTCCGTTCCTTCAGAGACATGTACATCACGTGTATCGATTCCCGACCCATTCGGATAATTCCTTCATGGTGCGTCTTTTTTTGTCTTAGAGTGCATTTAGCGTTCTTAGTCTTATAATAAGATTTTGAAAATGATGATTATAAAACACTTTTTTGAAATTCTGGTGATAGCAGGTGTAAAATATACGAAAGGTTTTTACAACTTGTACAGAGACCAGGCGTCAGCTATACGAATCGAGGGACTGGAAAGGGAAGCAATGATTGAAAACGAGTGAGACAGGGTTGTAGGCTATCTCCGGCGTTATTCAAACTGCACATTGACCAGGCAGTAAAGAAAGCCAGACAAAAATTTGTAAAAGAAATTGGAGTTCAGGGAAAAGAAATAAAAACATTGAGGTTTGCCAATGGCATTGTAGTTCTTACAGAGACGGCGAAGGACTTGGAGAAGCAGTTGAACGGAATGCAATGTGTCTTAAAAATGGTTCAAATGGCTCTGAGTACTATGGGACTTAACATCTAAGGTCATCAGTCCCCTAGAACTTAGAACTATCTAAACCTAACTAAGGACATCACACACATCCATGCCCGAGGCAGGATACGAACCTGCGACTGTAGCTGTCACGTGGCTCCAGACAGAAGCGCGTAGAACCGTTCAACCACACCGGCCGACTGTGTCTTAAAAAGAGTATATAAGATGAACGTCAACAAAAACAAAAGAAGGGTAATACTGAGGGATTTAAAGCCGGCCGGTGTGGCCGTGCGGTTCTGGGCGCTTCAGTCTGGAGCCGCGTGACCGCTACCTCGGGCATGGATGTGTGTGATGTCCTTAGGTTAGTTAGGTTTAAGTAGTTCTAAGTTCTAGGGGACTGATGACCTCAGATGTTAAGTCCCATAGTGCTCAGAGCCATTTGAACTATTTGAGGGATTTAAATTACGTAATGTGACACTTAAATTAGAAGAGGATGTCTGATATTTGGGCATTAAAGTACCCTGACGGTGGCCGAGGTAGAGGGGATATAAAATGTGGACTGGCAATGGCAAAAAAAGGGATTCTGAAATAGAGAAATTTTTTACGATGGAATTTAAAGTAAGTATTGGGAAGTCTTTTCTGAAGGTATTTGTCTGGAATGTAGCCTCGTATGGAAGTGAAACATAGATGATAAACAGTCCACGCAAGAATAGAATAGAAGCTTTTGAAATGTGGTGCTACACAAGACTGACGAAGATGATGAAGTAATGGACAGAACTGGGGAGAAAAGACATTTGTGGCATAATTTGGATTAAAATAAGGGATCGGTTTGTATGACGCATTCTGAGACATGAAGGGATCACCAATTTAGTACTGAAGGGAAGTGTGGTGGGGAAAAATTCTACAGCGAGACCAAAAGATGAACACAGTAATCAGGTTCAAATAAATGTGGGTTATATTAGTTATTCGAAGATGAGAAGGATTGCACAGCATGAAGCAGCACGGAGAGCTACATCAAACCAGTCTTCGTATTGAAGAAGGCAACAACAACAACAACCACCTCACATTACCAGCAGTCTGCGCTATGGTAATAGTTCCTCTACCGGCGTATGGATTGCAATGTGTGCCAGAACTGCAGGAGTGTACCTGAAAATAACAAACAATTAATTATGTGATAATTTTTGGATGTGGTAACTAAAACCCCTCGTAGTCGACTGTCTTCGGCTGAAATCATAGGAGAGACTGCGTCGACAGAAGCTCAAAAGACAATGACGCTTGGAAGATGCAACCCGACGGCCTGGTGGACGTTAATAAGTATGAAGGATCCGGCGGGATGATGGACCAAAATCCCATGACCTGTGGGCTTTTATTGCTGCTTCCCAGAGGAGACATCTGATTTAAATTTCGCTATTCATCAATTGAAACAAATGTCCTAGAATCTTAAAGCTGTGAATGTTAGGCCGGCCGCAGTGACCGAGCGGTTCTAGGCGCTTCAGTCTGGAACCGCGTGACCGTTACGGTCGCAGGTTCGAATCCTGCCTCGGGCATGGATGTGTGTGATGTCCTTAGGTTAGTTAGGTTTAAGTAGTTCTAAGTTCTAGGGGACTGATGACCACAGATTATAAGTCCCATAGTGCTCAGAGCCATTTGAACCATTTTTTTTGTTGAACGTTAGCAAAGAATGTGTAAAAAAAATGACCAGTCTCTTTAGTTCGTTAATACCTGTCTAATGATGCAGATCAGTTACTCAGTTACTCATTTCAGATTTGACAAAAACACAGCAGCCGTTTCTGATATACGTATTTAAATGGGCATTCGTTACAGTGGTAATTTTGTCGCACGATTAAACGCAACCGTTATGAAATTGTTGCTGTCGTTGTGCTCTTCAGTCCCAAGACTGGTCTGATGCAGCTCTCGCAGCTCTCCATGATGCACTATCCTGTTCAACCCTCTTCATCTCTGCACAACTGCTGGAACCCACGCCCATTGGAACCTACTTGCTGTTATCATGGCCAGATCTCTAAAATACTTTTCCCCCCTTCCTTCACCAGTTTTCTTCTGTAAATAGTTGGTGTCAACACTTCGAAACCATGATTTATTAAGCTGACTGTTCCACTGTGTTCACATCTGCCAGCGCCTGTCTTCTTTGGATTTGAATTACTACGTTCTTTCTGTAGTCAGAACGTTTTCACCTGTGTAATATCTTGCACACCAGGTGGAAAAGTTTTGTCCTGACTGGCTCTCCCAGGGATCTCAGTAATTCTGAGGAAATATCTTCTGCTCCAGGGATTTTGATTCGACTTATGTCTTTCAGCGCCCTGTCAAATTATCCCCACAGTATCATATCTCCTATCTCATCTTTATCTACATCCACTTCTCTTTCTATAATATTGCTTTGCTTGCCAGATCGAAGAATTAAATCGCTTGCTCGAGTCTTTGAAGGATTCAGTTTAAGATAGTTATTTTGGTAATATTCTGACAATACTCTGAGCACTTTCTGCAGCTTCTACTCTATCTCTTCGTAAGTCCTCCGCTATGCTATGATTTCCAAGTCATCTGCGGAAAATAGGCTCTTCTCAAAGCCAACTGTGTCGATTTTAAGCCTAAACGTCGAGTGGATAACAAGGAACAAGAAAGACATCTCATTGCTACTATACATTTCACAATTATGTGCCTAGCAGAGTGTTCATCGAACCTCCTTCAGACTATTTCTCTAAACACTGAACAGCCAGAACATCATGGCAAGCAATCCACTGTCGTTATAAACCCGTCCAGGCGGTAGCAGCATCACCTGGCGAGGAATGACAGCTAGACACTCGCACAGTGTCTGTGGTATCAGCGAGCTTGCTGGCCGTGTGTAGAGTAGGGAAGGCGTGCGATCTATCTGAGTTCGACCGACCATAAGTTATGATGATGGCCCGGTGTCTCGGTTCGAGCATTTCGGAAACTCCACGACATCTCGGATGTTCGAAGTGTGCTGTGGTGAGTAAGTTCAACACGTGGAGAAACAAACGTGAAACCACATCCAGACGTCGTGGGGTTGGGCGGCCACCCCTCATTACAGATGGACGTCGTAGGGTGGGCAGAGTGGTAAAACAGGGCAGGCGGAGAACTGTGGCGGATCTAACATCAGACTTTAATGCTCGGCAGAGTACAAATGTGTCTGGACACATAGTGTACCGAACACTCCTAACGATGGGCCTCTACAGTCAACGACTCATGTATGTGCCAATCTTAACATAACATAATCGGCAACTTCGACTGAAACGGGCTCGTGACCATTTAACTGGACGATGGGGTGGTGGCAGAGCATTGCATGGCCTGATGAATCCCGATACCTTCTTCATCCTGCCGACGGGAGGTAGCGAATCCGTCGTCTTCCAAGGGAACAGCTCCTTGAAACCAGTACTGCGGCACGGAGACAAGCTGGCGACGGCTCTATTATGCTCTGGGGGACATTCACGTGGGAATCCATGGATACAGTGGAGCTCGTGCAAGGCACAAGATGGCCATGGAGTATCGTACACTGGTCACAGACAGTGTACACCACTTTATCATGTTTCCCGACGGCAGTGACACTTATCAAGAAGATAATGCGCCATGTCACAAGCCCAGGAGTGTGATGGAGTGGTTTGAGGCACACAATTGCGAGTTCCAACTGGTGTGATTGGCAACCGACTGTCCAAATCTAAACATGATCGAACACATCTGGGATGTGATTGAAAGTGCTGCGAGAGCACATCATCCCCCTCCCCAGAATTTACAGGAGTTAGGTGAGTGGTGCGTGCAGATGTGGTGGCAACTCCATCCAGCGACCTACCAAAGCCTCACTGCTTCCATGCCACGACACGTCGAACAGGTACAACACTCACGATTAATTTGTCAGTTTTCAGTATAATCAGTCTCTTTAAGCACAGCTGTTTTCCACTTTGAAACAAGAGTATCTGTATATGTGCAGTAAAAATCGTGATCCTGCTGCTGCAGCCAGATTCAAGAAAATGAACCTATAGAAGCTGGGTGCCAGGCCGCTGTGATGGGTGGCGGAACCGTGTTGGCAGAGGTCATGAGGCCAGTAGTTCACCATCCTAGACAGGGTAACAGTGGAACGATGAGTGGTTGCCGATGTACAATCGTGGTATCCTCGCGTTAAAGCATTGATTTGTCGCTCGGTAAAGTACAACAGTCGTGACGGTGCTCGTAAAAGCCAAAGCCCCCACGATGTAAGCTATAAGCGGCCTTCGAAGAGGTGCGGCAGTCAGCACCGTCGCTTGCTCGGTGGAGTGACGACGGCAGCTGCTCGGCAAGGATGCTGACCACAGCAGCAGCCGGCGCCCCCCAAACAGATTTGAGGCAGTTTGGCTGCACAGGACGGGACTCGTCGAATGGTGCAAATTTTCACAGTGGACTTAGCATGGATGAGGTGGCTCACAGCAGCAGCAGCAACGTCTGCTCGCCCCAGCGGAGGTGGGCAGCAAGAAGTTTGCACTCACGAACGTTGGCGGCTGAACAGCTGCACGGCCCCAGGCTCGAACTGTAGACCACCAGGGCAGGAGGTTGGTAACGGATGGGCAGGCCTGCAGGTGGCCCACCTGTTCAAGCGTGCTAAGTCGACAGCATTAGACCTAGTGCCAACAGCAGGGCAGCAGCTATAGGTGGCAGACTACGAAGATGGTTACTTGTTGGCTATGTAGACCTTCAGCTTCTCTACAGTGACGAACGAATCGTCTGACGGTGCTGACGTCCACCGTGGGATCTCTATTCAAAATTCTTCTGCCTGTAATGAATACCATTGGGCGGTTTTCCATCTGCAGTAAGGAAATCAATCAAAGAACGTTGTCTTACAGGTACGTCAATACTGGGTACTTTCTGAACTTATAGTCCTGTCATCTGTTGACACAGGACGCAGTTAAGGGCGTGCGCTGTAAAAGAAGGTTTGCCGAAGTGCACCAAATTGATGATTACTACATTATGAACTTAATGAAGTAGGAAAAGATAGGCATTTCTTTCTTCCTGCTCCTCGTCCACTGAGGTGACGAAAGTCATTGATTCCCCCTCGGAGTTAGTGGCTGCTAGACTGCCATACTTCTGTCTGGAAGTAAGAAGAATTTATACAAGTTTCGACAGTCCCTGTTTTGCTAAAGTATTGATTAAAATCCCGTAAGTCACAATAGAGCTAGAGCTCGGGCAGAAAGAATCAGGTCACCACGCCGAAGGGCCTTTTCTGCTGTGTCAGTGATGTTACGCCTCTGGTCCATCTGCTTGGCCATAGCATGTGGTAACCGCCTCGATGGTTCGAAGACAGTGTTTACCTTATCAGAAGACAGTACTGGATGTAGCATCGCGTGATCAATCTGGATCTGCTTTCACGGCCTCTTGGAGTAACTGTGAGTGGTGTCTCAATTTTACCCATCCGTGCCAAGTAAATTAACTGCAACGCAACAAATCCAAATCTCGTCTCCAGCCACACTTCTCGCTAAAACTTCTCCCCCTCCACACTGAAGCGCTGAAACAGACTGGATGTAATTGCTTTCCTTGCCTGTTTATTCTGGTTGTTCAACACTTTCGGCATCCAGGATGTACCAATTTTTGGCATTCCAATGCTTCATAAGTGACCATCACATTGCCTTTACCAATGGCGATACAATTCATCTGTTGTTTCCCGGCGGTCGTCACGGCTGGTTTGGCCGACACGCTGGACGTTGTGTTTTGTGTAAAGTAATTGCAGACGCTGCCGGCCGCTCGACGTTACTCCAGCCAATCGTGTTCCCCTTCAGCTTCTCTATCGAATCGTCTAACGGTGCTGACGTCCACTGTGGGATCTCCATTCAAAATTCTTCTGCCTTTAATGAATACCATTGGGTGTTTTTCCGTCTGCAGTAAGGAATTCAATCAAAGAATGTTGTCTTACACGTACTTCAATACTGGGTAATTTCTGAACTTATAGTCCCGTCATCTGTTGATGCGCTGTAAAAGAAGGTTTGTGGAAGTGCACCAAATTGATGATTACTACATTACCAACTTAATGAAGTAGGAAAAGATAGGCATTTCTATCTTCCTGCTCCTCGTCCACTGAGGTGACGAAAGTCATTCAGTAGCTCAAAATGGTTCAAATGGCTCTGAGCACTATGGGACTCAACTGCTGAGGTCATTAGTCCCCTAGAACTTAGAACTAGTTAAACCTAACTAACCTAAGGACATCACAAACATCCATGCCCGAGGCAGGATTCGAACCTGCGACCGTAGCGGTCTTGCGGTTCCAGACTGCAGCGCCTTTAACCGCACGGCCACTTCGGCCGGCATTCAGTAGCGATATGCACATATACAGATAGTACGGATGGCGGAAGTATCGCATACACAAGGTATAAAAGGGCAGTGCATTGGTGGAGCTGTCATTTGTACTCATGTGATTCATGTAAAGAGATCTGCGACGGGGATTGAGAGTCTCTGAGAGCGGAATGGCAGTTGGCGCTAGACGCATGGGACATTCCGTTTCGGAAGTAGTTCGGAAATTCAATATTCCTCGATCCACAGTGTCAAGAGTGTGTCGAGAATACGAAATTTCAGGCATCACCTCTAAGGACAACGTGGAAACTCCTCAACTTGACGAGCGAGAGCAAAGGTATTTGTGTAGAGTTATCGGTGCTAACAGGCAAGAAACACTGCGTGAAACAACCGCATAAATCAATGTGGGACGTACGACGAACGTATCCGTTAGGGTTGGAGTGTGGCGCAGAACCCACGAGGTTATGGTCTCAAGTTGTCAACAAGCACTGGGCAGGCTGGTAGCGGCTCCACAGTGGTGTGGACCTTATTTACGTTGGGTGGACTCGGTCCTCTGTTCCAGCTGAACCGATCATTAATTGAAAATGATTATTTTCGGCTACTTGGAAACAATTTGCAGTCATTCATGGACTTCATGTTCCCAAACAACGACGGAATTTTTATGCATCATATCACTAGGCCACAGCGGTTCGCGATTTGTTTGAAAAAACGATGTGGAGAATTCGTGCCAATGAGATAGTCCAACATAAATGCCGACGAACGTCTATGGAATATAATCTAGGCGTCAGTTGGTGCACATCATCTTGCACCGGCAGCCCTTTCACAATCATAGACGGCTATAGAGCGAGCGTGGCTCAATATTTCTGCAGGGGACTACCAACGACTTGTTGAGTCCGTGCCACTTCGAGTTACTGCACTACCCCGAGCAAAAGAAGGTTCGACTCGATATTAGATGGTATTCAATGACTCTGTCGTCTCAGTGTACTATCATCGTGAAACTTTCCAATGTTCTCAGATACCTTCTACGTATATAACCTTATTTTTTCTTTTTCTTTCTCTTAACCTTTTCCCGTACCTTCATGGAGACGGTATGTTAATCTGGGTTTGGTAGTCGTAGAGCCTGTTGCCCTTCCTGTCGCCACTCCCGTTCCCTTCCGCTCCGGCATGGAATTTGCGTACCTCATCGTTCTGCGCCTAGTGTTATCCCAAGTGAAAGTTTGACGACGTTATCAAAGTGCTTTCGAAACGTGTAACTGAGACGGGACGTGAGTATCAATCCAGTATTTACCAAACCGCTTGGAAATCACATCTACACTGGCTGGCTGGAAAAGCGGCCCACGTCGTTAATCCGCTGGGTGGGTTCGATCTGGGGCCCGCACGTCTCCCCGATTTTCGGAAATAGCGAGCTAACGCGCACGGCTACTCGGTAGGGTCGCATACATCCTCCTTCCATGATTCTTAAACAAACTGGACCAATTATTGAATTAAATTATGTGCAAAATTCTACCTGGAAGTTTCCACGTGTATTCGTTATAGCTGTCCATATTCCCCGACTATTTTTCCTTCTCTTCCTACAATATAGTTCCAGTCCCTCATCGCACTCGAACTTTCGCTTCCCTTAAGTGTCTCATAATTTCTTTCCTCTCATCATACATTTTACTAAACGGAACAGATGATGAAGAGATGTACTCTGTGGTGGCTTTTGGCTTCGTGTCTATTTTGGCTACGATGTACTATGCAGCCGTAGTAGCTTACCCATGTTCTTATTTTCTTCTTTATTGTTAGGCATACTCCTCTATTGCGCCTGTTTGATTTTGCGTTGACAGTCCTCTACTGACATTACGAGAAGTCCTGTTATTCCTACCTCCGCATTTACTAACTCCCACTATATCTAACCTCAACCTATCCATTTTCTTTTATGAATTCCCTAACCTACCTAGCCGATTAAGGGATCCAAGATTCCAAGATGCGACCCAGTTTCGTTTGGTTTTTATTGATGGTAATCCGGAAGGGGGACTTTCATCTTTGGAATATTTCTCCGAAGAGGATGCCATCATCATTAAGTCATACAATAGAGCTGCATACAGTAGAACTGTAGTTTTAGTGTCCTTGCTTTCAGCCATTAGAAGTACTAACACTACAAGGCCGTGTTGGCTGATGTTACAAGAACTGCTGTCTCTGCAACTCCTGAAAAGGCTGTTGCCCCTCTTCAGGAACCAAGGATTCCCCACAGAAGACCCCCCCCCTCCCTTTGTGGCTGCACCTACGGCACGGTTATGTGTGTTGTTGGCGCATGGAAGCCACCAAGCTCACGAACGTTCGTGTTCACGGGGGCCGCCCATTACGACACACTTAATACAGAATCTTCGGAGCAGCAACTAGAAACAATTTCTCTTATTTCTTTTTGTCTAAAAAGAACTGGACCTGACACCAGACATCAGTAACAAACTGCGTTAGCGACTGTCTTCCTGCTTTGCAAAACTTGTAATAAATTTCTGTGTTAAAAATTATTTTCGGGAATCAAGGATTATTTAGAGATAGCGAATCTGGAGCGAAAGTATGGGTCGGATTGCTCCAAGATCACGCAGTGCCTGCCAATATTTAGCGTAGTAGTTTGCGTTGAATATCTTTTATTATCGGGAAGATCTTAAACAATTCTACTGAGTTTCGACAACGGTAGCAATCAATGTAACAGCAAGGAAGCGTTGGGACATGCCTTATAATGAGAAAATCATGAATATATAAAAAGCTAGAAAAAAACATGATGAACAGAGTCATTCTTTGGCTTACTAAAAAAACTTACAACAATATGAATTTTATTTGTTGGAATGCGGCTAAAAATTATTTATCTTTAGTAATTTTAAAAACAGAACTGTTTCTCCCCCCCCCCCTCTCCCTAAGTTCGTAAAGCCTAATTAAGTGCTAAACCTGGTTGGAGACATAGGCTGATATCTTCTCTCGTCGAGGAGTAAGGGTCACATACAGTTTTGGAACCATTACATTGGACGGAAGATTGTTCCGTTGAGGTCAAGATTATTGAAAAAGCATTTGAGAGGGGGAGAGAAAAAAACCATCCTGGTCTTTGCCTCCGCATCTGCATTTATGACACACTTCGCAATCCACCGTACAGTGCATTTATTCCACTGGTAGACATTCGCTTCCCTGTTCGCTTGCAAACAGAGCGAGGGAAAAATGATTTTCTGTACGCCTCAGCACGAGACCTGATCTTCTTATTTTTTCCTTACGGTCATTACAGTATATGGAAATTGGAGAATCGTTCTGTAGAATGTGGCAAATGCAGGTTCCCTAAACTTCCCCAATAGCGTCTTCTTCCCTCCAAGAATTTCCATATAAGCTTTCGGAGCATTTCGGTAACAAATCTAGTAGCACGTCTCTGAACTGCTTTTATGTTTTCATCTGATCGAACTGCTGGGGCTCCCAGCTACTGCAGCAGTGCTCAAGAGTGGGTCACACAGGCGCTGCGCTGTCCCAAAACACTCTCTAATCCGCAGTCGACCATTAACTTTACAGCACGTGAATTTATGTGCTTGGCTTCAATAAAGTTCAGTGTTACTGAGTCAGGCAACAAACCACTGATGTTGTATTCGAAATTTACAGTAATGTTTCTCTTACTTATCCTGTAATTTTTGTAGCCAAGGTTGCGTTCAATATTGATCGACTTTGACAGATATAACTGTCATCTTCAGATCTTTAAAAACTTTTTTTATTGTACGTCATGTTCCATTGTGCGTTCGTTACTCATGCCATGAGCGCACAGTGGAACATGACGTACAACCAAAAAAGTTCTTAAAGATCTGAAGATGATAGTCTTATCTGTCGAAACCAGTCAATAAAAACGGTTTGGAAAGCGCTTTTGGCTATAAAAATTTCTTTAAAGCACACACAGATCTCTCCTCCTTTTTTGTCATTATTAGACACTTCAATCGTATCGATTCGCATTAATCCTAGCAGGCGTATACCAGGAAATGGCGTAGGCGGGTACTTTATACCCACCGCAAAAAGGAAAATAAAAATAAAACAAAAATAATTTTTGTTAACTCGCATTATTAACAGCATCCTTTTTAAATAGGTACCGATGCATAACTCGAGTCCAGAGCCTGCAAAATATGTTTGAGAACAGTCTCAGCAATACCAATGCATTTTCCGTTGTGTTTACACATAGTGCAGGGTTTCTTTTTGACCACCGCAAAAAATTCAGATTTCGTTAATTGTCGTTGACAAATTATCCACAACATACTTTCTAAAGGTGTATATATATATATATATATATATATATATATATATATATATATATATATATATATATATACATATATATATATGCAAGATGGGTTCTGAAGTTGAAAACGTAAACATGACATTTTTTGTGAAAAGCCAGAGTCACTACTAAGACGTAAATTTTTTAGTTATGTTTTACTGAAAAATTTAAAACAATTATGGAATCCGATTTAAGAAATTACTAAAAATATATTTTTTTAAATTTTAAAACAAAGTACAGGACCATATAAGAGGTGGGCATGAAGTACCCCCTCCCGAGGGGGTTAGCATTTATCCAAATTAAAACACGCTACCATTCATCGCATAAATAGTAACTGTGTCCGACTCATCGTGGATCTGCTTACAATCACTCAACGACAACACTTTTCCTCGTTCAAAAATGGTTCAAATGGCTCTGAGCACTACGCGACTTAACTTCTGGGGTCATCAGTCGCCTACAACTTAGAACTAATTAAACCTAACTAACCTAAGGACATCACAAACATCCATGCTCGAGGCAGGATTCGAACCTGCGACCGTAGCGGTCGCTCGGCTCCAGACTGTAGCGCCTAGAACTGCACGGTTTTCCTCGTACAACAGCATCATCAGCAGGTTAAAACTGCTGGCTAGTCTACCCGAAATATTGTCTATGCAAGCATATGGGCCAGAAAATAATCACTCCCTGGAGATATGAATGCGATGGTCTGTTGCCTTGGTGGATGACGGTTTTGGACACGGATTTCCAGCCTCAATTTACTTTTCTCCTGTATACCGAAAAACACTGAAGATTTTAGAAGGCTCCGGGAGAAAAATAAACTGTAGATGGAAACCCATGTCCTAAACTTTCCTCCAGCGAGGCAACAGAGCGTCGCATTCATGGGAGCAAGGCCTTTCTACACAGCAGCTGTCTCTATCCTCTCCGTTTGCGACCGTTACAATCTGTCGCGATCACTGAGAAAGGAACAACATTCCGAGACGTTCCGCTTACGGTCTATCAGTGTACAAAGTCACGTTTGCCGTCGAAGGGGTAGCCTGGTAGCAAGCGCCAGCGCCTGTAACATCGACGCTCTGTAGCGTCGTTGGATGACGTTTCCAGATACGGGTTCGTATCCTAGATTTGTTCCTCAAAACACCCTCTACAACCCAGTCTCTTTGGACTCTTTGCTGTACCACATACACTATGTGATCAAAAGTATCCGGACACTTGGCTGAAAATGGCTTACAAGTTCGTGGCGCCATCTATCGGTAATGCTGGTATTCAGTATAGTGTTGGCCCACCCTCAGCCTTGATGACAGCTTCCTCTTTCGCAGGCACACGTTCAATCAGGTGCTGGAAAGTTTCTTGGGGAATGGCAGCCCATTCTTCACGGAGTGCTGCACTAAGGAGAGGTGTCGATGTCGGTCGGTGAGGCCTGGCAAGAACTCGGCGTTCTAAAACATTCCAAAGGTGTTCTATAAGATTCAGATCGTGACTGTGTGCAGGCCAGTCCATTACAGAGATGTTATTGTCGTGCAACCACTCCACCACAGGCTGTGCATTATGAAGAGGCGCCGGCCGAAGTGGCCGTGCGGTTAAAGGCGCTGCAGTCTGGAACCGCAAGACCGCTACGGTCGCAGGTTCGAATCCTGCCTAGGGCATGGATGTTTGTGATGTCCTTAGGTTAGTTAGGTTTAACTAGTTCTAAGTTCTAGGGGACTAATGACCTCAGCAGTTGAGTCCCATAGTGCTCAGAGCCATTTGAACCATATGAAGAGGTGCTCGATCGTGTTAACAGATGCAATCGCCATCCCCGAATTGCTCTTCAACAGTGGGAAACAAGAAGGTGCTTAAAATATCAATGTACGCCTGTGTTGTGATAGTGGCACGCAAAATAACAAAGGGTGCAAGTCGCCTCCATGAAAAACACCACCACACCATAACAACACCGCTTACGAATTTTACTGTTGGCACTACACAAGCTGGCAGATGACGTTCACCGGACATTCGCCATACCCACACAATGCCATCGGATCGCAACATTGTGTACCGTGATTCGTCACTCCACACAACGTTTTTCCACTGTTCAATCGTCCAATGTTTACGCTCCTTACACCAAGCGAGGCGTCGTTTGCCATTTACCGGCGTGATGTGTGGCTTATGAGCAGCCGCTCGATCATGAAATCCAAATTTTCTCACCTCTTGCCTAACTGTCATAGTACTTGCAGTGGACCCTGATGCAGCTTCAAATTCTTGTGTGATGGTCTGGATAGATGACTGCCTATTACACATTACGACCCTCTTCAATTGTCGGCGGACCCTGTCAGTCAACTGACGAGGTCGGCCTGTACGCTTTTGTGCTGTACGTGTCCCTTCACGTTTCCACTTCACTATCACATTGGAAACAGTGTATCTAGGGATGTTTAAGAGTGTGGAAGTCTAGCGTACAGACGTATGACACAAGTGACACCCAATCACCTGACTATGTTCGAAGTCCGTGAGTTCCGCGGAGCGGCTCATTCTGCTCACTCACGATGTCTAATGGACACTGAGGTCGCTGATATGGAGTATCTAGCAGTAGGTGAGAGCACAACGCACCTAATATGAAAAACGTATGTCTTTGGGGGTGTCCGGATACTTTTGATCACATAATGTATTGACGACGTTTGCGAGCTATTAAAGGATTCAGTGTCACTGAGAACTCTCCCTAAGCGCCGCTAATGATTTGAGAAACCATGGAAAAAACTTAATATCAACAAGTCGGCGAAGGGATGAACCCCAATATTCCCGTGATGTCAAATCCCATGTTTTGCAATCGCTGATGATGTGTATTGTTCTCGCTGGTATGCTGTCGGACTGTTACGTCTTCCTGGCACAATGTTTTGACAACGTAGCTCATGGTCATCATGGAGTGCTTCCAGTGCGTCAGCGAGCGCCTCGTGATAATGAGCTACGTTGTCGAATATTGTCCCGAGAACATAAACGCTCTAGCCGGTTACCAGTCCGGCATCATAAATGTTGCCCTTCGGCCATTAGCTTTCATTTGAAATTGCAGAGTGGAAAGTAAGAGTTGGGTAGGTGCGAGAGAGCAGTTGCAAGGCTTTCCACAACCCCCACGCTGCGAAGAAAGCGATGCGAGAGGCGGCCCCGGGGTGGTCTCGGGGCGTCGGCCGGCTCTTGCGAGAGCCTGGCGTGACTCAGAGGGCCCACGCACGCCGCCTGCCTTACACGCAGCTCGGCTTACGTAAAACCCGCCTTGTGGAGGCCCGCCGAGCCGTGCGGGCTGGACGTGCTCTGTATGGAGAGAACGGGAATGTTGCAGGTCCTGGGGCTATACTGTGGAGCTATTAGCGAACTCTTCCTCACCATTAGCAGTTGCCAATCCAGAGCAGAAGCTATGAACGCCCCCTCTTGCTCCTCCAAATGATTCAAATGGCTCTGAGCACTATGGGACTTAACATCTGTGGTCATCAGTCCCCTAGAACTTAGAACTACTTAAACCTAACTAACCTAAGGACATCACAAACACCCATGCCCGAGGCAGGATTCGAACCTGCGACCGTAGCAGTCGCGCGGTTCCGGACTGAGCGCCTAGAACCGCTAGATCACCGCGACCGGCTCTTGCTCCTCCCCCACCGCCTCCCCTCTCCCCACCAGGAAGAAGATCTGTGGGCTCTTCTACTTT
This sequence comes from Schistocerca nitens, assembly GCF_023898315.1. NCBI lineage: Eukaryota > Metazoa > Arthropoda > Insecta > Orthoptera > Acrididae > Schistocerca > Schistocerca nitens. Next base: position 458,087,680 of record NC_064614.1, on the reverse strand, counting down.
CGTGTGCTGTTACTGTCACAGTAACAAACCATAGAACTTTGGCGGGTACCCATGTCGACGCTGATTACAGATATTATCTAAAATATGAAAAAAGCCTAGAACCGCTCGGCCACTCCGGCCGGCCCGACATTAAACTCATTTATAGGATACTAGATGCGATAAAATAATCTTAAAATATCGTGATACCTTACCCCTGAGGTGATTGAAGTCGAGAAATAGCTACGAATATTGTGTCGGACCTCTTTTTGCAACTCCACGTGGCATGGACTCAGCAAGTCCCTGGAAGTTCTCTGCAGAAATATTGATTCATACTGCCTCTATGACCGTCCATAATTGCGAAAATGTTGCCGGTGGAGGGTTTTGAGCACGAGCTGACCCCTCGATCGTGTCCCATAAATGTCCAGTCGGATCCACGTCACTCGATCTGGGTGGCCAAATCATTCGCTCGATTTGTACAGACTGTTCTGACATGCCGCGTTGTTATCCACAAAAATTCCAACGTTATTTGGGGACATAAAGTCCATGAACGGTTACAAATGATCTCCAAGTAGCCGAACATAAGCACTCCTCGCCATCCATTCCACGTAAACACAGTCTACACCATTATGGACGCACCACTAATTTGCACATTGCCTTGTTGAGAACTTGATTTCATGGCTTCGTGGTGTTTGCGCCACATTATAACCCTATCATCAGCTCTTACAAAGTGAAATCGGGAGTTACGTGGCAGGGCCACGGCTTCGCAGTCGTCTAGGGCCCAAGCGATATGGTCACGAGCCATGGAGAGACGCTGCAGGTAAAGTCGTGTTGTTAGCAAAGGCATTAGCGTCGGTCATCTGCTACCGTAGTCCAATAACGCCAAATGTCGAGACACTGTCCAGATACATACGTTCGTCGTACATCCCACATTTATTTCTGCGGTCGTTTCAAGCAATGTTGCTTCTCTGTTAACATTGACAACTCTACGCTCTCGATCGTTAAGTGAAGACCATCGGCCACTGCGTTGTCCGTGGCGAGATGTAATGCCTGAAATTTAGTATTCTCGGCACAGTCTTGACGCTGTGGATCTCGAAATATTGAATTCCTTAACGATTTCCAAAATAGAATATCCCATGCGTTTAGCTCCAACTACCACTCCGTCTTCAAAGTCTGTTAAGTCCAGTCGTACGGAAACCTTTCCGCGTGAATCACCTGAGTACAAATGACAGCTCCGCACTGCCCGTTTATACCTTTTTGAAGAGGCGCAGTAGCCTTTTCGGTAGTTGCAGGCGCAACAATCTGCGTGATTGAACTGGTCTTGTAACATCAACCAAAACAGCATTGCTGTGCTGGTACTGCGAACGGCTGAAAGCATGGGGAAACTACAGCCGTAACTTTTCCCTAGGGCATGCAGCTTTATTGTATGGCTAGATAATGATGGCGTCCTCTTGGATAAAATATTCCGGAGGTAAAATAGTCCCCCATTCGGATCTCCGGGCGGGGACAACTCAGGAGGATGTTGTTATTAGGAGAAACAAAACTGGCGCTCTATGGATCGGAGCGTTGAATGTCAGATCCCGTAATCGGGCGGGTAGGTTAGCAAATTTATAAAGGGAAATGGATAGCTTAAAGTTAGATATAGTGGATAAAGTGAAGTTCGGTGACAGAAAAGTTGAATACAGGGTCACAAATACAAAATCAAATAGTGGTAATGCAGGAGTAGGTTTAATAATGAATTAAAAAAATAAGAATGCAGATAAGCTACTACGAACAGCGTAGTGAACCCATTTTCCTATCCAACATAGACACAAAGATCATGAATAACACAGCAGTACACGTTTATATGCCAACCAGCTCCTCAGATGATGAAGAAATTGGAGAAATGTATGCCGAGATAAAAAATTATTCAAATAGTTTAGGGAGACGAAACTTTAATAGTAACGGGGGACTGGAATTCGGTAGTAGGAAAAGGAAGAGAAGGAGAAGTAGTAGATGAATATGGACTGCGGGTATCGAATGAAAGAGGGAGCCGCCTGGTAGAATTTTGCACAGAGCATACTTTAATCATTGCTAACATTTGGTTTAAGAATCATGAAAAAGGATTGTATACGTAGAAAAGACGTGGAGACACCGGAAGGTTTCAGATTCATTATATAATTGTAAGACAGAGGTTTAGGAAACAGATTTTAAATGGTAAGACGTTTCCGGGGGCAGACGTGGACTCTGACCACAATTTATTGTTTATGAACTGTAGCTTAAAACTGAAGAAACTACAGAAAGCTCGAATTTAAGGAGATGGGACTTGGATAAACTGAAAGACCTAGAGATTGTAGAGGGTTTCAGAGGTAGCATTACGGAACGATTGACAAGAACAGAGGAAAGGAATACTATAGAAAAAGAATGGATAGCTTTGAGAGATGAAATAGTGAAGGCAGCAGAGGATCAAGTAGGTAAAAAGTCGAGGGCTAGTAGAAACCCTTGGGTAACACAAGAGATATTGAATTTAATTAATGAAAGGAGAGAATATAAAAATGCAATAAATGAAGCAGGGGAAAAGGAATACAAACCTCTCAAAAATGAGATCGACTGGAAATGCAAAACGGGTAAGCGGAAATGGCTAGACAACAAATGTAAGGATGTAGAAGCATGGGTGTATCACTAGGGGTAAGAATTATGCTGCCTACAGAAAAATTAAAGAGATCTTTGGAAAAAAGAGAACCACCTATATGAATATCAAGAGCTGAGATGGAAAACCAGTCCTAAGCAAAGAAGGGATAGCAGAAAGGTGGAACGAGTATAGTGAGGGTCTACACAGGGGCGATGTACTTGAGAGCAATATTATGGAAATGGAAGAGAACACAGAGGAAGACGTGGTGGGAGACAAGATACTATGTGAAGAATTCGACAGAGAACTGAAAGACCTAAGTAGAAACAAGGGCCTCCCGGAATAGACAACATTCCATCAGAACTACTGATAGCCTTGGGAGAGCCAGCCATGACCAAGCTCTTCCATCTGGTGGGCAACATGTATGAGACAGGCGAAATTCCCTCAGACTGCAAGAAGAATATAATAATTCCAACTCCAAAGAAAGAAAGTGCTGACAGGTGCGAGAAGTACCGAACTATCAGTTTAATAAGTCACGGTTGCAAAATACTAACACGAATTACTTACAGACGAATGGAAAAACTGGTAGAAGCCGACCTCGGGGAAGATCAATTTGGATGTAGGAACCCGGGTTCCCGGGTTCGATTCCCGGCGGGGTCAGGGATTTTCTCTGCCTCGTGATGACTGGGCGTTGTGTGATGTCCGTAGGTTAGTTAGGTTTAAGTAGTTCTAAGTTCTAGGGGACTGATGACCATAGATGTTAAGTCCCATAGTGCTCAGAGCCATTTGAACCATTTTTTTGATGTAGGAACACGCGAGGCAATACTGACTTTGCGAATTATCTTAGGAGCTACGTTAAGGAAAGACAAACCTAGGGTTTATAGCATTTGTAGACTTATAGAAAGCTTTTGACAATTTTGACTTTAATACTCTCTTTCGAATTCTTAAGGTGGGAAGGGTAAAATACATTGAGCGAAAGGCTATTTACAATTTGTAAATTTGACTTTAATACTCTCTTTCGAATTCTGATGGTGGCTGGGGTAAAAGACAGGGAGCGAAAGGCTATTTAGAAATTGTACAGAAACCAGAAGGCAGTTATAAAGAGTCGAAGGGCACGAAAGGGAAGCAATGGTTGAGAAGGGAGTGAGACAGGGTTGTAGCCTATTCCCGATGTTATTTAGCCTGTATGTTGAACAAGCAGTAAAGGCAACCAATGAAAAATCTGGAGTTGGAATTAAAATCCAGGCAGAAAAAATAAAAATATTGAGGTTTGCCGATGACACTGTAACTCTGTTAGAGACAGCAAAAATACTTGGAAGATCAGTTGAACTGAATGGACAGTGTCTTGAAAGGAGAATATAAGATGAACATAAACAAAAACAAAACAAGGATAATGGAATGTTGTCGAATTAAATCAGGTGATGCTGGGGGAATTAGATTAGAAAATGAGACGCTTAAAGTAGTAGATGAATTTTGCTATTTGGGCAGCAAAATAACTGAGGATGTTCGAAGGAGATAGGATATAAAATGTACACTGGCGATGGCATGGAAAGCGTTTCTGAAAGTATTTGTATGAAGTGTACCAATGTATGGATGTGAAACATGGACGATAAATAGTTTAGACAAGAAGAGAATAGAAGCTACAGAAGAACGCTGAAGATTAGATGGGTAGATCACGTAACTAATGACAAGGTACTGAATAGAATTGGGGAGAAGAGGAATTTGTGGCACAACTTGACTAGAAGAAGGGAGTGGTTAGTTGGAAACGTTCCGAGGCATGAAGGTATCACTAATTTAGTGATGTCTTACGTAAATTTAATACAGATAAAGTCAGTGGTAAATCTATATTAGACTTCCTCAGAAAATTGGGAAATTCAGATTTGTGTAAGAGGAGCCACGCAAGGAGATCCCTTGTTACCAAAACTAATATTTTTAGTTCTACAACTAGGTTCGAGGTCCATAAACCGGGAAAATGAAGGAGGAATCTTGTTAATGGAACTTACATAAGACAACCACGTTTGCAAAGAACTGTTTGCCTCTTGCCTTAAAGGAAAACCATAGAGATCGTGGATGTAGCAAAGAAGTATTTTCCTTGAGTCCAAGAGCTTTGGAAAAAACTGGACGACGACTCAATGGCATTATAAAAGTGCAGAATCGATATGTTTAGCTGTCGACCCTAACGCATGGAGAAGTCTGGAGGGTGCCCGTATTCATCAGTGGGTATCGTTTTGCTGATGAAGACTAACAGCATCTTCTACGTGTGCATTACTGAAGGCAGCAGTTCGTAAATATTTTGTTTGAGCTGCCGCAGTGGTTAGCATGCTGGACCCATGGCCGGGAGGACGCCGGTTCAAATCCACGCCCGCCCATCCAGATTTAGGTTTTCCGTAATTTCACTAAATCGCTTAAAATGAATGCCGGGATGATTTTTGTGAGAGGGTACGGCCGATTTCCTTCCCCATCCTCAAATACAAGCTTGTGCTGTGAGTCTAATGACCTCATCGTTGACGGGACGTTTAGCTTTATTAATCTTCCTTCCTCTAGTATTTCGTTTTTCTGTAATTATTGCGACCCCGAAAACTGACCACCGATATATTTTTTAATTATCTTTAAGGGCAAACAGGCAACCGATACTCTTTCACACGTTTCGGTAAATTCTCTTGGACGACTTTCGTAGCTCGTCGACTAACTTCCACAACATACATAAAGATACTCTACTTCCCGTCCAAAAAGCCACTACATACCGATACGTCCCATATTTTTGCAATTGTCACGCCGCCCAAGAGCAGATCTTGAGAAAATATGCTTGTTGTGTTAGTTTTAGATACACTCATCTTCATGCAACGACGCCCTTTGAGTTGACTTAGTATGTAATTTGCTGAAAACTACAATTCAGTTCGAATATCTACTTTTATAATTAACAGTATATCATCTGTATAGGAGATGGATGACACCATCAGAGTAAGTAAACGAGCAAGCTGGAATATATATATATATATATATATTATTAACGTGTACGCACTGATCAGTATGTGCAGTCATTTGTTCAGTTTCCAATTTTATCGTGTTACATATCCCTTATGCTGTTAATGTTTATCTGGTGGCAAATTATAAAATTTAATTTTTATTTTATTAAAAGAATTTCTTTCCCTCTCGAATACACACACACACACACACACACACACACACACACACATTCACAAAACAGTTGAATGCAGAAAACTGAGAATGTTGGTAACATTTAGAAAAACAAATGAAACTCTGTATTGAAAAGATGGCAGTGACAGTGATGTGTAACGCAAACAGGGAACTGAAAGTGAACTGTAAGATTTCCACCTGGTTGCCAGATGAGAAAAAGCAGTTTGCTTAGCTGCAATGAATTAGAAGTTACCTGTAAGTACCTTTCAATTTCATTAAGAAACGTAAGGAACTGTTTTTAAATCTATAACCTAGATGTGAAACCATAACCTATGTGTAAAAATGGGCAAATCATGAAATATTTCAGGACACCCACTGAAGATGCCTTGTAAAAAAGGCGAAACGCGTCTGGGTGCATAAATAAAAAAAATTTCGATGTGCAGCATGCAAAAAAGGCATTTTTCTTGAAACAACTGCAATTTATAAAATTCTGTCTATCTGTGTACATATTGTCTCGTCATAATTATATGATTGATGATACTCTTCTGTATGTAAGGTAATGCGGTGGCTCAGTTATCTATGTAAAATGTTGTCAAGACTGAGGAGATTTTGTTGTCCAAATAAAAATGTCAGCTCCCGCGTAGAGAGGAAGAGACTCGAGGAAGATTTGAGATAGCACTGTGAACAGTTTCAGAAGTGGTTCGGCAGGACCTTTAGGGCGTACATGACAAAGTGAAGCCGACGATGAGGCTGTGCCACAGTAATTTCGTACGTCTCCTTATTATGTAAATGGAGGTTACTGCTGTGTTAAATCCGAAGATTATTAAAAGATTATCGTCGAGGATTTGAAATGTGCGGGAGGTGAAGTTTAATAAGCGATAATTCCTGATAAGAATTGTGAACTATCTTAATTACTTGTTGAAATTTATCGAATAGTGATTTTCAAATGGTTCAAATGGCTCTGAGCACTATGGGACTTAACATCTGAGGTCATCAGTCCCCTAGAACTTAGAACTACTTAAACCTAACTAACCTAAGGACATCACACAGATCCATGCCCGAGGCAGGATTCGAACCTGCGATCGTAGCGGTCGCGCGGTTCCAGACTGAAGCGCCCAGAACCGCTCGGCCGCAGCAGCCGGCGAACAGTGATTTTGTTTTGGGTGCTCAGCAAAGTGAAGTTCAAACAGACAGAAACTGACCGACTTTACGGACGATAACCGCATTTTAGCCGTTTTGTGTGAGAACTAAAATGAATGTGCCCGCTCTGATAGAACGGGTTGGAACGGGTGTATGCTCTTGTCTGTGTTAACCGTGTTCTACCCCAAGTGGACATCAAGTTCCTACCCTAACATCCTTGAGTGACTACTCAGATTTTCAGCATGCCGCACTGTTGAACGGTGAACTTGAACCATACAGTCTCTGCTCAATGATTTTTGATTTGTTATTTAACATTGAGCCTCGGTGGTACATCATCATCAGGATCGACCACATTGTTTCCGGGTAGCGGCGGTCGCAGATAAGTTTCGGTGGTACACCATCGTCAGGATCGACAACAGTTTTTTCGTGTAGTGGCAGTCGCAGATTATATTGCAGCATTAACAATGCAACGTCATCCGAAGGTATATTTTCTCTGATATTCATCTCATCTTTGACTAAATTCAGCAACGAGAAGAATACACGGTTCTGCTATCGAGAAACTCGTACGACAGTAGATATTTATGAGCATGCCCCTTACATCTACTGAAGTAGAAACGGAATTAGAGCTAGTAAAACGATAAACAAGTTATCACTTACAGGAAATAACTCATTCGTAATTAAACATAAAAAAGAAAGAGAATATTATACCTCATCAATTGGGGAAAGATATTTAATGTATCAGTTTCTACAACGAGCGAAATATTTGACTGGTAATTTGGTGACAGCATTCGACAAACCATTGAAACTGAATAGCATTGTAATACCATTTATTATATCTAAGCGAAGGCTTCCGCGGCCGTTGTCATCTTCAATAAAATTCTTCAGGGTATCAGACCGCATCGTCATAATTTAAAATGCGCCAACGTTTCGGCCAGCGTTGCAGCTAGCCTTCATCAGGGCCTTACGTTTAACGTAAGGCCCTGATGAAGGCTAGCTGCAACGCTGGCCGAAACGTTGGCGCATTTTAAATTATGACGATGCGGTCTGATACCCTGAAGAATTTTATTGAAGATTTATTATATCATTTAAATAACCAAAACGGAACAGGAAGCAGTTAATGTCTCCGAAGTAGTTGGAAGTGTCATACAATGACTGTGTAACGGAATTACGGTTCGCAGGCGTCTGTTTTCTTCTTCTTCTGCCAGTTCAGGATTAGGTATAATGACCTATTTCATCCTCACTGTCTCTTCCCCATCCTCGACATACTCCTTTTTCCGATGGGATATAGCTCTTTTCCTATTTCTCATTTATTATTTTGTCCTCTCTTGTGAAGCCTTTGACAGAACTAAGAAATTTCAGTTCGGATGTGTCAAGGGCTTTTAGTCTTAATATCCGACTTTCTGCTCCATATAGTGCTAAGGGTGGTGCCACGACCTTATAAAAATTTCATTTGGGTTACGTTTCTCGTTTTACCCTTAAATGTTTCTTTTATCGTGTCGCATATATGTTGGTAGGTATAATTTTCTTACTTAAGTCATAGTCGTTTTCAAAATTTGTTGTACATCCTAGATACTGAAAATGGAATACCTGTTCTTATCGGGTATTTTCCTAAAAAGGCAGTTTTTTGTGTTTGTTGTTGAATCTTCAGGTAATAATTAAAGCTTACATTGTTTAATCTATGTATCGCTACCTGAAACTTGTGTTCACTATTCTATATGACTACCTGGTCGTCGGCTAAAAGCATTGTGTTTAAAAATTTATCTGTACCAGTTCTTATACTTTCAGGGATTCTGTGCCTCATCGATTACCTGACCAGGCCGTCGATGCAGATGTTAAACGGTGACCAGAGATTTTTACTGCAGACACGATCAAACGCTTTTTCATAGTCGATAATTGCTAAGTGTGTTTCAGGTTGAATTCTCATCTTTTTTGTATAATTTGTTTCAAAGTGAAAACATCGTCGGTACAGGATCTTCCATTACGAAAGCCTGCTAGCTGTTCTAATAAAATGGAGTCAGAGATATTTCGAAGTCTTTCATTAATTATTTTGTTAGATATTCCCCCTCCTCTGTTTTTTCTTCCGTTGGCTCTTTCTGCGTCCGGATTATACCACAATTTCTAACACTGGTTTATACAGTTGTCTAGTGGAATGATTATGTTTTGTCCGTTAGCGCTCTATCAGTTTATATGCTATTTCCTGTCTATCACGAACGTCATATTCAACTCCGCACAGAAATGTATCCGCTGAAGATTTGTGTGTCTTACTACTTTTGTGGTTTTATTTCTGATTTTACTATATACTTTTTTAAATATCTCCCTTATTCGGTTTCTGCAACAACTACCTGTACGATTTATTTGCCTTTTTATGGCTTCTTTCATATCTTTGTTCCAATTTTTTTCTTTTTCTCTTGACTTTTGGTTTTTCACTTAGCACTTCTTTAGGGACCTGTCTTACGATATATTTTCAGTTAAATCCTCACTCGACGGTAGCTGTTGGAGTAACTTAGTTAACCTGCTCTGATATAGATTCTTTAAACATTCTTACTGGCTACTTTTAGTTTATTAAAGGTGACAAACTCTCTGTTTTATTCCATTGTTAGTAATGGAGCCTTATTAATTGTTTCCGAGCAACTAGTGAGAGCATTCTTTACATATTCTTGCATTTAGATCTCCTGTGAACATGACACGGTCAGTGTTGTTTCTTTGATTCAGTCGTCCTACAATCACACTGTCTCTCGCGTCAGGTACACTTAACGTGTCGAGAAAGTCATTGATTGTACTCAGTACATACATGAACAAACACAACCACGTATCCTAAACTTCATTCTTTTTGTCTCTGATATGTCGTCCCAGAATTAAATTAAAAATACTTCCCATTCATAGGTTGTTGTAAAAGTTTGCTGGAGGAATCCCTTATTTATTAGGCAAATGCCGGAGCTGGAAATCCTACTTTGTCCCACTACCAGCCCGTCTGGTATTTGGCTAAAAAGTCCCTTACTCTTCAGTGAGTCATTATGCGAACGGTCCGATCCCCCTTTCGGGTTAGGGAATGAAAAGTAATGAATAGAATACCCTCGCTAGGACAGTACACACACACACACACACACACACACACACACACACACATACGACAGTGGAAGAGAAGAAAATAGTTCGAACACCCTAGTCCGAGCAAGGTTTTAGGGTGTTTCCGTTGGTCACTAGGCGGGGGCCGCATCTTAAACAGCCCGCTCTACTCCTATAAGTAGAGAATAAAGAAGTGAAACAGATAGTTTCACTGCGGAGCATTATGTACATTTTAGATGCTTTTTATACTACTGTTTAGTCAAATATGTGTTTTACTGTCTCGACGATTGTTTGGTCTATACACACATTGGAAAAGTGTATTCATAAGAGCACAATATCTTGATTTATGTGTTACGTTAAAATTGTAGCATGGTATTTGAACTACTTAGTGTGCAGTGTCATCGAGAGAGCGTATACATTGTATGTGTGCAAGCTATACATGCCTGTGACAGATGGAAAGTGACTGCAGTTCCTGGTGGAAAAATCTGTTTAGTGGGTCCTACGGCATAGTTAAAATACGGTTCTTTGCGGGTTATTTTATCCAGTAATTTCGTCACAACACACATATAGTATAGCAAGTACCTCGGAGACGGGATAAAATATCAGTGTTTTAATGCAGGAAAAGTTCAATGACTCTGTCTTGAAGTATGAGATCACACATCGAATCTAATGAACTTACACTGGCGATATTCCAGATAATTGTGTGAGTATCTATTTTCCATTCAGTGTGCCACACCTGGCGGTAGTCCATAAACTGTCTGGCGGCCTGCCTTTCTGGAGGTGAATACTAAATGTTCCTACACTGTCTGTCTGTTTTCACGCACTCCCGATCCTGGACGCGCAAAGAACATTAAGTCCGGTCCAGGTGAGATCACCGGTACTAGGGGCCTAAAATAAATTCACAGTGGATGCTCTGACTAAAATGTTCTGCTTCTGGCTGCACTAGATTAAAGTTCGCCCCCGCTCACTATTTCTGAAAGTTTCCAGTTCGCTAAGAGTTGCTATCAAGTCTAAAAAATAAACATTAGCACTGTTCGGAATTATTTTTCCACGCCGAAAAAAAACCGATCATTTCTAAACTTTAAATCAGTAATCACTGCAAATTACTATCTCAAGAATATAAAATCTGTAACTAATTTTTGCATATATTCTGAAAGCATGAGATAAACGAAATGCATGGTATGTTCCTTATAATCTTGAATGTTTTAAAGTAATTCAAATTCAGTGTTAATTCAATAAAAGATGATCGTGGCGCAAAGTATAACTTTAGGTCACTCGATCAAGGACAAGTAGCAATACCTGGGTTATAACAATATTAATGTGATTCTCACGATGTGCAGTTATGGCGTCCCAACGTTCTTTGGCTGCCAGTGTGTAGTCGAGCTGCTGTCCCTGCTCATGCAACAGAGTGCCAGATACTGTCACCTCCCCCAGAACAGACTACTTGGCTTGATCCAGTAAACAGCTTCCTGCAACATTTTTTCACAAATATTGGCACATGACTTTCCTCTACTTGTAGTTTCGCTTGGCCGCTCAGCAATGTCGTTTTATAAAAGCTCATATCTTTATGATATACAGGAGTATTAAATCTGCGAACTGATAGTCGTCATAGGCAAACCGACACAACTGGCCCAAAACGATTATGGATACCAACGTTCTGATTGAGATTCATGGTCACAGTCCAAAGCTAATGTATTTGTGTCGTTTCATTTGGGCCATTTTTGTTTGCGGAGAGCTATCATTGTGAATTTGTGTCTATTATGTTGGTGTACTGGTGAAGGTCATTGGTGATTAACCATATCGACCACTGCCAATTAGATGGAATCGTAGCGCATTGGTCGAAGATAACTCTAAGGTCACTGTTGTCGATATATTTCTGAATATGTGATTTCTTCTCGAAGAGCTTCGTGAAGGACGAAGTTTACATTCCGACACTTGGAATGTCGTTGTAGTGTTGAAATACCGTTAACACAACCATTGAGAACGTCACATTAGATCTGATTTAAACGATTTGGTGAGAAGGGTAATGTACAGAGAACCCACATCGAGAGCATTGAAGGTCATTCGCCCTTTAATGGGGGGTAGGGCTTCCAACGGGCCGAACTGGACCAGGAGAGGCACCACAGGACATTTTAATTTCCACTGTCTATACTTTTACAAGTAAGTTCAGAAAACTTCGTCAGCATGACGAAGAACGATTCAGGATTCACACTTATAGCAGTGGAAGTTCAAAAACATAACGATTTTTTTTTTTTACATGTGAAATTTCATCACTTTCAATCACTGCATTTGTAGCTATAGGTACACTTTTCTTCACAAGTAAGAGAAAATCTTTGATGAATTTTGCACAGCGTACAAACCATACTTACGGGTGTATGAAATTTTCCAAATCTATAAAAACTGTGGTAAAATTTGGGAACATTAACTATAAAATTTGCCTTTTTCCTAAACATGAAGTTTAAAATGTAACAGCTCATTTATTTTTTCATAAATTTAATAAATTCTAGAGTTTCATATACCAGTAAGTATGGTTTATATGCTGTGCAAAATAGAAGAATCTCTCTTACTTAAGAAGAGAAGTGTACCTATAGCAACAAATGCAGCCATAGATAGACAATAGTAAGTGAAAAAATGATGAAACTTCACATGTAAAAAAAATTATTTTCTTACGTTTTTGAACTGCTATGAGTGTGAATCCTGAATTCTTCCCGGTCATGCTGACAAAGTTTTATAAATTTATTTGTAAAAGAGTAGACAGTGAAAATTAAAATGTCCTGCGGTGCCTCTCCCACTCCAAGCCGGGCCTTTTGACGTCCTACCTCCGTTGAGAGGGTCGTAAGATAACCCTTTTTCTTTTTCCGTTTTTCCAGTGAAAATATAACATTACGAAATCGCCTCATAGTTAGTAGTCGGCCTGTGATATTTCACATATTTCTACCTATCCAGATATAAGTATCACCTTTGAGGAGATTATTTTCTTATGTTTTTGAACTTCCACTGCTATGAGTGTGAATCCTGAATCCTTCCTGGTCATACTGACAAAGTTTTATAAATTTATTTGTAAAAGCTAGCGGTGTTCGGCGGGGAGCAGGCGCCCCTTGCGTCACGGCTGCCTCTACGTGGCAGCGTGGGATGAGGCTACGGGGCGCGCCTTGGCCTGCTTGCCGAAGGTTCCGCGTGAGTCGCCCAATCCGATACACTGCCACGCCGCGCCGCGCCGCGCCACGCTGCACTCACTCTATGGGCTCTGGAAATACTTCCAGGTCGCCTCCGCGGAATATTGGCATTTCAGCGTAAGTATACCTCACTGTGCCGGCACGCAACTAGTGCTGACATTCGACAGGTGTCCTGGAAAGGAAAGATGATACAGGAAAATCCGTTGCCACAGACGAGCTTCGCGATGTAACTACATTCACTACGTCTCTGACTGCAGAAGAGAATATTTTTAAAATATTCATTGCTTTCTTTACCACACTGCATCGCTAACCGACTGGGCAGCTGATGTGAGTTGTAACACTGACGTCACTGCATCGGTTCTAACGCTGTTGTCACAGTCGTGAACCAATAAGACGCCATTTAACCCCTCACATACATGAAACATTGAATAATGATAATATTATTATCTTGCAAAGTAGAAAAATATTTCATCGAGAAATTCGTCGAGAAAGCCTTCATTCCCATTCTGTCTGCACACCAGCTTTTTTGTTTCCACCAGTTGCCGTTATTGTTCTTGGTACAGAAATGTAATTGATGATTTCTGCTTGCGAAAAGGATTTCACGGTATCGATTAGTTCCACTAACATTACTAAATGAAGTGTCACAGACCACTTTAATTCTTCTATATGTTTCATACCTTCTTATGTTTGGTAACATCATACCATAACAATGAATACAAGTAAAACTTGCATACAACACGAAGCCCAGTCTAGAACTCCGTCGCCAAAAAAGCTTTACACAAAGAAGGTAATCAGTCACCACACTCACAGGCCGTTGAGAGGTTTAAACCAATAATAGTTTTTCTTTATACAACTTCGATTGAACTTTACGTCATTAAAGTGATATATTTATGTTAAGATTTAGATTTTTTATACTGTTAATTTTGTATTTGTACTGCCCGTAAATAACAATTCAGGCCGATTGTAGAAGTCTCAGTTTTCGTGAACACACAGTAATTTAATTGGTTCATCGTTCGCAAATGTTCCACTGAAAAATAAATAATGTGAGTTACAAATATATAATAATAAAAAAATCTGAAAGAATGTAATGTATAAAAATGCACGTAGGTCACAAAACATTCTTGAATATATATCATTTAATGCAGTTTCTTTGAGTCATCAGTCTTTTGACTGCTTTGATGCGGCCGCCACGAATTCCTGTCCTGCGATAAGCTCTTCACTTCAGAGTAACACTTCCACCTTGCGTCCTATTTATTTGTTGGGTGGAATCCGATCTGTGTCTTCCCTTACAGTTTTTGCCCTCTTCAGTGCCCTCTAGCACCATGAAGGTTATTCCCTTATGCTTTAAGGCACGTCCGAACATCTCCCTTTTTTGCTGTCAGTGTGTTCCATATGTTTCGTTCATGTCCGATTCTGTGCAGAACCTCCTCATTCCTTATCCCTCCACCTTATTTTCAACATTCTTGTGTACCACCACATCTCAAATGCTTGGGTCCTCTTCTGTTACGGTGTTCTGGCTGTACATGAGTCACTACCATACAACGCTGCTCTCCAAACGTTTATACTCTGAAATCTCTTCCTCAAATTAATGTTATATTTGACACCAGTAGATTTCTCTTCGGCAGAAATGCCATCTTTGCCAGCGTCAGTCTGCTTTTTATGCCCTCTTTTCTTGACCTGACAAGGATTATTTTGCTTCCAAGGTAGTAGCTTCGTCTAGTTCGTGGCCACCAACTTTCATGTTAAGTTTCTCTCTAATCTCTCCTCTCCTACGTCTCATTACTTTAATCTTTTTCCGGTTTACTTTCAGTCCATATTCTGTACTCATTAGAGTTTCAATCCAACTCAACAGATCCTGTGCTCTTCTTCACATTCACTGAAGATAGCAGCGTCATCAGCGAATCTTATCATTGACATGTTTTCATCCCGAATTCTAATCTTCGATGAATAGACTGAACGAGAGGATAGACTGAACGAGAGGAGTGAAAGTCTGAATCCCTCTCGTCCACCATTTTTAATCCGAGCACTTCCTCCTTGGTCTCCCGTCCTTATTGTTCCCTCTTGGTTCTTGTACATATTGTATATCACCCGTCTTTCCCCGTAGCTTGCACCTGTTTCTCTCTGAATTCCGAGCACCTAGCGTCATTTCACACTATCGAAGGCTTTTTCTAGATCGACAGATCCTTTGAACGTGTCTTGATCTTTCTTCAGTTTTGCTTCCATCATCAATCGCGAAGTCGGAACTGTCTATCTAGTGCATTTGCCTCTCCTAAAACCAAATTGGTCGTCATCCAACAAATCTTCAGTTTTCTTTCCCACTCTTCTGTATGTTATTCTTGTCGGTAGCTTGGATGCTTGAGACGTTAAGCTGATCGTGTGATAGTTTTCGCACGTGTCTGCTCTTGCTGTCTTCGGAACTGTATGGATATTTTTCCGAAAGTCTGATGGTACATCACCAGTCTCTTAAATTCTACACACTTAGCCGTTTTGTTGCCATTTCTCCCGATGATTTTAGAAATTGCAATGGAACGTTATCTATCCCTGATGCTTTATTTGATCTCATGTCCACCGAAGCTCTTCTGTATTCTGACTTAAAAACTGGGTTCCCTATGTCTTCCGTATTGACTCCAATTTCTTCTTCTATCACGTCATCCGATAAATCCTACGCCTCTTAGGGTACTTTTACCACCAATCCGCTCTCTCCTGTGCGTTTAACAGTGGAAATATTTTGCACTCTTAACGTTGCCACTCCTGCTTTCAATTTCATCTAAGGGTGTCTTCTCTATATGCTGAGTCAGTCCTTTTGACGATCATTTCTGTTTCCATTTCTTCACATCTTTCCTGTAACCATTTCGCCTTGACTTCCTGGAATTTGCTGTTTATTTCACTCCTATGTGATCTGTATTGCTTTATTCCTGTCGTCCCCTAAAAATTTTTGTAATTCCTTTTCTTTTGTTTCCCAAGGTTTCTTTCGAGTAACCTTCGTGTACCTATGTCTGACTGTCCAACATGTGACGTTGCCATTTTTAAAGACGCCTATTCCTCTTGAATTGAACTACCTACTGTGATATTCCCTATAGCAGTGCCCATATCTTTAGCGAACTTCAAATGCCTTCTCATCATTCTCTCAGTACTTCAGTATCTTACTTCCTTCCAGACTAATTCTTCCATATAAGCCTCTTAAACTTCAGTCTACTCTTAATCATTACTAAGTCGTGATTTGCCGCTGGATACGCCTTGCAATCTTATACCTGATTTCGGAATCTCTGTCTGACCATTATGTAATCGAAACGGAATCTTCCCGTGTCCCCGCGTCTTTTCCAAGCATACCGCCTCCTCTGGTGATTTTTGAACAAAGTATTTGCTATTACTACCTGAAATTTATTCCAAAACTCAATTAGTCTTTCTCTTTTCTCATCCCTACTGCACAGTGTATATTCTTCCCCAAAGCTTTCTTCTACTTTTTCCTCTACGACGTCGTTGCAATCTGCCATGATTACTAGATTTTCATCTCTCGTTACATACTGAATTACGCGTTCAACATCCTCCTGTACTTTCTATGTCTCTTCATATTCTGTTTGCGACAGCCGCATGTATACGTGAACTGTCGTTGTCGGCGTTGGTTTTCTGTCGAATATGATGAGAACAATCCTATCACTGAACTATTCACAATAACTCAATCTCTGTCTTACCTTTTTACTCATAACAAATCGTAATCCTGTTATATCATTTACTGCTGCTATTGATGTTATCCCATTAGCTCATATTCACCTGACCAAAAATCTGTATCTTCTTTCCATTTCACTTCACTGACCCCCACTATATCTAGAATAACCTTTGCATTTCTATTTTCAGGTTTTCTAGCTTTTCTACCGAGTTCAAACTTCCGACTCGTGCAATACTATCCCTTTGTTGATTATTCCATCTTTCTCTTGTGATCACTTCGCTCTTTGCAGTCACGTCCCGGAGATCCGAATGGGGAACTAATTTGGCAACTTTTGCCAGTGGAGAGATCATTATGACACTTTTACAATTACAGACCACATGTCCTATGCATACACATCACGAGTCCTTAATACAGTGGGTTACATTGCTTGCTGCATTCTCATGTCGTTCATCATTGCTGATTCTTGGAGCATATTACCATCCCAAGGACAAGAGAGTGCCCTCAATCTCTGTCCGCTCCTCTACCCTCTTTGACATGGCCATTGGTAGAGCAAGGGTGACTTCTTATGCCGGCAGTCTTCGGTAGCTATTATTAATGATTTTTATTCATGCAGATATAGATCTCAAATGCGTGTTGTATTTATATCAGTGGTTACTATATTTAAATAACCTGTTGGTAACAGACAACAAAAAGCTGACCCAATATCTCGTAACTGTAATACTTGTTTTTCATTTTAGTTATTAACCTCAGTATGAGACGTTCTCCAGTTACATTACAAGGCCCACTGCAAGAATTTCGATCTGCGGTGCGTCAGCGCTATGGCTCACATTCGCTGCTGAGCTGTCCTCTGTCACTTCGATGCTCTGTAACCGAGCTCGATGAAGATGCTGGGCATGGGTTCCTAGCCTCATTTTCTAGTTCAAGACATCTCTACACCTCCTGGAAGTTTGTGGCTATGTTTACAGCACCTCCTGTACGGTTGCAGTTATCACTTAGCGGCCGGCCGGGGTGGCCGAGCGGTTCTTGGCTCTACAGTCTGGAACCGCGCGACCGCTGCGGTCGCAGGTTCGAATCCTGCCTCGGGCATGGATATTTGTGGTGTCCTTAGGTTAGTTAGGTTTAAGTAGTTCTAAGTTCTAAGGGACTGATGACCTCAGAAGCTAAGTCCCATAGTGCCCAGAGCCATTTTTGAAATTGGCTTGTTGCACAGATAATAAACAGATTACAACTTATTTGGATCATCTTTTCATTCTCAAAACGCTATGAGGCTGCGGACCCCCACTATAATAAAATTAAAAAAATAATAATTTTGAGCTATTCGTAGATCCAAGTGCAAAATGGACATGAGGTTCTTCCCTCAGGATAAACAAGAAACGGAAGGTTTCATCCAGTCTAAAGATGTGATTTCTACAAAAAAAAATGCCATGAGTGCCCAGACTCTTTAGTTTGACATTGGTAGTATATTACGGCTGCGACTGTCGTTCTCCAGAAACTTTGTAATTAAAAAAAATTAATAATAATCTGTACAGGAAGTCGCAGTTGATGAGGTAATGCCGACGATGTGTGCCTACAAGAAACGCAGCGGCCATGGGAATACTCTCATTTGGCGCCACGTTTTAGAGAGAATGCCAGAATGCAGCTTCAGAACACATTTCACATGATATTTCTGTTCATTTCGGTAGGGCCTACGTCCAGTTGTAAATAGCATCCGTAAATGGATTAAATAACCGAGGGAGCGGAAAGAGTGCCAGTGTTGGTCCTGAGGGTGCTAAGTGATGGTTCAAATGGCTCTGAGCACCATGCGACTAAACTTCTGGGGGTCATCAGTCCCCTAGAACTTAGAACTACTTAAACCTAACTAACCTAAGGACACCACACATATCCATGCCCGAGGCAGGATTCGAACCAGCGACCGTAGCGGTCACGCGGTTTCATACTGTAGCGCCTAGAACCGCTCACCCACTCCGGCCGGCTAGTCAATTTGAACCGTGAGACACGCTTCACGCGTCAAATGTATAATGGAACGTAAAACTGAAAATAAGTGCTTGAAAATGACCCATGGTTGAAGCTGGCCAACAGCACGTATAATAAACATATTACAGCCTACCTTGATGATGTTTTCATACTCAAAATTAAATAACAATAAATTCACTAGTCCTATCCAAAATTTAAGAGCACCAACCGGAATAGAAAAATTTTGGCTATTTTACGATATTACTAAGGGTTTATGACAAAGAATATGTTTGGAGTTCACATAAGCTCTTTGTCTGTAATGGCCATCGTAACATGAACGAAGCAAATGTGATGCAGTATGGGCACATGACATAGTACTACGCTTCAAATCTGGATCTTTGGACCTAATCTTCCACCTTCTAGCGTCATCTCGTGTAAATTTTGTTGACCTCCTTGCCGACATAAGCTCTAGATTATGTTAAATGCTTGTATAAAATGCCATAAGAAGCATAGCTGCAATCTTAGGAACAAATGTCAGATGCTGGAATTATTCCTAAAGAATACGGAGATCCTGCGCTCTTAGCATTCACTGAGAGAACGAAAAAGATAATAATAAATAATTTCGTAGGCGACCGCGTCAACAACTAAATATTTCGCTGTTCGTCACTACTGCTCCCCACTGTACTACTACTGCTGCTACAGCCTTAATAGTTTGGGACGTAGTAAGAGATCTGGCACCTGCGAATCCAATTTCACATGTCGCTTTGGTTGTGCTTTTGTACTTAGCACAGAAATACAGTGGTGAGTCAGAATAAGTAGCAGGAAATTGTGCGTATTATATCACTAATATTATATCCACTCCTTACTCAACCGATCATCATAATAATCATCGTCATCGTCGTCGTCATCTTCTTCTTGTTCTTTCTCTGTTGTCTATCTTTTGAAGTACCGAATTAGAAGTTTTCCCATTTCGTGAGTCCGCTGTTTGCGTGTTTTGCTACATCTTTGGCCTCACTGTGTCAATGTAAGCTTATTAAATCGTTATTCATACTATTGCATCCTATGTACACAAGGTACCTGGCATAACTTTTTGCTTATGTGGTTTTCATATTTTTTTGCCTCAGCTCGTCATTCAGGATATAAACCAAGGGATTCCATCTTCTGACAGTCTACAGAACTTTCATTGCTGCAAACTTAATTTTGGTCTCGTCAGCTTTACTCACAGTATTTTATGCTAAGTTTGTCGTCTCTAATACACATATGTGGAACGGAAATTTATGGAGGCTTCTGCGTATAATGAACGAGCCAAACATAGAAAGGCAGCCGCCCGTGTCGTGGCTGGCTATGAAGACGTCTGCGGTTAGCTCGCGGCCGGCCCTCCCTGAAGCTGAGAGCAGGCGCTGCGCGACCACCCGTACCGCACGAGGCGTGCCAGCAGCGTCGTACGTCACGGCGCGTCCGCTGCCAGGCCAAGTGGAACGCGGTACCCGGCTGCCCGCGGCCACGCGTGCCCTGCTCTGGCCGGTACAGCCAGGAGGCGTTTACCAGCCAGGAGGTGCTGCGTTGGCTGCATCGGCAGGTAGTGCGAAGCGACGTGGCAATGAGGCGAAGCTTAGTCAGCATAGAAGGTTTGGATGGGAATACCTGGCTTTGTGGCAGATGTACACATGCTCATCTGATCACCTTACTGTTGAATGCTACTCCACAACCACATGCACTGACTTCGATGGTCAGGTACTGTCCGGGACTCAAACTGAGTGTTCGGTGCGCAAACATCTGCTTAGCTTTCCTCGTCCTTCCACGGAGACATGGTCCCACAAACATAGCAATTTCATCGATAATACTTCATAGTAATTCTTACAAATTTACTACATTGTTATAAACATACAGGGTGGCCCAATGATAGTGACCGGGCCAAATATCTCACGAAATAAGCATCAAACGAAAAAACTACAAAGAACGAAACTCGTCTAGCTTGAAGGGGGACACCAGATGGCGCTATCGTTGGCCCGCTAGATGGCGCTGCCATAGGTCAAACGGATATCAACTGCGTTTTTTTAAATAGGAACCCCAATTTTTATTACATATTCGTGTAGTACGCAAAGAAATATGGATGTTTTAGTTGGACCACATTTTTCGCTTTTTGATAGATGGCGCTGTAATAGTCACAAACGTGCGGACGGTATTTGCTTCGTGATACATTACCCGTGTTAAAATGGACCGTTTACCAATTGCGGAAAAGGTCGATATCGTGTTGATGTATGGCTATTGTGATCAAAATGCCCAACGGGGGTGTGCTATGTGTGCTGCTCGGTATCCTGGACGACATCATCCAAGTGTCCGGACCGTTTGCCGGATAGTTACGTTATTTACGGAAACAGGAAGAGTTCCACGTGTGAAACGTCAACCACGACCTGAAACAAATGATGATGCCCAAGTCGCGGCTAATCCGCACATCAGTAGCAGACAAATTGCGCGAGAATCGGGAATCTCAAAAACGCCGGTGTTGAGAATGCTACATCAACTTCGCTTGCACTCGTACCATATTTCTATGCACCAGGAATTGCATGGCGACGACTTTGAACATCGTGCACAGTTCTGCTACGGGGCACAAGAGAAATTACCCGACGATGACACATTTTTTGCACGCGTTCTATTTAGCGACGAAGCGTCATTCGCCAACTGCGGTAACGTAAATCGGCATAATATGCACTATTGGGGAGAACGGAAAATCTACGGTGGCTGCGACAAGTGGAACATCAGCGACCTTGGCGCGTTAATGTATGGTGCGGCATTATGGGAGAAAGGATAATTGGTCGCCATTTTGTCGATGGCAATCTAAATGGTGCAATGTATGCTGACTTCCTACGTAATGTTCTATCGGTGTTACTACAAGATGTTTCACTGCATGACAGAATGGCGATGTACTCCCAACATGATCAATGTTTGGCACATAGCTCGCGTGCGGTTGAAGCGGTATTGAATAGTATATTTCATGACAGGTGGATTGGTCGTCGAAGCACCATACCATGACCCACACTTTCACCGGATCTGACGTCCCGCGATTTCTTTCCGTGAGGAAAGTTGGAGCATATTTGCTATCGTGATCCATCGACAACGCCTGACAACATGCGTCAATGCATAGTCAATGCATGTGCGAACATTACGGAAGGCGAACTACACGCTGTGGAGAGGAATGTCGTTGCACTTATTGCCAAATGCACTGAGGTTGACGGACATCATTTTGAGCATTTATTGCATTTATGTGGTATTTACAAGTAATCACGCTATAACAGCATGCGTTCTCGGAAATGATAAGTTCACAAAGGTACATTATCACATTGGAACAACCGAAATAAAATGTTCAAACGTACCTACGTTCTGTATTTTAATTGAAAAAACCTACCTGTTACCAACTGTTAGTCTAAAATTGTGAGCCATAGGTTTGTGACTATTACAGCGCCATCTATCACAAAGCGAAAAAAGTAGTCCAACTAAAACATTCATATTTCTTTACGTACTACACGAATATGTAATAAAAATTGGGAGTCCTATTTTTTTAAAAAACGCAGTTGATATCCGTTTGACCTATGTCAGCGCCATCTGGTTTCTCCCTTCAAGCTAGACAAATTTCGTTCTTTGTAGTTTTTTCGTTTGACACTTATTTCGTGAGATATTTGGCCCGATCACGATCAATGGACCACCCTGTATACAAGGCAATTCCGTGATGAAGTTACAATTTGTCAGATATGACAGACTGGTAAGTGTATCAATTTTAGGTAAGGGACCCTGGTCCGAAAACGACAGGGTCGAAAGATGTAAGCGAAAATTGTTCTGATGCCTGACAGTGGAACACATGTATCGGGCTTATTGTAGGTTATGAAATTTGCAAAGGTGACAGTGTAGTCCAAAACAAGAATAAATTGTCCAGTAAACATGGCTTCTAAAATGCATACCTTAAGAGCTATGAGCACTTGTTCATCTTCGGTACTGTGAAACACATCTCTTCCACTGAACAAGTGCCCATAGATCCTAAAGTATGAGTCTTAGGTGCTAAAGCACTGCACATTTTTTTCTTATTTTGGTCAATACTACACCCTCCAAATATTTGGAAACCAAAGATCTTACTATAGAAGTGTTGTGTTTCACAGAACTGAAGATGAACAAATGCTCATAACTCTTAAAGTACCGCAAACCGGGGTTACCTTGGTACAATTTTTCCCCGTCTTTTTATATGAGGCAAGAAAACACAGGATAGTGGCAAAGAGAAAATTTCACATACATTTATGAAGCATTCTCAGAGACTTACTTCATCAATTAAAAAAGATACTAATCAAAACACGTCATATCTATGGATGTGGTACCACAAGAAAACGTGGGCCGATATTACCAGAACTCGGGCCTACTTTGACCCACTCAGTCATTTCTTCATGAAAAAGTGGTTAAAAATTGGCTCTGAGCACTATGGGACTTAACGTCTGAGGTCATCAGTCCCCTAGAACTTAGAACTGCTTGAACCTAACTAACCTAAGGACATCACACACATCCATGCCCGAAGCAGGATTCGAACCTGCGACCGTAGCGGTCGCGCGGTTACAGACTGAAGCGCCTAGAACCGCTCGGCCACTTCGGCCGGCCGAAAAAGTGGTAATATAATGTTGCGACATAGGAAACTGAATGCAGATATGTAGATTAGACATTCAGGAGTATGAAGGACAAGTAAAATACTTAATTTTGAAGCCAAGGACAGGGAATATTCAACTTTATTCAGAAAGTGACACAGCAAATATGCAAATGTAGTATACCTCATCAACTGATTAATTAATTCTCAGGTTACATGTTATATTGTGATAACTATATGCAAAGATATTATGTAATATGTTAAGAGGAATTTGTTGAAGCTCTGGTACTTAGGAATAGCCAAGTTTTGTTAGTTGTGTTGGACTGAATTTTTATCAAATCCTCTCAAGAATAAAATACTTTAACTTTTTGTTTTGGCCAATTACAGTAGGACTTTGTCTTTCCTATTCAGTTTACTTCAGCACGCTCATCAATCACCTCAGCCCCAGATCCGAAATATTCTTCTTTGTCGCATAAAACCGTAGCATATTTCCCAAATGCTACTACCAGAATGATTTTCGGTTAAAACTTCGACTTGATCGTTTCCGGACCAGGGTCTTTATATCAAATTGACCTATTTACACATCTACATTATCCCTGAAAATTTTGAGCATAATCACAGAATCACCCTGTATAACACAGCATAAAACTAAACTAAACTCCTCCCGAACAGGCCACGAAGGCCCAACGGTGCCGACCGGTCGCCGTGTCATCCTCAGCCCACAGGCTTTACTTGATGCCGAGACAGAGGGGCACGTGGTCAGCACACCGCTCTCCCGGCCGTATGTCAGTTTCCGAGACCGGAGCCGCTACTTCTCAATCAAGTAGCTCCTCAGCTTGCCTCACAAGGGCTGAGTGCACCTCGCTTGCCAACAGCGATTTTCAGAACGGATGGTTACCCATCCAAGTGTTAACCCAGCCCGACAACGCTTAACAACGCTGACGGGAACTGATGTTACCACTGTGGCAAGGCCGTTGGCCATAACACAGAATCATTTAATTATATCAATGTAGGTTTAGATAATATCGTAATTATACATTACTTAGTTATAAATACTAGCACAATAACGTATTACCATGTGACACGTAGCTATAATTTACTGATACATTACCATAACACAGTGTCCTCATCTTGTTGAGCGAAATACACGTGCAATCAGTTGAAAATTGCTTGAATTGGTGGTATCGTCAGTTGGATGTATAAATCGCTATGCTGTTAGTAATACTAACATTGTCTATCGCAATCTAAACTAGGAGCCTATTTCATTGACATGTAGCAAGTTTCAATATCTTATGCACCATCAGACATAAATTGCATGGGTAATATAAGCAGACCACTGTGAACTGCAGTGTCATATACCTGCTGCTTGTAATACTGTAGTTCACATTAACACGCTACTCGTATCCTATTGTGTTGTGTTGTGGCGTAACGCTATCAAACCGATCATATGTTGATAGAGACAGAAAAGTTTTGTTTTAGGGTAAATCAAATAAAAACGAGAAAGGTGGAAAAAAGTAAATAAACGGTTTATTATTTCAAAAGTAATCAAAAATGTTCAAATGTGCGTGAAATCTTATGGGACTTAACTGCTAAGGTCATCAGTCCCTAAGCTTACACACTACGTAACCTAATTTATCCTAAGGACAAACACACACAGTCATGCCCGAGGGAGGACTCGAACCTCCGCCGGCACCAGCCGCACAGTACATGACTGCAGCGCCGTAGACCGACCTCTCGACTAATCCCGCGCGGCTTAAAAGTAATCGCCATAATTATTAATATATTAAACCACTGTGACACAATATGGTCAACGCCTTCATGGAAGAACGTTTGTTGATGGACGTCACATCAACATGTATCGTTTTCATCATCAAATAACGCCACATATTCACATATATAGTGAATATTACCGTTGAAACAGCTAAAACTTCACCAAACGCAAAAAAGAGGAAAAAAGGGACTCTCGGGCACAACAGCTTGCTCTCTCGGAATGACCACCTTATCAACTCGTCCAAAACCCGCCTGCCTCCAGAAACACTCTGTGTTCTTCGAATACACACAATTTTCGTTTACACTTTGTTCCGTCATCAATTTAATTATTGGGTTAATGCAGCACGCTCGACTTCGTTTGCCACGTCAGCCTCTTCATCTCAGAGGAACACCTACACCCTAAATCCTCAGTAATTTTTTGCATATATAACTGTCTTCCTATATAGTTTTTACCCTTTATAGCTTCCAGTAATACTTTGGAAGTTATTCACTGACGTCTTTATACACATCGTGTTATCCAGTGCCTTCTTCTTTTCAGTGTTCTTCATATACTGCTACGGATAACAACTTCATTTCTTATCACTCCATTTAATTTTCAGCACCCTTGTGTGACACGAATTTAAAATGCTTTTCCAGTTTTCTCACTGTCCAGGATTCACTTACATGCAGTGCTCTGAATCCTCAGAAATTTCTTTCTCAAATTAAGTCCTATGTGTGGTACTAATAGAATTCTTATAGCGAGGATTGCTTTCCATGTCAGTGCAAACCTGCTTGCTTAGTCCTTGCTTTGTTCCCGAAATTTTATTATGCTTCCAAAGTAGCAGACTTTCTTTGCTTCTACGTTATACCCAATTTCAATGTTAAATTTACTCCTAATTTTATTTCTGCTACATCTCCTTACAAACATCTCTTTTGCTTTGCTGTCAATTCTTGTTGTGTGCTCGCCAGAATGTACTCTTCATGCAACGGATTGTGTAATTCTTCCTAAATTTCACTGAGAATAGAAATGTTCTCAGTGAATCTTATCACTGATATCCTTTCGCCTAGAATTTTAATCTCTCTTCGGATCCTTTCTTTTACTCTGTCATTGCTTCTCTGACATACAAGCTGAACAGCGCAGCAGACGACTGCACCCCGCCTTACGACTTTTCTAATCCGAGCACTTCGTCTTGTTTTACATTATTATTGCTTCCTCTTGGTTCTTGTAGATATTGCATATTACTCTCCTTTCCCTACAGGATAGACCCCTTTTCCTGAAAATTTTTCTTACTCAGTCTTACATTATCGAACGCTACTTCCAGGTCGACAAATCCTGTGAACGTGGCGTGATATTTCTTATGTCTTGCCTGCTCAGTCAATCGCAACGTCAGAATACCCTCTATCGTTTGGAAACAACAGTTAGTTTTGCGTGACAGAGAATATCCCACATTATTAGGTTCTTTACGGATGCACGTAGGAAAGAATGAGCACTTGAACGATTCTATGCGAGTTGCGTTTATTGGAACTTTTCTTCAACAATTCCTACGGGAATGGTTTGCAGGGTGTTAAAGACTACTCGCTGAAAACAGGTTCCTGTAAATTTATAGTCAGGTTTTGCTGGGCTATTCGAGTCACTGAAGGAGCGTTGAGCAATACAGATTTACGCTGTGGATCCTACAAACTCGAACACCACTTGGTATACGTTGCATAACGATTTTAAAGGCGTCTCTCTCTCTCTCTCTTTCTCTCCTGGCCGTGTAGCGATGTCCCAATATTTTAACCGAACCCAAGCCAGTCGTTTCTTTTACTTATAACCCACTCAGTCGTTCAGTCGTGCCGCCCTGAAGCATTTCTCATGCCAGGTATTAACTCTACCGAACAATTAGAGACAACGACTAAGAATCGTGTGGCACCACGTTTCTATCTGACAACAGTGGCGAACCGTCGTGGCATCTACTCTACGAGATACCGAAAAGTGTCTGGAAGCCGTCCTCAGAAAGTAGCACGCTCACACACCACTCACGCAGTTGGTGAGACTTGGGTACAAGGCCCGCAAATCTGAATCAGGTTCGTCCCAGAATTGCTCACTAGGATTGAAAGCCGATCCGCCATGTCATTGAAGTATTCCTGAAATTCTTACGATACAATTGATGAGCAGTGATTTTTTTGCAAACTGAGGGCTGTCCTTGGTCTGATTGTAGGTACTGAAACGCTCCTTACGGCACTGACTCGGGGTTCCCGTCGCGTCGCAGCATGTCCGAGTCGCAGCCGCTCTATTACCGTATAAAGTAAAGTATGAGTTGTGCGGCTCGCAAGAGAAATTACGCGACGTGGTGTTCCACAGAGTTAATCGCAGACGTTTATGGGCAGACCCGGCTTAATTATCTGCTTCGCTTCACTATCAGTCATTCTAAATCAGTGTCGCCCGTCACAAGGCTGAACTTCTCACAGCTCCAAAGTCTAAAAGTCCCGTAGCTATCTAACTTCTTCCAGGAAAACTCCGAGCTTAGACCACTGGATTGGAATACGAACACTGCTAAAAGCTCAGCACACCGCCTCCAACTAGTCACCAGAAATTGCCGTTGATAACCACAACAACAACGAAACGGGAACACAGTTCAAAGTCAACAGGGGGTAAAGAGTGACACAAAAGTGGTTCAAATGCTCTGAGCACTATGGGACTCAACATCTGAGGTTATCAGTCCCCTAGAACTACTTAAACCTAACTAACTTAAGGACATCACACATATCCATGCCCGAGGCAGGATTCGAACCTGCGACCGTAGCCGTCGCGCGGTTCCAAACTGAAGCGCCTAGAACGACTCGGCCACACCGGCCGGCTAGTGACACAAAAACCTCAGACTCAAATTTCAATGGAAACGAATATAATTTATTGGCTTCAACGAAAACCTCGTCAAGTCTGCCTCATTCACTAAACGCTACTGTCAAACTACCTACTTGGTTCATCGATCTGATGTTCATTCAGGATCTGCACGTTTGCTGAACGGCAACGTTTTCCTAAAAGAAATCGGAGTGACGCAGCTCGAAATTATGCCCGTGCACGGGAATACAGGCATACACTTTCCATACTGCAACAATAACGCGGTTGGTCACGAATATCACCTTCTCTCAACTTGTGACGTGCACTACGAAAACACCACCTACGCTCTAGAAGAGACAGCTTATACCCAGTGAGGACTACCATTCAACTCTCTGGTTTCATGTGCTCTGCATTGTTCCACGAAATTATTTAACATTAAAGTCACCAACCAACCAGAACCAGGAACGAAATGTATGAATTTTCACTGGTCACTTCCTGCTTCCGGAAGTAGCGCTTTCTTATCGTGCTGCTGCTGGCAAGACTTGTAGAACTCTATAATGTGTTTTGGAAAACACCGGCAGTCATGGGGAAGTTATTCGGCTTTGAAGCCAGCCGAGACGCTTCCGGTTACAATCTATTTGGGAGAATTGTGCAAAGACCAGCCCTTTACCTCCAGGCTGGAGAAACCCTGTTTCCCTGCCGCACATAACAGCCGCAGATACAAGCAAACGGGCTCCGTAAGGAAACTGTAAACAGCAGTGTCTGTACTGTCACTGGTGAGACACGATAGCAGAAACAGGGCTCCATTTCATCCCCTGTAAACACTCCTCACACGATAATGCCTCCACCGCCTGCGTTGAGTGGAGCTGTGAAGGCAAGCGGTAACCATGACGTTACGTGGTTTCCGACGCACTTGTGCCTTGTCGTCGGTATCCATTAGGGCGCTCTAAACTCAGTCCACGTGACAGTTTTCCCCATACTATTCGCCGTGGCCCGTATAAAAGCCACTGTTCGGAAGACGTAGCACATCTCGACCCAACATGTCGGGCACCTATGATCTATCCGCGTATTCCCCCATCCTGCACTCGACAGTTGCGAAGAAGTTCGGAACAAAGTCTGAAGGCATCCTATCCATGTGACACACCAATCTATTCCATTAGCTGGATAAAACGTTCTCGGTTTTCCAGCCGCGTCAATTCGCGAAAGACTCCGAGGACATATCCCATTAGCTGTGGTGAAAGTGCTCTCCGTGCAACACAAGAGCTATCTCTATTCCATTTGCTCATATGATACACAAAATGATCGATACTAATAGTGACTCAGTCTGTTACAGTGAGGCCGATTGTTTAAGAATTCTGAAGTCATCATTAACATGAAACAAGCTAAAGACTCAAAATTCACTCAAAGCTTTCGACCCACAGCCCTATTAAGCGTAACTAAAAGCTCACAGGAAGACAAATTTCTGCAAACGAAAGTCTTAGCCTATTGGCTGACCTGGCCTTCCGTATGGACATGACTGCAGTGAGCAGATTGGGCCTTTGTTTCCTTCTTGGAAAATGAAAACTATTTTCCTCGATCTCTCAGTTACTTAGGGGTTTTGAAAGATCTTCGCCTCAAATACGTCAACGCCGCACCACTTCACTCTCCGAAAAATATACGTAGTGATAGGTTTTTTCAAATTCATGCAGAACATTCTCATAAGTGGTTATACAACGAGACTTGACACACGATTCAATCTTGTCTTTAAATCTTTTCAACTTGTATAGTCGTGACATTCTAGAAACTGCATCTCGTAAATTCGGAAAATGAGATCGATCTCACAACAGAAAAAAGCAATTACAGTGAAGCGAAGGACACACTGTCCGAAGACGTTCAGGAGATGGGTGATTACTTCATAGAAGATATCAAGCGACCTGAACCATTAAAGGCAACAATAACGACATTACATCTCAGTAACGTGAAGTTAATCAAAATGGTTCAAATGGCTCTGAGCACTGTGGGACCTAGCATCTGAGGTCATCAGGCCCCTAGAAATTAGAACTCTTTAAACCTAACTAACTTAAGGACATCACACACATCCATGCCGGAGGCAGGATTCGAACCTGCGACCGTAGCGGTTGCGCGTTTCCAGACTGAAGCGCCTAGAACCGCTCGGTCACAACGGTCGGCTGGGAAGTTAATCCCTATAGTCAAAATACTACAGGGAAAATTGTGTCTCATCAGCGAAACTGTATGTGGCCCGCAACTAACTGTAATATACAGATACAAAAACTTTTGGTTGTTTCATTTTTGGTTGTTTACTCAGTAATTTAAACTGACATACAGGTACCAAAGCAATACTTCTAAACTGAAGCTGTTTATTTTAAACGACTTATTTCTGATGAAAAAATTTCTATAAATCCTAGCAGCTCGTGCAAAATGAAACATACCTATTGTGATTATTAAATGCAAGTATATTTCAATGTATTTACTAACCAATACGGCCAGAAGGTACAGTTTATGAGCAGGATCAGAAGACACATTACTGTATAATCTTGCCGGCGAGTACCTGGGTGTTATCTTAGACACATCCTCAACCTATCGGTACCGTTTTCCAGAAAAGAATCGTCTTCCTGTTGGATTTCAACCAAGTTGCGGCACCCATCGACGTGCATTTGTTTTGCAGTTACTGCACTGACGTCGCTCAAACGCCATCAATAAAATCAGTCCCGAAATTTCTCTGAGGGCGGTGTGTCTTGCATGTTGATCTCCATCCCTGTCATATAGTCACCCATACAAAGTAATATTTAGTCTTCATCGTTGAGTACACCCCTCCCCCAACCCCACCACAAGCCAACATTCACAGGTTGCTTGAAA
This sequence comes from Schistocerca nitens, assembly GCF_023898315.1. Classification (NCBI taxonomy): domain Eukaryota; kingdom Metazoa; phylum Arthropoda; class Insecta; order Orthoptera; family Acrididae; genus Schistocerca; species Schistocerca nitens. The sequence goes on along the minus strand of NC_064614.1, from coordinate 458,056,909 downwards.
GTACCTCTTTTAAAATACTTTTCAATCTTTTCCCATACAGGTAGAGCGGGCTGTTCGAGATCTGTCGCTTTGTAGAGCCAGGGTGTTCTCAGGTAAATGCCAGATGAGCTGATAGTGTAGTGCTGTAAAGGGAGTCTCAGTTAGGTCTATTTGGAGCAGGCTTCCGAGCTCCAGCATTTGCCTTACAGCTATGGGAAACCTATTTTTAATTTCTGGGCCAGTGTTGTCCAAAGAAATTCACCAAAAATTTAATGTCGGACCGTGTGTGTGTGTGTGTGTGTGTGTGTGTGTGTGTGTGTGTGTGTGTGTGTGTGTGTGGTTGTCTGTGTGTATGATAGTTTTGAAGTCTTTAACAGAAAAGTCGATGACTTGCAATTGATAGTCGCGTGTGAGAAACTGACGGTTAGTCGGAAGCCTTCCATACATAATGTTTCTTAAATTCCCTCGTTTAAATAAACATATATGTACAATTGTGCTTGAGATTGATTGTTGTTGCAGCATCATTAAGTAAAAAAATTCTCTAACCACATGTGGCACATGTTCAACGAAGTGGACAAGATTATCTTTTCATAGATTGTACCTACATACATATTCTTACAGCAGATTCAACTGTTGTCGTCATGTGATTAAACAGCCGCTCAAATCCTTTTCCTTATTTGCCGCTAAGTTTATGTAGTAGTCCTCGTACCTTCAGAAACTCAGCTGTTTCGAAAGAACAGTTTTCGTTCTCCAGCAATGAGACATGTTGATAGGTACAGCTGTATCTAGAACTTTCGGAGAAAACATTATTATAGGAAGCTGCACAATTCCGGTTACTGTAGCCAGAAGAGAGTAAACTCACGATGGAAATTTAGATAGTATTTTTTCACTTTTGCGTTTGGTACGGAAAATAACTTTCCACAATTTCTCTATCTGGATAAATGAATGGATCATTGCTGTGATCTAACGGTCAGTTTGTACCGCTATCTTCCGATTTGTGGATGGCGTAAGTCGTGGACTATATGTACCGTATATTATATCTGTCCTCGTTGCCATCACTTGGTAGAAAATGCGATAGGAAGCAGGTATGTTCACTTTTTGAAAGATGTAGCTAATTTTAGATGTCTATAAAGACAGTCTGGAATAGCGAGTGGAAGTAGTCGGCCATGTTTTGTGTAAGCGTAACAAACAATTATAACTTAATATCCCATATGAGCGCATAAAGCAATATTACTGTGGAAGTTGTATTAGTGCTGGGATCAGTCATCTGGGCTATTAAGAATGTAGAAGATTGAATGAAGAAACGTGTTATTTGGTAGTTAGTGAACCATTGAAACCGGCCGCTGTGGCCGAGCTGTTCTAGGCGCTTCAGTCCGGAACCGGGCTGTTGCTACTGTCGCAGGTTCGAATCCTGCCTAGGGCATGGATGTGTGTGATGTCCTTAGTTTAGTTAGGTTTAAGTAGTTCTAAGTTCTATGGTACTGATGACCTCAGATGTTAAGTTCCATAGTGCTCAGAGCCATTTGAACCATTTTTGTTGTCTTTCACCCATAGTCAGCAGCATATCACGAGACCTACGGACAAGCTGAGTTTCGCCCGAGTGATGATTTCTAAAACCATGCTGTTCTTGGGCAGAAGCTTTGCCGTATCAATGAAATTTATTATACTGGAACTGAGAATATGTTCAAGAAGTCATTTGTTGTATAAATGTGTCTATGTCAGAACTGCTAAAATGAGGATGACTGAGAGACTCAAATTATTTAATCTTTTATTCAATGAATTTTCCAACTATTTTTAACATCAAAACTTCTTTGCGATCTCGTAAGCAATAAATCCAGTGCTACGATCGTGAAGAATTGGTGTTTTCTTCTGATCGCCTCGTTCCTGTCAAAAACGATGTTCCAGAAAGTTCTCTTTGCATATAGATTTGTTTTGCAAATCGCAGTAATGCTGTTCAGTGCAATATCTATATGTTTTAATATAATATATGTAATAACATGTAATGTCTACATGTTTTCATGGTCAGTTTCCCACAGTTAAACTAGAAGCCATCTGTCAGCCTCTATGTCAAAGGAAACACAGTGACTGGAGAACCTTGAAATCATTCCCACGTGAAAATGTTAAATCCTGTTCCCTCCAATTGGTTTGCGACGGCTCCCAGATTGTGTGGGCCAGCTGTGAGTTCCAGTACTCACTGTTTCATAATTAATGCCGGATGCAAAGCTAGCCCACACTTATGTGAACCACTCGTTTTAATGTACCTGTTGCTGGAGACAGGATTTCCAGTAACTCCATTTTGGCTAGGCGGTATGGTTCAACCCATTAGCCCAGCCCAGTATGACGGGTACTTGACTTCCAGGACAACGAAGACGGATCACATTCGTTTCGTATCTATTTATTACATCCACACGTCGACCAACTGTTAGATGGGAATGTATATTTCAGTATTTCTTGAACAATTTTCTCATTTGTTCCCACATTAATACATCTCAAAATACTTAAAAGCGTATGGTATATGGAAAATAATTATGAACTTGAAAAATTTGCGCAGTGGTCGGGCAACAAAATTTGTCAGAAAATAATACATTACAATGTGAATGAAATAGCAACGACCACAAAAACGGTATTAAAGGAAAACTTTGTCTTCATTACTCATTATTTAACACTTAAACAAGTGTACCATGTTGCCATAAAAATCTTTGACCGTTTGCCACACGATAACATAAACTACCATACAGGTACGAAAGCTGTCTTTAATTTAATTGGAACTGTTCCTTCTGAACAAATATGGAATTGAAGAGTTTGTAACAAAGCACAGAACACTAATATGTTTACACTTAGCTGACGAAATTCATGTAATACCTCTAATATCGTGTCGGACCTCATTTTGCACGGCATATTGCACCACCTCGACGTGGCATGAACTCAGCAAGTCGTTGGACGTCCCCTGCAGAAATACTGAAATACTGGCCATGCTGCCTCTACAGCTGTCCATAATTGCGAAAGTATTGGCGTGCAAGGTTTTGTGCACGAACTGGCCACGTGCTTATGACCCTAAAATGTCCGGTGGGATTCACGTCCGGCAATTCGCTCCAACTGTCCAGAATGTTCTTCATATCAATTGCGAACAGTTGTGGACCGCTGATATGGCCTACTGCCATCCATAAAAATACGACCGTTCTTTGGAAACATGACTTCCATAAATAGCTGTAAATAGTCTCCAAGTAGCCCAACATACAGAAGACCCAGTCCATTACATGTAAACACGGCCCACATCATCATGGAACTACCTCCAGTATGCACAGTGCCTTGACAACTTGGGTCATGGCTTCGTGGACTCTACGTCACACTCGAACCCTACCACCTACTCTTATCAACTAAAATGTGGACTCTTCTGACCAGGCCAAGACCTTCCAGTCACCTAGGTTGCAACCGATATCGTCATGAGCCAGGAAAAGGCTCTGCATGCAATATCGTGCTGTTATCAAAGGCACTAGCGTCGATCGCCAGCTGCCATAGCACATTATCACCAAATGTCGCCGCACTGCCCTGATGGATACGTTCATCGTATGTCCCACAATGATTTCTGCGGTTATTTCATGCAGTACTGCTTGTCTGTTGGCAATGAAAAGTCCATGCCAACGCTGCTGCTCTCGGTCGTTAAGTGAAGGCCGTCGACCACTGCGTTGTCGGTGATGAGAGGTAATGCCTGAAATTTGGTACTCTAGGCACATTCTTGACAATGTGGATCTCGGAATATTGAAGTTCCTGTTTCCGAAATGGGATGTCCCATGCGTCTAACTCCAACTACCATTCCGCGTTCGAAGTCTGTTAACTCTCGTCGTGTGGCCATGATGACGTAGGAAATCTTTTCACATGAATCACCTTAGTACAAATGACAGTTCCGCCAATGCTCTGCCCTCTTATATCTTGTGTACGTGACACTACCATTATCTGTGTATGTGCGTATCGCTATCCCACGACTTGTCACCTCGCTGTCGTTCCGTTATTAAATACATATACCCTTCACCGTGGTATTTCCTACTCCGTATCCGGCAAGAAAGGACTTGTGTTCAGCACTAAATCACGTGTAAGTGGTCTGTAGACTGACTACTTCCGTATTATTACGAAATAAGCGGCGCTCATGACCTATGGGACATGGAACTCACTGATTCAGATTGTGATCCGTTTCTAGCGTCACTTGTACGGTAGCACATGAAAGGGATAATCCAGATCTATTTTAATTTTCCCGTACCGTTAAACCGGAGTCTACACTACCGTATCTTCTGATCTATCTCGGTCGGTGTTGCGCAGCATGTCGCAATCCCCAGGTCAGCCGCCTACGTTGGCGCGGCCCGCTGCAGCGGCCCTGCAGGAAGTTCGACGTACTCGTACCTCGGTTGTCGGCGTCCGGCAGAACACGGCGTATCGCGCACCTGTCGTACGTGTCCGTGTTTGGCGACATCGCGGTGAACGCACATTGGAAGCGTGTAGTCGTCATCGCCATACTGGCCTATCACCCGGTGTGATGGTATAGGGTGCCATCGGTTACACGTCTCTGTCACCTCTTGTTCGCATTGACATCACTTTGAACAGTGGAACTTACATTTCAGATGTGTTACGACCCGTGGCTTTACCTTTCATAGCAGGCCGGAGTGTCCGAGCGGTTCTAGGCGCTACAGTCTGGAACCGCGCGACTAATAAATGAGGGCGTTAGACGCAACTGCTGCTTTGAGCTGAAGAGATTGCCACAGGAGAGGAAGTCGTGGTTTGCTCTATCAATTCAATCGGAAGACTCATGAATCGAAAAAGAGTACGAGATTACGGTTCGCGGTGACTTTTGTATAGCCTACGAAAACTAACTACGCGATGACTAATGTGAACGTCACGGTACATTTCTAGGGCTTTTCCACCTAGCAGGAAATACTTCCTAAACACTCCGCTAGTCGCGGATCCAGCCCAACAAATTTGGTCGTAGATTATCTTTGAGATGTACCTTTTGTTTCTGTTACAATAAAACTCGATCGTAAATGAAGGTCGTCTTGGATGGAATGAAACCAAAGCGTTAACTATACCAAACTTCGTTAAAAGTTATTTTTATTGCTAAGGACATGGTAGCGTGTAGAGGAATCAGAAATTGACAAAAACAATAACAGAAGTGATTTTGATAGTTCAAAGTTAGGAAGAAATGCGATTTCGTCGTCTTAAGGATCTTACATCTTCTCGGAAGCAGTTATTTTGTTCTCGCTCTCAGTTTTGGACAGTAGAGCACTGTGCTAAGAGAGAGATAAGCACTACGTGAATTACACGTGTGCCAACAGCCTGGCCACAGTGATAACATTGCGTCGCGTCCGATCACGGAAGTTAAGTGCTGTAAGATTTGGCTAACACACGGATGGGTGACTGTCCGGGTCTGCCGAACACTGTTGGCAAGCGGGGAGCACTCAGCTATTGCATCGCCTTGATGAGTGGTGTGCTGACTACATGCCGCTCCGTAACCATATCGAGTGACGCACATCGACTGAGTATACGAGGTGACAAGTTGGTCGGTCGGTACCGTTGGGTGTTCCAAAGCTTGTTAGAACGAAGTTAAGCATTTTTTTAAAAAGAACTGCTCGTGTCTTTTTGGTTCGATAGTTCTTTTCATTTTGGCACCATCCGCATCTGTTCCGCGTGTTTTTAGCTCCTTGTTTATTTGTTTAGTGTCATTTGTGTTGATTCTCATCCTTTCCTTTCCTCATTATTTCATAGAAACTTACCTAATCTAGATCGTAGAGACAGAGAAAAATCAAGATTTGAAGCTCTTCTCTGCAAACAGTGTTGAGCTAATTCTTTTCTTAGAGTTCGAGGAAAATTTTAGCGTCTGATTACATAGAAACGTATAAACTGGCCACTTTTCCTTCGACGTTCAGGGTCGGATAAATTATGGCTACTGGCCATCTTTTTGTATTTCGGAAGACACTGTAAGCTGAACGCAGCTTGTCTAAATATAAACGACACAATTTTTGCTATTTTACAATAATCACAGATTTATTTTAGTTCATGCTTCTTCAACAGCGCCTCATGGACATATGAACCGGAAATAAAGATGACGTTCTTCTTCGCTATGGGCAATTAGGAGGCCGTTGTTTCTTCTCTGCAGTATGTGAAAGAGAAATGCAATGTACGGTATTTTGTATTCTTCATTTCCGCTGGGATTTGCCACTTTTTTTTTATTAAGCGCCGCAGTGAAAGATAAGCTATTATTTTTATAATGAATATGCGACGCAAAATTTAATGAAATCAGTAATGTGTGAAACTCTAAAGAAAAAGTCGAACAGATACAATCGCACGTATCTATCACACACATGGCGAATTTTAGCGAGAATTGATTTACTTTTTAGATAATGCGATAAGATGAAAAACATGTAAAGCTAAATAATAACTTAAAAAGTTCGTAGATGCGATTCGCAGTTCCGAGACTCGTGCTGCTCTCTAGTTTTCTGAGAAAATAAATACGTTTGAACCTCTCAGAACATAACAACTAACGGAGCGTTAAGTCTTACGTGTCTTTTCACACATCCAAGTCTAGGACTTGCTGTTGTTGTTGTTGTAGTAGTGGTGGTGGTGGTGACGGTCTTCAGTCCTGAGACTGGTTTGATGCAGTTCTCCATGCTACTCTATCCTGTTAAGCTTCTTCTCATACCTACTGCAACCTACTTCCTTCTGCATCTGCTTACTGTATTCATCTCTTGGTCTTCCTCTACGATTTTTACCCCCGACACTTCCCTCCAGTACTAAACTGGCGATTCTTGATGGCTCAGAATATGTTCTACCAACCGATCCCTTCTTCTGGTCAGCTTGTGCCACAAATTTCTTTGCTCCTCAGTTCTATTCAGTGCTTCCTCATTAGTTACGTTGTCTACCCATCCAATCTTCAGCTTCTTCTGTTCAATCACATTTCAGAATCTTCTATTTTCTTCTTGTCTAAATGTTTATTATCCATGTTTCACTTCCGTACATGGCTACACTTCGTACAAATACTTTCAGAAAAACTTCCTAGCACTTAAATCTATATTCGACGTTAACAGATTTCTCTTCTTTAGAAATGCTTATTGTCAGATTATATTTTACTGTATATGCTCTCCACTTCATCCGTCATCCGCTATTCTGATTCCGAAGTAGCAAAACTCATCCACTACTTTAAGTGTCTCGTTTCCCAATACAATTCGATCAGCATCGTCTGATTAAATTCAACACATTCCATTACCATAGTTTTGTTTATGTTGATACTCTTTTATCCTCCTTTGAAGACACTGTCCATTCAGTTTAACTGTTCTTCTAATTCCAAAGCAAAGAGTTGCTGACAGGTGTGGATATTACCCAACAATCGCTTTAGTAAGTCATGGCTGCAAAATACTAACACGAGTTCTTTACAGAAGGATAAAGAAACTGGTAGAAGCGAACCACAGGGAAGATCACGTAACTGATGAGGAGGTATTGAATAGAACTAAGGAGCAAAGAAATTTGTGGCACAAGCTGACTAGAAGAAGGGATCGGTTGGTGAGACATATACTGAGCCATTATAGTGTCATCGGAAAATCTCAATTTTTTTATTTTTTCTTCCTGATCTTTATTCCTACGCCAAATTTGTCATCACTTTTTGCTTAATGTACAGTTGACTAACAGTGGCGGTACATTACAACCTTGCCTCACTCACTTCTCAAGCACTGCGTCCCTTTGGTACTCCGCGACTCTCTGAAGGACCGTCTGGTTTCTGTACAAGGCGTCAATAACCTTCCGTTCCCTGTATTTTATCCTTGCTGCACCCAGAATTTCAAAGAAAGTATTTCAATAAAAATTGTGAAAAGTTTTCTCTAAGTCTCCAACTGCTATAAACGTAGGTCTGCCTTTCCTTACCCTATCTTCCAATATAAATCGTTGCATCAGTACTGCCTCGCGTATTCCTCCGTTTCTCCGAAATCCAAACTGATCTTCCCCGAGGTTGGATTCCACCAGTTTCTTCATACTTCTGTAAAGAACTCGTATTAGTATTTTGCAGCGATGACTTGGTAAAGCGATAATTGGGTAATATTCACACCTGTCAGCAACTCTTTGCTTTGGAGTTGGATTTGGAGTTGGAATTATTATTTCTTGAAATCTAGGGGTATTTTGCCTGTCTCATACATGTTGCACAATAGATGGAAGACTTTTGTCGTGCCCGGCTCTCGCAAGGCTGTCAGTAGCTCTGACTACTCCCTGGAATCTTGTTTCGACTTTGGTCTTTCAGTGCTCAAACAAATTCTTCTCGTGGCATTATATCTCCCATCTCATCTCCATTTACATCATCTTGAATTTCTATAATATTGCCTTCAAGTTTGTCTCCTTTGCTTAGACCCTCCTTATACTACTTCTACCTTTCAGCTTTCTCTTCTTCGCTTAGGACTGGTTTTTCATCTGAACTCTTGATATACACGCATCTGCTTCTCTTTTCTCCAAAGGCCTCTTTAGCTTTCCTGCAGGTGACAACCATCCTTCTCCTAGTTAAATGTGCTTCTCAACCCTTATACTTGTCCTCTAGCCATTCCTGCTCAGCAGTTTGCACTTCCCATCAACCTCAATTCTTAGACGTTTGTATTCCCTTTGGCCTGCTTCATTTGCTGCATTTTTGTATATCCTCCTTTCATCAGTCAAATTGTCTGCCCCGATAGCTGAGTGGTCAGCGTGACGGATTGCCGTCCTACGGGCCCGGGTTCTATTTCCGGCTGGGTTGGGGATTTTCTCCGCGCAGGGACTGGGTGTTGTGTTGTCTTCATCATAATTTTATTCCCATCCGGCGCGCAGGTCGCCCAAAGTGGCGTCAAACGTAATGAGCCCTGTACCACGGCGGCCGGACCTACCCCGCAAGGGGCCTCCCGGCCAATGACGCCAAACGCTCATTTCCATTTCCATCAGTTAAATTCAATATCTCCCGTGTTATCCATGATTTCTACTAGGCCTTTTCTTTTTACTCATTTGATCCTCTATTTCCTTCAATACTTCATCTCTCTAAGCTACCCACTCGTCTTCTATTCTTTTCCTTTCCCCTGTTCTAGTCAATCGTTGCGTAATGTTCTAGGGGTGTGTACGTAAAATTCGAATCGCAGTGCAACTTGCTTGCTGACATACACGAAACATTTTCATAGGCGAAAATCATATATTACATCAAAACAAAACAGTGGTCTTTGCAGCTATTGAGTTTGAGAGAGGCTGGGCTAAGGATCGACCCTACTATGGTGAAACCGAACAGGAATTGGAATTATGGACAAGAAAGAGCTGGGGCATCAGAGGCACAGGCCGGCGAGGGCAAGGACGAGGTGTTCGCGGGGCAGAGCGCGGTCGCTCCGTGGCAACAACCTTGCCCGCGCCGCTGCTGCCGCTGGCGCGACCCGGCGTGTCCATGCGCGCCGCCCACCCGGCGCCCGGCGCCCACTCGCGGCCCACGCGCCGGCCGCCACCGGCGCAGGAGCTGGAGCCGGCCGGACTCTGCGGACCGTTCGACGGCCTTCTGACGCCTGCTCCCAGCCGCGGGAGCCCGCACGCCGCACGACGACGTCGTCAGCCCGGCCGTGCTGCTGCAGCTGTTACGCCGCACGCATCGCGTTTTAAAACTTGTCGAGGACTTAAATGACCACCGTCAATCTTTTTACACCTGTATTATGATGCAATCGAAGCATTAAATTGCAACAGAAGATCGGTACACGTTTAGAGTATTTACAAAAACTGTAGTGATTACACCACACTAAACTGTAGGCTTTTATGGCTATAAAGACGCCGTTATCAACACCTCACTGCGTTCGAATAATGTCGTGTAATAGGGCTACGAGATGTGATGTTGCAGAAGGAATGGGCAGGAATGTGCCCATTGTACATGACTGCTAACAGCGGTGGTCACGAGCATGTAGAGTCGCAAGAAGCCCACGCTCCGGACAGCTACGTGGGACCACCGAGAGGGAAGACCATCGTATTCAGCGTATGGCTCTGGCGTATCCTACTGTATCTGCAGCATCAATATGAGCAGCAGTCCGCACCAAAGTGAGACAACGAACTACTACAAATCGATTACGTCGAGGACAGCTCCAAGCCAGACACCCTACAGCATGCAATCCACTGATCCCAACCCATCACCATTTGCGGCGTCAGTGGTGTCAAGTGAGAACACATTAGAGCACAGGGTGGTAATCTTCTGTATTTTCTGAATAAAGCTGGTTCTGCGTTGGTTATATATACACTACTGGCCATTAAAATTGCTACACCAAGAAAAAATGCAGATGATAAACGGGTATTCGTCGGACAAATATATTATACTAGAACTGACGTGTGATTACATTTTCACGCAATTTGGTTGCTTGGATCCTGAGAAATCAGTACCCAGAGCAACCACCTCTGGCCGTAATAACGGCCTTGATACGCCTGGGCATTGAGTCAAACAGAGCTTGGATGGCGTGTACAGGTACAGCTGCTCGTGCAGCTTCAACACGATACCACACTTCATCAAGAGTAGTAACTGGCGTATTGTGACGAGCCAGTTGCTCGGCCACCATTGACCAGACTTTTTCAGTTGGTGAGACACCTGGAGAATTTGCTGGCCAGGGCAGCAGTCGAACATTTTCTGTATCCAGAAAGGCCCGTACAGGACCTGCAACATGTGGTCGTGCATTATCTTGCTGAAATGTAGGGTTTCGCAAGGATCGAATGAAGGGTAAAAAAATGGTTCAAATGGCTCTGAGCACTATGGGACTTAACTGCTGTGGTCATCAGTCCCCTAGAACAGAACTACTTAAACCTAACTAACCTAAGGACATCACACACATCCATGCCCGAGGCAGGATTCGAACCTGCGACCGTAGCGGTCGCGCGGTTCCAGACTGTAGCGCCTAGAACCGCTCGGACACTCCGGCCTGCTATGAAAGGTAAAGCCACGGGTCGTAACACATCTGAAATGTAAGTTCCACTGTTCAAAGTGATGTCAATGCGAACAAGAGGTTTATTGATTGGCGACTCCATGTCTTGTGCACAACGACCAGATAACAGGTATACTTGAAAAAAGAGACAGCATTGGTCGTATATTTTTACTATTGCAGAATCGATTTTCTGTCACAAGAGGTGACAGAGACGTGTAACCGATGGCACCCTATACCATCACACCGGGTGATAGGCCAGTATGGCGATGACGACTACATGCTTCCAATGTGCGTTCACCGCGATGTCGCCAAACACGGATGCGACCATCATGGTGCCGTAAGCAGAACCTGGATTCATCCGAAAAAGTGACGTTTTGCCATTCATGCACCCAGGTTCGTCGTTGAGTACAATATCGCAGGCGCTCCTGTCTGTGATGCAGCGTCAAGGGTAAACGCAGCCATGGTCTCCGAGCTGATAGTCCATGCTGCTGCAAACGTCGTCGAACTGTTCGTGCAGATGGTTGTTGTCTTGCAAACGTCCCCATCTGTTGACTCAGGGATCGAGACGTGGCTGCACGATCCGTTACAGCCATGCGGATAAGATGCCTGTCATCTCGATTGCTAGTGATACGAGGCCGTTGGGATCCGGCACGGAGTTCCGTATTACCCTCCTGAAACCACCGATTCCATATTCTGCTAACAGTCATTGGATCTCGACCAACGCGAGCAGCAATGTCGCGATACGATAATCCGCAATCCCGATAGGCTACAATCCGACCTTTTTCAAAGTCGGGAACGTGATGGTACGCATTTCTCCTCCTTACACGAGGCATCACAACAACGTTTCACCAGGCAACGCCGGTCAACTGCTGTTTTTGTATGGGAAATCGGTTGGAAACTTTGCTCATGTCAGCACGTTGTAGGCGTCGCCACCGGCGCCAACCTTGTGTGAATGCTCTGAAAAGCTAATCATTTGCATATCACAGCATTTTCTTCCTGTCGGTTACTTTTCGCGTCTGTAGCACGTCATCTTCGTGGTGTAGCAATTTTAATGGCCAGTAGAGTATATAACAGATGATCGCTGCTCGCTTATGTCTGTATATTCAAGCTAATCTCCGGATCAACTGTAGGGCTTTTGGTCCGGTATTGCAAAACCCTGTAATTGTCTCTCATTGCAATGTTTGAAATTTGGCTCAAAGGTGCCTACAACGACATAGGGCACAGTAACGCTTCAAACATGAAGCTGTCGAAACATGCAGGACAAAGGCCACAGCTGAGAAGTTCATGTGAGGCGTAAGGTGGTTTAATGATGTCACGTTGGCACTAAGTTTCACCACAATTCTGTCCAACGTCACCGTGGACGCATTACACGATTGGAAGGTCGTCACACCTCCTCTGACCCACGTTGCACCCCATCTTTTGACTTCTCTGCTACGGAGGTCAGAATCGCATCATCCAGCGTTGGAATCAGGCGATTTTCGTATGGGTGGACGAGGAAAATATTTCAGACACACCGCCGCTCAGAATCGACAAGAAAGGCCATCAAGAGGTGGCATGAAGTGCGTCAGTGAAACCATCCCTTCCAATGGGGCGTTGGGGCTACAACCTCATTGAACTTTGATTTGACTCGTGTGGTATGCAGTGCGACCTCAATGTTTTGCTCTGGTACACTGGAGGAACCAATAGGGACCATTAAAAGCCGTTCGACGACATCTGACGTGATGTGAAGCATCAAAGGACGTTTATGCTTTTCATTCCTCCTCTTTCGCGCCCTCCTGTGGCGTAACCTTTGTTGAGCAACTTAAAAACGTACCTGTCGGAGACTTAGATATACATTCAGCTCAGTGGTGTCTCGCCGCTGCTCTAGCTCCTGAGGGCAGACAACTCCAACTAAGTAGTGGCGAAGGGGTTGTCTACCCTCAGGCGCTAGAGTAGCTGTGAGGCACCGCTGAGCTGAATGTTTGACGAAGTCTCCGACAGGTACGTTTTTAACGCCCTCAGCAAAGGTGTGGAGGTGGCAGGGACGGTGTTGCAGAACTGTGGGGTTCTTAGAGGGAACTTTTACTGGTTTATTCACACACATGTCAATGTTGTACACCTCAATGATAACGCCACAGGAGGAATGAAAAACCATAAACTCCCTTTACTGCTTCAGATCACGTCAAATTTCATCGAAGAGTTTTTAATGGTCCCTACTGCATAAGGGAACAATTGACAGGAATGGGGTAAAGAAATACAGTAGAAGAAGAATGGGTAGCTTTGAGGGATGAAGTAGTGAAGGCAGCAGAGGATCAAGTAGGTAAAAAGACGAGGGCTGCTAGAAATCCTTGGGTAACAGAAGAAATATTGAATTTAATTGATGAAAGGAGAAAATATAAAATTCCAGTAAATGAAGCAGGCAAAAATGAATACAAACTGGTCAAAAATGAGATGGACAGGAAGTGCAAAATGGCTAAGCAGGGATGGCTAGAGGACAAATGTAAGGATGTAGAGGCTTGTCTCGCCAGGGGTAAGATAGATACTACCTACAGTAAAATTAAAGAGACCTTTGGAGAAAAGAGAACCACTTGTATGAATATCAAGAGCTCAGATGGAAACCAGTTCTAAGCAAAGAAGGGAAAGCAGAAAAGTGGAAGGAGTATATAGAAGGTCTATACAAGGGCGATGTAATTGAGGACAATATTATGGAAATGGAAGAGGATGTAAATGAAGATGAAATGGGAGATAAGATACTGCGTGAAGAGTTTGACAGAGCACTGATAGACGTGAGTCGAAACAAGGCCCCGGGAGTAGACAACATTCCATTAGAACTACTGACAACCTTGGGAGAGCCAGTCCTGACAAAACTCTACCATCTGGTGAGCAAGATATATGAGACAGGCGAAATACCCTCAGACTTCAAGAAGAATATAACAATTCCAATCCCAAAGAAAGCAGGCGTTGAGAGATGTGAAAATTACCGAACTATCAGTTTAATAAGTCACGGCTGCAAAATACTAACGCGAATTCTTTACAGACGAATGGAAAAACTAGTAGAAGCCGACCTCGGAGAGGTTCAGTTTGGATTCAGTAGAAATACAGGAACATTTGAGGCAATACTGACCCTACGACTTATCTTAGAAGCTAGATTAAGGAAAGGCTAACCTACGTTTCTAGCATTTGTAGACTTAGAGAAAGCTTTTGACAATGTTGACTGGAAAACTCTCTTTCAAATTCTGAAGGTGTCAGGAGTAAAATACAGGGAGCGAAAGACTATTTACAATTTGTACAGAAACCAAATGGCAGTTATAACAGTCGAGGGACACGAAAGGGAAACAGTGGTTAGGAAGGGAGTGAGACAGGGTTGTAGCCTCTCCGCGATGTTGTTTAATCTCTGTATTGAGCAAGCAGTGAAGGAAACAAAAGAAAAATTCGGAGTAGGTGTTAAAATCCATGGAGAAGAAATAAAAACTCTGAGGTTTGCCGATGACATTGTAATTCTGTCTTAGACAGCAAAGGACTTGGAAGAGCAGTTGAACGGAATGGATAGTGTCTGGAAAGGAGGATATAAGATGAACATCAACAAAAGCAAAACGAGGATAATGGAATGTAGTCGAAATAAGTCGTGTGATGCTGAGGGAATTAGATTAGGAAATGAGACACTTAAAGTAGTAAAGGAGTTTTGCTGTTTGGAGAGCAAAATAACTGATGATGGTCGAAGTAGAGAGGATAAAAAAATGTAGACTAGCAATGGCAAGGAAAGTGTTTCTGAAGAAGAGAGATTTGTTAACATCGAGTATAGATTTAAGTGTCAGGAAGTCGTTTCTGAAAGTATTTGTGTGGAGTGTAGCCAAGTATGAAAGTGAAACATGGACGATAAATAGTGTGGACATGAAGAGAATAGAAGCTTTTGAAATGTGGTGCTACTGAAGAATGCTGAAGGTTAGGTGGGTAGATCACATAACTAATGAGGAGGTACTGAATAGGATTGGGGAGAAGAGGAGTTTGTGGCACAACTTGACTAGAAGAAGGGATCGGTTGGTAGGACATGTTCTGAGGCATCAAGGGATCACCAATTTAGTATTGGAGGGCAGCGTAGAAGGTAAAAATCGTAGAGGGAGACCAAGAGATGAATACACTAAGCAGATTCAGAAGGATGTATGTTGCAGTAGTTACTGGGAGATGAAGAAGCTTGCACAGGATAGAGTAGCATGGAGAGCTGCACCAAGCCAGTCTCAGGACTGAAGACCACAACAACAACAACACTGCATCCTCCCCGTACATTGGAGCAAATAATCGAGGTCACACAGCAGATCACCGTTCAATGGGGTTCTAGTTCCACGATCTCCTCAGAGCAGGGTTGAATCGCCGGGGGGGGGGGGGGGGGGGGGGTCGTGTGAGCAGAGGCAAACGTTATCAGGAATATCGAACTGCTGTTTTCGACCGGGAAATGTGTGGGAATCACCTCTCCAAGGAAAGAGGTGGTTTCTTTGACGCCCGTTATGCCACCGCCTTCTGACCTTTCGTGTCGATTCTGAATGTGGGTGTGTTTGAAATGTTTTCCTCGGCCACCCATAAGGAAATCGCCTGATTCCAACGCTCGATGTCCATAGCAGAGAAGTCAAAAGAAGAGTTGAAATGTGGGTATGGGGAGGTGTGACGACCTTCTCCTCGTGTGATACGTCCAAGGTGGCGTTGGGCAGAATTGTGGTGAAACCTGGTGCCAATGTGACATCATTAGCTCACCTAACACCTCACGGCCTCTTTTTTCGCATTTTTCGACAGCTTGTTATTCGAAGTGTCGTCCAAGCCGAGGGTGACGTCACAGAGGAACGCTTTTGCGCCATTACAGAGGCAGGTTCTAGGCACCTTTGAGCCAGATTTCATACATACGCTTCTCAAAGAGAGGCAGTTTTTCGCAACAGTTACAACTTTTTTTCGGTGGTATGGACGCACTGATTCACGATGTAGGTTCGTGTGCGTAATTTATAAATATCTGGTGCAAATTGGCAGAACTATGTTGAATTACAGTCGTCCGTCCGGTTTCTCTGTCTGTATGCCAAGGCTGTCGCGACCGCCGAGTCAACAACTGAAAAGCGGCGGAGGGGCGGCGCCTTTGTCGCATAGCTCGCATTGTTGGCCTGTTGCTGTTAGGTAGTCGGCTCACACCTTTAGGTACTGCAGTACACTGGGAAAGTGGTGTGTGCCCCATAAAATCGTTCAGAGTTTATGGAAGTGGTAATGTTGAGTACCGTGTATTAAACTGGGGACATAGAAACGACGGAAAGGCTTCGTCTCGCCGTAGCCCTCAGTGGTTCACAACCCCACAACAGGCCACAGCAGTCCAACCACCTCACCGCCGCCCCACACCGAACCCAGGGTTATTGTGTGGTTGGCCCTCAGTGGGGGCGGATTTGTGGCGGGGACCGACACGCCTTCCCGCTCGGGAAGCAGCGTCATAGACCGCGCGGCTAGGCGGGCAGGCATATTGTTCTGCGATTTTCAACTGTACGCAGTGACCCGTAAAGAAAATTACCGCTACGTCTGCTGCGGATCCCTAGTATCTATTAAAATAAAGCTGCTAAGCACTGCATTACGGTAATTACTGTTGCAGTCTTTTGTTAAACACAGACTCTATGCTGAAAGAAGTTATACACAGTGCAGTTATAATTAAACTCTCGCTACTTGCCCCAGTGTACATGGAAAACTATTTACCATATGGATACCAAACTTTATAAGAACCATGTTCGGACAGTGCGCAGCACGATTTGCGTTGTTAATGTCATGAGTTGCCGTTAGACGCCGGTAGGCCTACTGGTATGGAACTCGGACCCCACGGACCAAGAACACGCAGCGTGAACGGGACAACTACTGTGAACTGCTTTACCAAAGGGAGCTCTACCTCAGATCGCTCGTCACTCGGTTCTCCATAAGATTTTTGGAGGAAATCTTATCATTGGCCGATCGTTCCAAAATGCGTGGCCACCAAGATCACCAGAATTGAATCAGTGTTTTATATGCTGTGGGGTCATCAACGGGACACGTCGTAGGTTGAAGATGAGCACAGCGCGGGTGATAGCCAACATCCCACGTGAGGTGTTTACGGCGGCAGTAGAGCAAGCTCTGGTGCGGTTGCAGGCTGTCGTGCATGAAGATGGTCGTCACATTGAGCAACCATACCTGGAACGTAAACATGCTACGCAATTAACAAATGTTACGTACCCTCTCATGGAAATTAAAATGTGTTTCTTCAATGATTTCTCTTCCGCATGTCCTTAGAAATGTTTCCACAAAGTTTCATTGTGCTACGATCATTCGTTTTTCCTGGGGGCCGTCACAATTAGCGAAAGTTTTATTATAAATGCCCTGTATTCAGCTGGTGCAGTTTACAGTCTTATGCACTAATGTATATAGTCGACGAGGAGCAGACATAAAATGCGAAACATGTTGTCGAAAAAATCAAACTGTGACCATGAAGCTAGGCCATGGCGTGAGTCCTCTACATCATTCACCCCTCAATGCGACACATTTTTCCAGCGCAGGATGACTTGACGGAGGCCTCGGTTGCAAGAGCCTAAATTTTTGGTGCTTGGGAAACTGTCCACCTTGAAAATGACATCATCGTCGTTCTGGAAACGCCTGTCACGCAAGAGGAGGGCGTCGGTCGGTGCTATGGCGCTGAGATTTCAGTGTGTTACAGAAATCCAGCCTGCAAATAAACAAAGAAGTAATTATGGAGCTTTGTTTTTCGAGATAATAAACAAAAACTTACACCCCATATAACAATAGTATCGTCTAGAAATATAACCCCCGTTATTGTCTGTTGTCCCTTCATTAGCATTCCACACAATCTCGCTTCACTGTGAACAGTCAATTCCAACACGCTTACGACTAGCACAGTCTCCAACACTGAACTGATAGCCCTGTACACCATGTCAGCTGGCGACATCATCGGGCTGTGAAGAGTTGTCTGTTCTGACCTCTAGCGCTGTCTCTTCGTAACTAAGGAAACAATCCTCTTCCTACACTTAGTATCTGCACAACACTGACGAGATATTAACTGATACTTTGAATCAGAGAGTGGTCCGTTTCGGCGCTGGAAGTATTTCTTGTACCCACTTTCTAATATACGAAAAGAATCTTTGAGATGATTTGGCAGTCAATTAGCTTAAAGATTTATTTATTCCGATGCAGAAACACATACACATATTCGTGGAACTACATTGTCGTGAAAGAAAAATCAGAAAATGAGTGCTTAATTTGCCATGTACGACAGTTAAAGGATCAAGTAAAGGATTACAGATCTGGCTAACACATGTTCGTTACTGATGCATACGTGTGTTTGCGAGGCCATCGTGAATAGCACTATTCGTGGAGTAGAATCAAGGAAGCGCCGAATACTGCCTGCCAGAGAGTCGGCATCTACGTCTCCAGCTCACTGGAAACATTCACTGGAGAACATGGGGCAGTTCCTTACTAACAACGTTCTAATATATAGCTTGTGGTGTATGCCGTACTCCGAAAGGCGAGATGAAGAACTATATTTACTACTATGAACAACGCTTGCACATAACCAGATAAGACGAACGTCATTGTGTTTTTTTAGAATATAATACTAAGAGAATGAAGCCTAGATTTGCTTTCATACATATCGAAATGTGTTCCTCATATTATTATACTGTTGATGTACGAAAAATACAAAATCTTCTCAGGTATTCGGTTATCAAAATGGTATGCAATGGGTATCAGCAGGAGAACTCTTGTAATATCTGATTACTTCGTTAGTAATCAAATTACGGGCCCTGTTATACTGCTTAGGTATCTAAGAAATGTTTAGCAATTTGAACGGAACATGTGACGAAATTTTCCTGGAATGTTTCCTCATATATTTTTTCATTCTTTTCGTTTAGTTAATATTATCTATGTTACCTAAAATAAAAAAAAAGTGTTCTACACGTATACTTTCGTTGCATAACTGCTATGCCCAAAGAAATTAATATTTGTGTAAAATTAGATGAACGAACAGATGGCCATCGAATGTGTGAAAATGAGAATTTGAACGGTATGAGAACTAATAGATAGTGAAACCGGCGTATATAGGGGGAGTACAGAACGCATGATTCCAAGTAGTTAAGGTTTTTGAAATTCCACGAGCGACTGATAAGCATACATGAGTTAATGGAACTATAAACAACGAAAGAATGTAGCTTTTGCTACATTTATGTGAGGAGTGATCAATTACTTAACAAAGTATCGCTCATCTTATTGTTTATGTCTCTGTTCTGTTCAATAAAATATCACGCTCCTACAATGATATATAGTGCATTGCGATCAACTGTAATGAAAATTGGCGAGCCGGAAATCCATCATATACTGCTCCGAATTTATTTGTATTTTTCAGTAAAGCTGTTTGATTCAAACCAATTTGTCGCACAAGTGCCTCCATAATTACTTTAGAGTACATTTGCAATAAAACATGGAAGGCGTCACACCATCCTAGCAAAACCATCGAAGGCAGATATTGCAGCATAATTCGCCGCGTTCGTACCTCACGAGGCAGACAGACGTCTTCGCATATAT
The DNA here is from genome assembly GCF_023898315.1 of Schistocerca nitens. Lineage (NCBI taxonomy): Eukaryota > Metazoa > Arthropoda > Insecta > Orthoptera > Acrididae > Schistocerca > Schistocerca nitens. The sequence goes on along the minus strand of NC_064614.1, from coordinate 458,037,449 downwards.
CTTTGGGCATCGAAAAACATTGACAGTGAAAGTGAGCAAAACAAGGAGCGTCATGTATATAACACCAGAACGAAAAGTGCAGTTAAAGGCTTCACCTGCTTGCAATGCAATGAACATTTTGATAATTGAGTTTAGTTGAAACAAAAAACGTGTACAGAATGACTAGTAGACGCCGCTTCATATGAGTAATGAAACAAAATTTTTTAAAAGTATGCTCGAAGTCGGAAGTGCTTGAACGCTTGTTACATTTCCTTCCGTACCTCAGCAGTGCGAGAGTTACTGTGATAGTCCATACTTCTTAGTCAAGCCTTGGATTCCAATAACTATTGTAAGTTTGCCGTAAATTTTGTAAAATGTACTTCAGTTTCATATAAGGTTTGTGCCTTGATATACAGGGTTACCCAGAAGTCCATGAACATTTTGATAATTCAGTATGTTGGTAGAGATGTAAACTGACACAAATGCTTGAAATGACATGGGGTTTAATTGAAACAAAAAACGTGTACAGAATGACTAGTGGACGCCGTTTCATATGAGTAATTTGCATAACAATTGATTTTTGGCAAAGTCGATGTTCTTTCTAACAGATGCACAATACGTCGGTCGTCATTCATCAACACTCCCTGTATCCGAGGGATAATGTTATGAAAAGTACTGTACAGCAAATCAATAGGTTTGGTGAGAAACTTCCATGGGGTGTTGGCTTTCAACATCCCTAATAAGGTCGGACGATCGTGGTAGACTTGCGACATCAAATAACCCCACAATCAATAGCCACACGGTTTGAGGTCCGGGTGACGAAAGTGGCGGGCGATTCTCACCAGACGATGCACGCAAGAGGTCATCCACACGTGTAGCAATATGTGGTGGAGCGGTATGGAGCATAAAATTCGTACCTTCCAGCAGACTAGGGATGATGCGATTCTGTAACATATCGGCATATCTCGCACCCACCACGCTGACAGTTTGAAAAGTAGCATCTGTATTTCCTCTTAGAAAAACTCTGATCATGACTGATGTGGTAAATCCACACCAGTAAAAACTCCATGTCATGTCAGGCACGTGTGTCAGTTTTTACCTGTCTACCTACTTTACTTCATGAATTAGTTCATTCTCAGATGTTAATGGACTTTTGAATCACCTTATATATCCCCAGGCACTAAATTTCACCTATTATCAACGCAATCTGATTTCAAAGTTTCAAAGACGGTAAAGGTTACAGAAAGTGAGACGAAAGAAGGGATTATTCGTAAGTAACACTACTGACAACAGAGTTCTGAACGAGAACATTGACTGTGAAGCACACGCTACGCTGCTACAGAGTGTGTTAAAATTAGGCAATCTATGTGGGAAAAATGCTTTTGTCATGTGTTACCTACACTACCTCATAATCTGAAAATAGAGAGCTTTTGTGGTGCCGCCGTATAACTGGAAGAACTACATTAGTGATGCCTAACATGACTTCCTGGAAAGTTCTTCTGGAAGGTTAATGTAAGTGCTGTAAGTCTATGTTGTGTAACCCTCGAGCAAATTTCATTATAAGTAAATGGAGCACGTTTTGTATGAACAAACATTTACTTATTCCATTCCATTGTTGTCTGTTACCTATAATTTCTTACAGAAATTATGGAATTATACGTTAATACTTAATTTTATCCTACACAGTACCACCTGCCATCATCATAGCTACTTCTACTATTAATCACAATAAAAAAAACAATTAAAAATAATAACAATTAAAAAAGAAACTATTTCTACTACGAATAAAAAACCACGCTACTACCAAACCTATGTCTGCTACTGTTATCATAACTTCAGTTTTAATCTGTCACATTCCACAATGCACGCCATCGCTCCCCAGTCCATGGGCATGTCCTGCCAGCTCATTGGGCGCCTGAAGAGCGTTGTGGTTGTATCTGCCTCTTCGCTCCACGGTTGCAGGGAAGGATTCCCCTGTTCAAAGCATCGTTGTTGTCGGTGACGAGCGCAGCTACACGCTGGTCCACGTCACCTCGGTTCTGATTCCTTGTGTGGCAAGACACAGCCCATGGCTGCCTTTCTCTATGGTGTTGTTACGACGGCTGCGCATGCGGTGTTGGCAGTTCTTCTGTCGCAAATTTTGACCCCAGCTGCCTTCGCTGAGTTACTTCTGTCGCAACCTCTGGTAGTGCAGTAGACTGAGGTTGGTTGAGAAGACAACGTGCAACCCAAATCTTTCTTGAAATAGTGTCAATAATGTTGTCCAAGATCTGCCATTCTGTTTCGCAACGCAGTATCTCCTTGACATCATATCTTCCGTTCCGAATCACTTGCTGCCAGTCTGTATCAACAACATCGGCATACAGCGGACGTCCCCACTCGGAGGTCTGTATTCTTCCTGTTCGATGCCAGTAGGTGGCGTAGGGCCCGTGACCAGTCAAGAAGTGCGTCAGGGCTCTTGAGGGTTTCATGCGCTTTATTTCCATTCTTTCTTTTATATTTGGCGGAAAACCACAGGTGCGCCCCGCTGTTTGGGGATCACCCCATGGTTTCTGCCATAGATGGAGAATCTGAGTTTGAATTTGTTGCTTGCTTGTGGCCCGTATACCTATTAAATTTAGCACTTCAGGGTATTGCTCTTCTTCAGCCAATACGTTACTGCTTTTTCCTGTATTTGGAGATCGAGTGGATATATTCCAAGCATTACTTGCAACGCCTCAACTGACACAGTGCTAAAAGCTCCCGTCAACGGAAGAAGTATTCCACGTTGCCCCTGTTAACTATCCGTGCTCGTGCTACGGGCAAAAGATAGCGTTATGACAGGTTCTTATTGTTTGCATTAGGAGCTTATAATCGTAACTGAGGAGACTAATAATTTTGTTCACTGTGTTCCTGGCTCTCTTGGTCATTTCTACAACATGTGCACCACTGTTTTATGTTCGTCCAAGTGGTCCCCTAAGTATCTGGTGACGGACTGGTTCTTTTATTGAGCTGGCGCTTAATTTCACGTTATGTATGAAACAAATTTTAAATGTTATACCGTGTCGAAACCAGATGGCAGTTATAAGAGTCGAGGGACATGAAAGGGAAGCAGTGGTTGGGAAGGGAGTAAGACAGGGTTGTAGCCTCTCCCCGATGTTATTCAATCTGTATATTGAGCAAGCAGTAAAGGAAACAAAAGAAAAATTCGGAGTAGGTATTAAAATCCATGGAGAAGAAATAAAAACTTTGAGGTTCGCCGATGACATTGTAATTCTGTCACAGACAGCAAAGGACTTGGAAGAGCAGTTGAACGGAATGGATGGTGTCTTGAAGGGAGGATATAACATGAACATCAACAAAAGCAAAACGAGGATAATGGAATGTAGTCGAATTAAGTCGGGTTATGTTGAGGGAATTAGATTAGGAAATGAGACACTTAAAGTAGTAAAGGAGTTTTGCTATTTGGGGAGCAAAATAACTGATGATGGTCGAAGTAGAGAGGATATAAAATGTAGACTGGCAATGGCAAGGAAAGCGTTTCTGAAGAAGAGAAATTTGTTAACATCGAGTATAGATTTAAGTGTCAGGAAGTCATTTCTGAAAGTATTTGTATGGAGTGTAGCCATGTATGGAAGTGAAACATGGACGGCAAATAGTTTGGACAAGAAGAGAATAGAAGCTTTCGAAATGTGGTGCTACAGAAGAATGCTGAAGATTAGATGGGTAGATCACATAACTAATGAGGAGGTACTGAATAGGATTGGGGAGAAGAGGAGTTTGTGGCACAACTTGACCAGAAGAAGGGATCGGTTGGTAGGACATGTTCTGAGGCATCAAGGGATCACCAATTTAGTATTGGAGGGCAGCGTGGAGGGTAAAAATCGTAGGGGGAGATCAAGAGATGAATACACTAAGCAGATTCAGAAGGATGTAGGTTGCAGTAGGTACTGGGAGATGAAGAAGCTTGCACAGGATAGAGTAGCATGGAGAGCTGCATCAAACCAGTCTCAGGACTGAAGACCACAACAACAACAACAACCGTGTCGAGCGGCACATGTGTTTCACCCAATGCTTGATGGCTAGTCGCGGCGACACATGAGAGATCGGGCTGGTCGCGCTCGTGATTAGGACAAGCGCTGCTGGGGCAGAGGCGGAGGGAGCTGTGGACGAGTGCCGCGAGCTGTTGGAGAGCCGAGAATAGGAAGTTTTTTCCAAGCTGGTAAGCTAAGGCGGGACCTCTCCAATGCTCAGCGTGGGAAGTGGCCGCTGTGTGGACACAAACTAACCAGCAGTGTGGCTGGCGTCTTTTTCCCAGTCAAGAGGATAGTGCTTCCAGTGGAGGCGCAGATTACGAGAAGAGAGAAGAAGCAAGATTACGAGAGGAGAACTAACTGGAAACTTTAAACGCGACAGCAGTATTTTGGTCAGTCGAATCATGCAACATAATGTGCCGTGAATAATACAGCCTGTGTATTGAGTGTCTCGGATGACCATTAATACTACACACGAAAGGTACAGTGCGGCATGTTATGGTTGTCGAGTGGTGACATGCCGGCTTGTAGTTGTTTCCCTAAAGCAAAAGTCATACAGATTTTTTTATTTATACGCTGTGTGCGTGATTGATTTTGTATATTCCATTCTTCAGAAGGTGATGATCTTGTTATTACGCTGTGAGCGTCACTGATATTCTTATGCCATTTTATCGAAAATTATGTTGTTACTTTATCCTGTGAGAGTGACCTATTTTGAATGTCATACTGTATGAGAATTTGTATTGAGAAATCAGCGCATGTAGTACCCTAGATGGTTGATAGTAACTTCGCTTTGGTGACTAGTTGGTGACAAAAGTGGCCGTACATCTGTTTTTAGCGTAGAGAGTTGCTCCAGCTGTTCGTCCTGGAGTTAACTGTGGAAGTTAATTTTATCGTCATTTTGTAAACTTTTATTGTGAACTACAGTTGGTCTGATTCTACGTGCTGGGGCGAAGTCTATTTGAATCTGATTTTAATTGTGCTACCCCTATTTTATATAGTCATCCTCTTGTTTAGCTCTGCGTCCATGAACAGTCTTGGGCTGTAAATTTTGTTGTTACTCTATTGCCAAGAAATATATTTTATGTTAATAAATTCTTTGTAAAATTTCGTTCATACCTGCACAGCGTACAACCTGAACACGATTCCTTCTCTACAGTACTTAAATATGGAGGAAGGTACATATGGTGTAATTGATGAACGAAGAGAAGGTATTAGGTAACGACTTCGCGAAGCACAAACATGCGTCAAATCCAGTATAGTTTATGAACAAATCTGATATACAAAGTCAGCCATTATGGATAAAGATAAACATCAGAATAGAACATTTATCATCCTTTCCAAACATCATGCCACAAAAATAAATTTACCAACTTTTGACAAATAGACGTGACAGTGAGAGAATGTTTCTAAGTTACTTGAATCTACAAACTGTTAACTCAGAAACGAATATCCATCACTACATGTTCTGAAGAGAACAAAAGCGAGAACAAAGCACTACAAAGCAATGCTCGCATCTTGCTGCAATCTCACCATTGTGTTGAAAGTTGCTACTCGAATGTGGCCATGTCAAATACACGAAAAAGTAATCACATTTTCTCCAGTGTGCCACGCAGGACGGGAGAGACGAGAGTGCTTCGTTCTTAAAACTGCATCAGGTGACTAACCGAAAAAATACGCACCCAACGCTCTGATTGGCCAGCAATGGTCGAAGCTCTGGCGTCCCCACACGACGCATTAATGTGACAAAAGTCGTGGGATAGCAATATGCACATATGCAGATGTCGGTACTATAGTGCACACAGAGATAAAAGCGCAGTGCATTGGCGGAGCTGTCATTCGTATTTGGGTGATTCATATGAAAAGGTTTCTTCATGGCCGGACGACGAGAATTAACAGGCTCTTAAGCGTAATGGTAGTTGCTGCTAGATGCCTGGGCCATTCCTTTTCGCAGTTGCCGACGACCTTCATGCAACGACCGGAAGCAAAAGTTGTCAGCGCTAATACACAAGCAACAGTGCGTGAAATAACCGCAGAAATCAATGAGGGATGTACGACGAACGTATCCTTTAGGACAATTCTGCGAAATTTGGCGTTAATGGGCTATGGCAACAGACCACCGACACAAGAGCCTTCGCTAACATCACGACACCGCCTGCAGTGCCTCTTCTGGGCTCGTGACCATATCGGTTGGACCCCAGACGACTGGAAAACTGTAGCCTGGTCACATGAGTCCCGAATTCAGTTGGTAAGAGCTGATGGTAGGATTCGAATGTGGCTCAGACTCATGGAGCCATGGACCCAAGTTGTCAACAAGACACTGTGCATGCTGCTGGTGGCTCCATAATGGTGTGGACCGTGTTTATGTGGAATGTACTGAACCATCTCGTCCAACTGGATCACTGACTGGAAATGGTTATGTTCGGCTACCTGGAAATGATTTGTAGCCATTCATGAACTTCATTTTCCCAACAAAGATGGATTTTTTTATAGATGACAATGCGCCATGTCACCGGGCCACAATTATTCGCGACTGGTTTGAAGAACATTGTAGACAGTTGGAGCGAATGATTTGGCCACCCATATCACCCGATTAGTAACATATTCGAGAGCTCAGTTCGTCGGGGTCAGGGATTTTTCTCTGCCTCGTGATGACTGGGTGTTGTGTGATGTCTTAGGTTAGTTAGGTTTAAGTAGTTCTAAGTTCTAGGGGACTGATGACCGTAGATGTTAAGTCCCATAGTGCTCAGAGCCATTTCATTTCAAGCTCGGTTCGTGCACAAGATCCTTCAATGGCAACACTTCCGCAATTATGGATGGCTATGGAGGCAGCATGGCTCAATGTTTCGGCAGGGGGCTTCCAACGACCTGTTGTGTCTATACCAAGCCGCATTGCTGCACTACGCGGGGCAAAAGAAGATCCTACACGTTATTAGGTGCTATCCCATGTCTTTTGTCACCAGTGTATGCCTGCCCCTTCCAGTTCTCAAAGATGAACCGTTCCCGTTGACATCGTTGGATGGTGACTGATTTGGCAGTCGACAGCCGGCCGCGGTGGTTAGCTGTTCTAGGCGCTCAGTCCGGAACCGTGCGACTGCTACGGTCGCAGGTTCGAATCCTGCCTCGGGCATGGATGTGTGTGATGTCCTTAGGTTAGTTAGGTTTAAGTAGTTCTAAGTTCTAGGGGACTGATGACCACAGATGTTAAGTCCCATAGTGCTCAGAGCCATTTGAACCATTTGGCAGTCGACAAGTGACTTTCATATGACCCATGGTTGCGCGATTCATGGCATGCGGTCGTGACAAACCGTCCGCCTTTCAGACAATGATAAACTCATTCGTGATAATTAACACAACAATTCAAACAGCAACCTTTAAAAACTATGAAAATTCTACCTTGTTCGTTGTGAATCTGAATGAAATTTGTCGTCGTCGGAATTTGATAGCATCGCGTGAAGTCCACTCACGGCCAGAACCCGCGGTTTCGTAGCGATGGGCAGCACGTTGATCAAACTGCATGGTGTATTATTTCACAGTTTTACTAGGAAATGTTACTAGCGGATCCGGATTCATCCGTTGTTATATTATTAAATCATTTCCATTAAGGGTCGCCGGACTCGTGTTGAACCGCGAGACAGGGTTAAAATTGTCTCAACTCTTATATCAGAAATTAATGACCTGTAGCAATCGAACTATCTTCAAAAATACACTGAGATCCGACAACTAGATTGAAAAAAGTACATTGTAAACTGTTACTACACCACTTTCAACTGGCTTCTAGGAAATCACGCCGATAATATCCATAAACAAAACAGGATGACTGTTCAAAGCCAAAAAGAAGAAAGACACACTCGAAGACATCACACTTCAATTTTCCTCGGGAACAATCTGAAAGTATTGTCCTCTATGAAACCTCGCCTAGGCCGCCTCGTTAATTACACTTCCTACTCAGCTGCTTAACGACCCACGCTCTATTATGCGTCGTCTTCCTACCGAGGATATGCGTTCATACTAAACTGCAACACACACACACACGCACACACAAACGCCTAGAAAACCAGCAGGTTAAACAGAATTACAAGTATATTCCCATGCGCGGGAACACGCTTGCGAGGTCTCACAACTTCCCCTACTCACAAAAAAACTTTATTGATCTCTGACGATCACTAACTGCCGACGTGATACATTCACAGTCTCTCCCACACTGGTGCCAAAACTCTAATCCTACATCCCAGAGGCCTGCCGTACAACTCTTCAAGTTTGCGAACTACCAGTTCGTACGACAACACTGTTTTGACACCGATGCCTTTCAGCTGTTTTAGCTCATTAGTAGAGTCCATGCAACTTCATTGGCTGTTTCGTATGCCTGCTAATAGCACTCGTTGGTAAAGTGTGACTTCCTGCCCAGACTTTTCAGAAGTTTGTTTCTTACAGGTACGCGAAAACGATGGGGATCGTGGAAAAGTTACCGCGCCGGCTAGCCGCGCGATCTAGAGGCGTCTTGCCACGGTTCGCGCGGCTCCCCCCGTCAGAGGATTTTCTCCCTCGGGTATGTGTGTGTGTGTGTGTGTGTGTGTGTGTGTTGTCCTTAGCGTAAGTTTAAGTTAGATTAAATAGGGACCGATGACCTAAGCGGTTTGGTCCCATAGGAACTTACCACCAATTTCCAATTTTCCATGGGAAAGTTACTTGTCGTTTAGCCAGCATAGGAGGCCGCGACCACGAACTATTTAGAAGGATTATGGAAAGACTGACCTACCATCTCCAGACTGAACAGTGCTACCTTCCCGCAGATACTGGCACTAGCTCTGGCATCCACAATAGCCAAAGGTCGGGCCAGGAATTATACGTTACAATCTTACTCTGCTTGTCGTAGTGCCACACAGTATTGCCGTGGGTAGCTCAGTCGACATTTGTACTCATCTTCTTTTATATACTTTCAGGAAGTTTCATGCTGTTACAACAGATGATTCGTTGTTTGGTACACTCCTCGTATATGACACAATATATAATTTCTAACCAAATGACATTTATTTTTGCTCGAAAGTTTCAAAGCATTTTGTGTAGAAGATAGACAAATAAATTTGGTATGATTTATCATAATTATGACTTGGGATAATGAGTTGGGAACTCACCTATTCACACTTTTTTTATAAATGTTGATGAAAATAAAGAATATGTTTATTTATAGGAACGTTTTGTAAAAGAAGAAACTGGGTTACAGCAGTCAGGCATATTAGTGGAAGCTACTTAGCTGCCACATAACCAGGCATTTCATACTCTTCGTTTCTCGTGGTGTGCTGCTCTGATTACAGACAAGAGATCTCGAAGGGTCACTGAGGGAGTAAGCGAGATACATTTCATCCCCCTATTACTGCCTATGAAAACACACACAACCAGTCAGATACGAAGTCGATCGAGCGAAACACATTTCATAGCATGAAGCTGAAAATTGGCTACTACATTGCAACGTTCATATTTAAATCTACTATTTGCCACATGATAATTACTTCGTGTACTCGTATTCGCAGAGTTACTGTGAAGAGGCGATTCTGTACCTAGCAGCGGTCGCGAACAGCTTGGTAACCTGAACGGTTGTCTGTGAGGTTTTCAGGAAGTATGCTTTGGCTTTCCAGGCGAACGAACCAATCACATCGTTACCTGCCACGTTATTAACACTGGACTTCTGAATAATTTGCTCTTGTGTTCCTCTGTGTAGAAAAGGACGTGTTTTTTGTGTCGAATGCCGTGCGTTGTTGGACGCTGGTCGGTGAGATGGTGAGATGTTGCTAGCTGACGTGCAGAAGTGGTCTCGCTTATCATTTGCGAGGAACGTGTTGTTCATGCTAAACTATGTTCTTCATTCGCATCGTGAAACTGTCTTAACTTTCACGTGCTGGAATCTCGTCTCACGTGTTGTTGTCAGCTCTTTATATCTTGGTGAGACGAGTTCATTTCGAGTCGAGGAAAGAAACTGCTTGCTATTAATTAGTCCGAATGGCAATACGGTCAATTTAGTCACCCTCTCTATGACTGAATCTTTGTAAATACTTTGTGATACACTGCGTCTTACTTTATTCAATTCTCTTACTCTATGGCTATTTATATGCTATATGTTCTATATGCACAAGTAATACCTGTATCGTTGTGGCTTATTTATTTTTCTGAGATTAATTATATGAAATATTTTTAAAAATTCTCCTGCTGCATAGCGGTGTGATACAGCAACGGTAGTAACAAGATGGAAGAACAAACAGCTTTGGTTGCAAAACAGGATATTTTATTTGATTTATCCTCCAACGACGCGTCCGCCTTATACAAGACATCTTCAGATTGGCCCACCGAAAATAAAATTGATAAGGCTGACTAATTTCTGGGGCTTTCATGTGTTTTAGGCGCAGTTTCCCGTGTATTTAACATCTTCTACATCAGACACCACACAATGTTTTCCCAAATTCTGACCTCGACAGCTTCCTGCAGGGACATTTGTATGCGCGGCATCCTATGTGCTTAACACCATATGTTGCCAGTAAGTTGCTTTACTTTTTATTGTTAGTGCAATTTTGCTAAATTGGGGTCATGCCATTTACATGAAAGTTTTTTTTCGTAGGCCAATCTGAAGATACCTTGTAAATGGCGAAACGCATTATTGGAGGATAAATAAAATAAAAAATCCAGTTTTGCAACCAAAAATGTTTCTTCTTTCATATTATATGACCTAGTTAAACACTCTACAACCTTTCTCCTTGTCGTGCATTTTCCTTTTTAAACGAGTTAGGCCAATTTATATTCAACAGTTGCTACATTATCACTTGATCTAAAAACGTATTGCTTGACTACTTGTAGCGGTAGTACTTCATGATTTTCTCATTACAATTTACGTCACATTTCTGTGCATGTTTTTCAGCAGAAAAGGTAGATTCTGGAACTGATGCAGGAAGCAGAGATGGTGTGCTTGTACTACAGAAAGTGCTATTATTTGGTGTCTCATGGTTTGCAAGTCATTACAATTGGGAGGACTTTCTCATTGCACTGTAAATGGCTGTAAGCCACGTTGCTTCAACATTGTTATGCTTGTGAAATACACTCCTGGAAATTGAAATAAGAACACCGTGAATTCATTGTCCCAGGAAGGGGAAACTTTATTGACACATTCCTGGGGTCAGATACATCACATGATCACACTGACAGAACCACAGGCACATAGACACAGGCAACAGAGCATGCACAATGTCGGCACTAGTACAGTGTATATCCACCTTTCGCAGCAATGCAGGCTGCTATTCTCCCATGGAGACGATCGTAGAGATGCTGGATGTAGTCCTGTGGAACGGCTTGCCATGCCATTTCCACCTGGCGCCTCAGTTGGACCAGCGTTCGTGCTGGACATGCAGACCGCGTGAGACGACGCTTCATCCAGTCCCAAACATGCTCAATGGGGGACGGATCCGGAGATCTTGCTGGCCAGGGTAGTTGACTTACACCTTCTAGAGCACGTTGGGTGGCACGGGATACATGCGGACGTGCATTGTCCTGTTGGAACAGCATGTTCCCTTGCCGGTCTAGGAATGGTAGAACGATGGGTTCGATGATGGTTTGGATGTACCGTGCACTATTCTGTGTCCCCTCGACGATCACCAGTGGTGTACGGCCAGTGTAGGAGACCGCTCCCCACACCATGATGCCGGGTGTTGGCCCTGTGTGCCTCGGTCGTATGCAGTCCTGATTGTGGCACTCACCTGCACGGCGCCAAACACGCATACGACCATCATTGGCACCAAGGCAGAAGCGACTCTCATCGCTGAAGACGACACGTCTCCATTCGTCCCTCCATTCACGCCTGTCGCGACACCACTGGAGGCGGGCTGCACGATGTTGGGGCGTGAGCGGAAGACGGCCTAACGGTGTGCGGGACCGTAGCCCAGTTTTATGGAGACGGTTGCGAATGGTCCTCGCCGATACCCCAGGAGCAACAGTGTCCCTAATTTGCTGGGAAGTGGCGGTGCGGTCCCCTACGGCACTGCGTAGGATCCTACGGTCTTGGCGTGCATCCGTGCGTCGCTGCGGTCCGGTCCCAGGTCGACGGGCACGTGCACCTTCCGCCGACCACTGGCGACAACATCGATGTACTGTGGAGACCTCACGCCCCACGTGTTGAGCAATTCGGCGGTACGTCCACCCGGCCTCCCGCATGCCCACTATACGCCCTCGCTCAAAGTCCGTCAACTGCACATACGGTTCACGTCCACGCTGTCGCGGCATGCTACCAGTGTTAAAGACTGCGATGGAGCTCCGTATGCCACGGCAAACTGGCTGACACTGACGGCGGCGGTGCACAAATGCTGCGCAGCTAGCGCCATTCGACGGCCAACACCGCGGTTCCTGGTGTGTCCGCTGTGCCGTGCGTGTGATCATTGCTTGTACAGCCCTCTCGCAGTGTCCGGAGCAAGTATGGTGGGTCTGACACACCGGTGTCAATGTGTTCTTTTTTCCATTTCCAGGAGTGTAGATCAAAGTCAGAACACTCACACTACCATTAAATCTCTTCTTGTAAACATATTTATGCTTTCTACCAGGTTGAAGACGTGCGCCGGCTCGGAACTTTAAACAGGTTGGAGTTAGAGAGAATAGGAACTCAGATCACAACACCTAGAAGACACTAAAGTCACCTGAGCAGTAACTAGGACTGCATAGCATAGGAGATATATTCAGTGAACATGGTAGATAACTCTAAGCCAAGAAAAGACGCACCACGAAGGAATAGTCCAAATCGGGCGGAAACAGGTAGATGTGATGTACATGAACAGACAAACGAATGTGGACAAACGACATGTGGACGCAAATTAACGAACATCTAGAGATTTGTAAAATAGGTATAATGCAGAAACACGTGAAGAAGCTCAGCAATCTTTTTTGTCTGCTTTCTAATGAAAAATGCCCTCAGACTACATTTCAAAAAAGCAGTCACGTCTTTCATGAAAGAATTTTAAATAAAACCAACATCGTCTTTACTGAGAATGAAAAAGTCCTGTTAGGAAAAGGTCTAAAATACAGTGTCAGGCCTAACCTGTCAGACAGATATCTAAGAGAAAATATGCTTGTTGATTTAAAAATCGGTCTCGATTATAATAAGGAAGATAATGCTTCTCAAGCCAGAATTGCGTATGATGTAACCCGCATGCTAGAGAAAAATGCAGCTACTTTGTCTAATGCTACGCATAACGACAGAATTTTAGTAACTTCCATTAATAATAAACTTAAAACAGCAAAAGCTTTAATAACTAAATCCGATAAAGGTTGTTGTCTAGTCATTGCTTATATTTCTGAGTATATTTCTAAAACTGAAAATTTCTTCAGTGAAAACAACATATTGGAGCTGCATGATGATCCGACTCCTAAATTACAGAAAGAAGTAAGGACAGCCATTAACAATGCAAAATTTCTTATAAAACCTTTCCAAAAGAAACTACTCATCAATATGAACCCTCAGCCCCCTAAACTTCGGTCCCAGTTCAAAATTCATAAACCTAATCATCCAATACGTCCAATCTCCAATAGCATGAATAGCGCATATCATGATTTTGCCCGATTTCTACACGAAACTTTGAAAAAAATCCTTCGTTTTCGAAAATAATTATTCAGTTTCTAACAGCCACGTTTTGGTCCAAAATATTAAAAACTTAGTATGCAGTTCAGACACCAAGCTTTTTTCCTTAGATATTAAAAATGAGACGCTCATCATTGTGGAAGAAAACTTACGTCAATTTAAAAAAGATCTATTAGATGAACAGATTACCGACTTTATGAATCTCATTAATGTCGTTGTCAAGTACAACTACCTTGAATTCAACGGACAACTGTACCAGCAATCTGATGGGCTCGCTATGGGCAACCCTTTAGCCGGCATCCTTGCCAACATCTTTATCAATTTCTTGGAAAAAAAGCTATTTAACCGTGTCTCAGCCGCTTTACTAGGTATCCTTTCTTACACAAGATACGTTGATGATATTTTAGTCATCTATAACGGACCCGCCGATAGAATTGATCATATATTTAAACTTTTTAACGACCTCCATGAAAAAATTTCTTTCTCTATTGAACTCGAAAACGAAAACCGCCAATTACATTATTTAGACTTAACGCTTACAATAGAAGAGAATAACATCACTTTCAATATTTTTCGAAAAGAAACGTATACTGACCAAATCGTGCCTGCTTCCTCTTTTCATCCACAGTCTCAACAAATGGCCTTTTTTCAGTCTGCCGTCCACCGAGCCACCTCCATACCACTTTCAACAGAAAAGATTAATGAGGAGATTAATTTACTTAAAACCATAGCAGTCAATAATGAATATACGCCTAACATAGTGGACGATATCCTAAAAAAGAAAACTGCAAGAACTACCACGCTCAACCCCTCATGCACTGAAATTAACCCAAAAAACGTTTTTCTATTCCTTTCATAGGACCCATTTGCTATCAGATTCAGCGCACGCTTCGCAACCATTACAACTGCAATGTTGCCTTCTCTACTAATAATAATCCAAAGAGAAACTTCATTCATAATTTGAAATCCATTCTCTCCCCTACAGAAAGTTCTGGCGTTTATACGATCATCTGCGATACCTGCTCCTCCTATTATATAGGGCAAACCGGACGTGCTTTCACCATCAGATATAAAGAACATCTTTTGAGAAAGGCCGGCATCAGTCCCCTAAATTCATCCTTTGCCGATCATCTCTTAATTACTGGACACGTGCCTAAAGCCATAGGCGATAACAATATTCTGCATAGCGAAAAGAAGAGGCGTAGGTTAGATGTCTTAGAGGAATTGGAGATTTTCAAACATCTCACTCATCATGATGGCCTCATTCGCAACGAACAGCTGCAGCTGCGAAATAAAAACTTTTTTGACTGTATAAAGCCATTGCTTGATCTTTGATTCAGATTTCCTCATGCAGTTTACCGAAATGTTGTTTTCCTGTCACATCTTTGCTGTTTTCTTGTATGTCATAACTAACATTTTTTATGTTACGAAATGTATCCCTATTTAAAGCAGATAATTATGTAACTTCATCCTGTTATTATTAATGCTTGGGTTATGCCTGAATCAGCTGCATCACAATTTCATGTGTTCTAATTTTGAATGTACAGTAGCCTAGTTGTTTTGCGGCTACTAGATGGCGCCCGTAGCAACACCATGTTTACTTTCCCACACTTTCTAAAGTGGGCACCTCAGTCTTGTTGCAACCCTTGTTCACAGTACGAGCAGCCCTTAGCGGTTCGCTATCTCACAACTGTTCATGACGTCGCCTTTCTGGCTTAGATCTTTTTTAATATGTGACTTGTAAGCACTGCATCTTTTCCAGTCAGTACAAACTTTAATTTTATTAATGTACTATATATCTAATATGTTTTAGAACAGTTAGTCTAATTCTGAAGACGACGCTCATAGTAGCGTCGAAACCAGGTCAATTTTGACTTAATATTTGTGACCGAGGGCTTATTTGTTCCAATATGATTACAATTTCACAAAAATTGAATGATTTATTCAAGAGATAGAGCTTCACAAACTGAGCAAGTCAGTAACACGTTGAGCCGGCCGGAGCGGCCGTGCGGTTCTGGGCGCTACAGTCTGGAACCGAGCGACCGCTACGGTCGCAGGTTCGAATCCTGCCTCGGGCATGGATGTGTGTGATGTCCTTAGGTTAGTT
This sequence comes from Schistocerca nitens, assembly GCF_023898315.1. Classification (NCBI taxonomy): domain Eukaryota; kingdom Metazoa; phylum Arthropoda; class Insecta; order Orthoptera; family Acrididae; genus Schistocerca; species Schistocerca nitens. Next base: position 458,021,743 of record NC_064614.1, on the reverse strand, counting down.
AGGTTCAATTACTTCTAAGTTCTAGGCGACTGATGACCTCAGAAGTTAAGTCGCATAGTGCTCAGAGCCATTTGAACCAGTAACACGTTGGTCTACCTCTGGCCCTCATGTAAGCAGTTACGTGGCTTGACACAGATTGACAGAGTTGTTGAATGTCCAACTGAGGGATATCGTGCCAAATTCTGTCCAATTGGCGTGATAGATGGTCAAAATCTCGAGACGACTGGAGCGCCCTGCCCATAATTCCCAGATGCGTAGGGCAACCTTGCTGACCAAGGAAGTATTTGGCAAGCACAAAGATAAGCAGTAGAAACTCTCTCCGTGTGTGGGCGCGCATTGTCTCGCTGAAATGCAAGCCCGGGATGGCTTGTTCTGAAGAGCAACGAAATAGAAACGCCTCGGACACCGGTATGATACCGAACTGGCTGTCACCAGCCATACGGTCTGATAACCAGAGGTGGTGGACTGGGGTGCAATTTCATTTCACAGCAGGACACCTTTGGTTGTCATCAGTGGCACTCTCACAGCACAACGGTACGTCGACGATATTGTTGCCCGTCAGGGCAGGCCATCCTGGCGTACATTTCAACAAACAACGCACGCCCATACACGGAGAGGGGGGTTTTAGTGCTTGTCTTCGTGCTTGATGAACCCTACCATGGCCAGCAAACTGGCCAGATGTCTCCCCAATTGAAAACGTTTGGAGCGTTATGGGCAGGGTCCCCCAGTTATCTCGGTATTTTCACGATCTAACGCACCAGTTCGGCAGAATATGGCACGATAAGTCTCAGGTGGGCATCAAAAACTTTGTCAATCCATACAAACCCACATAATGGCTTGCATAAAGGCCAGAGGTGGGCCAATGCGTTACTGATTTGCTCAATTCGGGAAGCACTTTCTCCTGAATAAATCGTCCAATTTTTCTGAAATTGTAATAATTTGTTTGTCTGTACATGTACATGATATCTACCTATATCCGTCCCATTCGTATAACTCCTGCGTGGTGCGTCGTATTTTTTTCTTTTTTTGTTTTAATGTGTGTATACATCCCAAATCACTGTACAATGCATGGCGAAGGGTAATTTGTAGCAGCATTGACTATTTCTGTTGACAAGGCATTGGTTTACTGTATGAATCTGTACTCGTTTTAATCTCTCTCAATATATTCTGTTTTCTGTATGCCAGATGAACGATAGTGTCAACAGAGTTGTCGAACAATTATCCTCGAAAACCAGCTCTTTGTTTACCCAACAGGATTTCGTTAAAACAAAGTCAAGCAGCACGTCTTTGAATGTGTTGTCTGTTTTTATGCAGTATTCTAAGAATGGTGAAACGTTTTGTCCAATGAACGATCGCAGCGTTTTCTTTAAACGACTTAAACAAACAACCACAGGTTTGGAAACCGTCATACAATAACAGAAATTGTTTTCCCACACAATCGATTCGTTTTACCAACGAACAGAAGTCATCCAGAACATTAAGATCGTTATCGTGTAACATACTTCGTTGTTGCTCACCTTATAGGTAGCGTGTAATGCACCCTATCGGAGGCTGTAAGGAAATGATTAAGACACTGGACACGTTTTGGGAAGAGTGGTTTTCATTTCCAGGTACATTCATCCTGATAGACGTCTCCATGGTTCGCATATTACACTTGAGACTGTGGCGGCCACCTTTTCTCCCACAGGGCATTGGTCGGTTCGATTCCCGCTAGTTGTCTGCTTCGAGGTAATTCTGTCTCTATTGATCGGAATGTCAAGGGACATTCAAAACCTGAAATTCCTTTCTTCTTTATCTGGATTGTTATGCAAGAGTGTCAGCAGAAAAGTACGATGCATTTGTTCTTTTCATGTGTTACAAAAGAAGCCAAGTGTAATTTTTGTTGAACTAGGTGGTATGCAGCACAGCTAGTGGATGCGGGTTGAGCGCTCGAGGGGCCCGCGGCGGGTGGCCTGGGTTTGGGCAGGCAGCGCCCACGGCTGACACAATTCGGTGAGCGGGGGACGGCGAGGCCCACGCCCCGGGTTCAGGACCCGGCGCGCGCACTTTCTCCGGCCTTTCCGTCTCCCACGGGCCGCACCGGCAGCCGCCGCCGCCCAGGAAGTCTCGCACTGGCTGCTGCTCCGAGGACCCACTCTGGCTTCACGGTAGGCGCGCACTACTTCACTACACGTTTTATGTCTTACTTCTCTGAAAAAGATTTGTATAACTGCACAGGGAAGAAATACAAACGTTTGTAGATGCCATGGCTCATCTGCTCAAACGTGTGCTTGGCTTAAAGAAGTGTTAATTGGAAGGGACAGCGTACTTGTAACAGAATTAGATGAAAGTAATTATGAGGGAGAAGCAAGAACAATAGCTGCCTGATAAGCTTCAAAATAGAGGACAGACCAGTAAAAGAACTAAAATAAATTCTAGACAGAAGTATAAAATGAACAAAGCAAATAAGACATTGACTGGGCAGATTTTAACAAATTAGCTCTACTGATATTCAAGCATTCGCACGAATTTCAGTAATAAATTCCACAAACTGAATCTCTGACGCACAGCATAGTATTTAAAGTAAAAAAGTTACTCTGAGAAAATATAGAAATGTAATGAGAGGCGATCTTAAAAATGATGGGGTCATGAAACAGGAACTGAGAAGATACTACAATGCTTGACAATTGCTAACAAACAACTGACACTTGGTAAAGAACAACTGCCAAATGCTACGGAACAAGTGACAGTTGTTACGGAACACAGGACCGATTACAGTAAAAGTCAATGTAGAGGTCGGGACGTATCAGATGCAGCAAAGCCTGTGCACGAACGCACTGTATGCATTTGATAATTTATGCAGTATGGTATTTGACGAAGGTTATTGTGGAACCGATTAGTGCGACAATCCGTGTGGGACGGCAACATGTCTGCAAGACATCATTTGAGTGATGTTTTTAGTTTGTGGGGAGCTCAACTGCGCGGTCATCAGCGCCCGAGGAAAGTCTCAATTTTTCACAGTCCAATTTTTTACACATTTCAATCTAGCCACTGTCACGAATGATGATGATGGTGATGATGAAATGATGAGCACAACACAAACACCCAGTCCCTGGGCAGAGAAAAATCCCCAACCTGGCCGGGAATCAAACCAGGGACCTCGTGATACAGAGGCTGCAACGCTAGCTACTAGACCACGAGCTGCGGACATCATTTGAGTGCTTACGAGCGTGGACGAACAGCTGAATGGATCGAAGTCAATCAAAATGTCACTACTATGGCCACTGTAATGGGTGTCCCCAAAAGTGTCAACTCGCGATTAAAAAGGGCTGCTGAAGGTGGAAATGCCATGAGAATGCATGTCTAGGGCCGCAGAACGATAACCACACCGCAAGAAATTCGATACGTAGTCCTAGTGTCGAAAAGGAACACAGCCTCACTTCTATGCATATCGCTGCAGGTCTTGCAACCGCTACCGATACACGTATCCCTGCCAGAACCATATCGCGCCTATTAAATCTGGCTGCTTTGTATGCTCTTAGGCCTGTTAAATGCACCCCACTTCCACCTGGCCATCGTTGACAAAGAGTTCGTTGATTTAGGGAGCATATTTAAACTTCCTGGCAGATTAAAACTGTGTGGCGGACCGAGACTCGAACTCGGGACCTTTGCATTTCGCGTCTCCGCAGCCGCCGACTTACCGGCGGGGCGGTCGCGCCAGTCCGCCGCGACTATCATCTTCCCTACAGTACTTCCTGAGATTAGGCCGCATACAGATACGAGGGAGCAGAGAACTTCAATTTATACAATATATAGAGAAGGGGAGAAATGCATATAGCAACTAGCAGCTAAATTCAAACACATACAGACTGAAAAAGGCGGCAGTGGCATGTATATATGTATAAATTTTGGTAATAATAATAGCTGCGTGTGACTCAATGTCTTGGTGCAAGCCTTTCAATTGGACGTCACTTCAGGAATCTGCATCTCCCTACCAAGTTATCCAACCGGGAAGAGGCAACGTACAGCTGAACGTGAAATCTGAAACATGTTTCATTTCTGGTGAATCTCCACCATTATTGAGAGATGTTTGATAGATTAAAAAACATAGAGAGAAGTCAGTGATCAGTATTCTAACCAGATACTTTTAGATTGTCAAGCACTCACTAGACCTCCAGACCCGACTCGGATTCTGCTCAAGCTTCGCTACAGTCTGACATCGTTTCCGCAGCCAATTACGACGAAATATGTATAAATTATACACACGAATCGCTCTCTGAGTCATACAAACAGAAGCGAGGAAGGAACTTAAATTTATATCAGCCTACGTCAAGAGCTTCCTGCTCAGCAAGAAACAAAAGACCTTACAGGGATATTTTAAGATGTACTTCGTTTTAACTGACTTTGGTGAACTCGGCCGTGAACCAACTACAGTTAGCGGTTGACCTCAGAGGCAGAGGGGTAAGTAGAGCGGCTTCTGCGGTGTTAAGTAATGCGAGAGGTGGAATCTTTTTTTGGTTGTTTTAGAGTACTGACAACTTATAGGCAGGCGTGACTCGTGCGGACCAGCCGCTGTGGTACAAATTTGGACACGGCTGTAACACGGATTCATGAACGCGCTTGATAGAGACGTTCAGCTTCAAATGCGGTAAATACTTGTAGCAAGGAACAAGAAATAAAACTAAGGCTGTTGTAGTACACTGCAATGAGCAGAAGCAAGATGACATCAAAACAGTTAGTAAGTATTTGTGATCGTGTCACATCTTGTATTATGCATTTAAATACAAGTACAGTTACTGTCATTAATCAATTAATCAATCGCTCAATAACCCACAACACAACAATACTTTGTCAGGCAATAACAGAGTTATAATTGTGGGGTCCGTGAGGGACGTGGTAATCTAAAGCAGAACAAACAACACAAAGTGATCCTAATGGTGTCGACTTTTAACTATTGATACTTTGAGGTCAGCGGCAAACTTATCGCTCCCTTACTACAGCTAGTCTATTGGGGATCATAACATACTAATATATGTAGGTTACCTACTATTAATGAAGAGCGATACATATGCGGCCCGAGGTGCCGCCCTATACTGTCAGTATTGTCCCTTTAGCAAAGAAGTTTGACGACCACTGCTATCGAGCATGCCTGGGATACAATCGCAGAAGTGTTTCTCCATTAACACCTTCTCCCCGCATAGTGCAAGAACTGAAAAACGCCTAGATAGAGGAGGAGGACAATATTCCCCCTACGACTCTTCATCAGTTTGACATCCACCACGAATAACAGGTGTAAAACGTGCAGTATTGCCCAAGGAGGGTATATTCGTATTCCTTACCTAGAGTCCGAAATCGGCCTTTGTATTAGGAGTCTCACCTGTGTCAAGCATGAACGTTGTTTATGTCTGCTATCCTGCTTTCCCATGTGGTGAAATCTGAACCGTTTTTTCATTATAAATACATCACTCCACCTCTATTACATATGTATTGTGTTTCACGTTGTCCATCATTGCGTGTTATTACTCCTGTATAACAATGTCTCTGTTCTTCAGCAGTTGCCGAGCAGTGTAGGAAGGAAGGAAGCGAAAAAAGAGATGGATTAGTGGGACTTGGACTACGGCATCATAAATAATTAATTTAGTATTGGGTGGAGCGGTAGAGGAGGAATATGATTAGAACATGTAAAACGAATTACTGAGGTTTTTGATTGGTAAGAAAGTAAATCAGACCAACTGAAAAAAAAATTATTCAGTAAAAGAACACTTCTGGAATCAAAATTGATACGTAATTGCGGAAAATTCTTATTAAAGTGCATGTCCGGAATGCAAGTTTGTTTGTAGTTGAAACATAGATATGGGAAACGTGAACAAATAGTATCTGAAACTTGCCACCTACTACCAACAGATCCTCCTCTAAATATGGTTCACCCGCTGTTGCACGCATCTGCAGGCCTCGCTCGATGTTCTACACTTCTCCAAAGGCGTTGATAATTTTTGACATCGTTCTTGATTTTCATTGTACCTCTCATCTCACCTGGTTGTCTAGTGATCAAGCGCGTCCCTGCAGACTAAAAGGCAGCGCAACGAATCCCAGCCGAACCGCGGAAATTCTTTAGTCTCCATTTAACCTATCCTTCACCTCTCATTGATGCGAAATTCGCCATTAGCGCCACGAGGTTCGGATACCATGTTAAATTAGATGTCCATTTTCCCCAACAGGACTACTGGAGTAGGTTGGAGATATGCAAGAAGCTACGTGATGTCCAATCGAATGGCTTACACCAGCCCCCTGAGGCACTTGAAATGATTGTTATTGCATTTATCAACTCCAGAAAGAGGTCGTTTAAGAATTTTCAATATAGGAAATGTCATGTAGCGATGGGCCTATAGTTCCACATTAGTGGAACGATGCAAGATTCCTCCTTGTTTCACGACTTCCAACAGTTTTAGCTTACTGGTTTCTTTCGTGTTCTGTTTGCTTAGAAGCCCCTGGTAGGAATGGAGTCTGTATCCACGTAATGTGCAACCATACAGCGAGGACTTCATTCTGTCTCTTTAGTAACTTTTGCTTTTTATACTATATGGTGCTATGGTAACGAGAGGTTCTTGATTGTGGACTGGGGTTGGCTAGAGACATCCAGTAACTGTACGCGCTTTGTGATCGTTGGCTATGTAAAATGTGACATGTGGGATGCTGCACCCTATGCAAGGACCATATTCAGCTGCAGAAAAATAGTGCCAAGGCTGATGTTCTAAGCAATGAAGGATTTGTGCTCTTTTGCCACTAGAAGTTGCCAGCTGACTTTTAAAGTAATTTATTTTTGGATTCCACCTTGCTTCTTCTCATGTGAGAGTGTTGCCTGGATTTGAAAGCTCAGTTTAGTTTGTCGTTATTTCAAGATATTTTATCTACAAATTGTCTTGCACGTCCTGAAAAATCGAAATATATTGAGCTTCCTATCTGATTCGCGAGTATGGCAGTGGAATACACGCTTTACATTCTTGGTAACTCGACATCATCCATAAAAGGTACAATTTGTTTCCCATTTCTTTTAGTCTGTACAGCTATAATAGCTTAGTCTGCATTAATAAACCATGCTAACATTTCATTACTAGGTTGTTCATTTAAGTGAACATTACGCAATCCTAGAGTAAAACACTCAAACAATGTAAACAATTTAGGTGTAAGGGTGGCCATTCACGCAAAGGCAGAAGTAGTGAATCGTCAACAGCCACACTTCAAAAAGAAAGAAAACTTGCTGGCTTAATCTTTTTGGATCAATCGTAAACACACACACACACACACACACACACACACACACACACACACACTGCGCAGGCGCGCAGGACGGCTGTGAGGGAGACAGTCAGTTCCAGTTTGCCAGCTACTGAAGTCCGCATCACGTAGGAAGACGTCCCAGTTTTCAGCCGTTCTGCGCAACCCCCTCCACTAGCCACTGGCAGCCAGTAATATTCATTCTTTTTCCGACCTGCTAGCAGAGAGTTACAGCTAGACAGCAAGAATCTCGCTCCTGCATGCTGCACTGTTGCCGTACTTTGTGACAACCGAAGTATTCATTCAACCATCAGTTTTTTTGTATTTTTTTCTTGTAGCTGTACAGGTGTGAATGTTTGTCTGTAAATGTTTAAGTACCATACTAAAAAAGGCAGGTGATGGCAGTCAATGTCAGATGCTTCACATGCAGGCGAGGGGGATTATTTATCGCATTTATAACTTTTTCGAACGTGAATTTCAAAGCAGGTCTTGTACTGCTGACATTTGAAGACACAACAACAGACTCCAGAACCATGTGGTGTCGGCAAGACAACTTTAAGCGAAAGTGTCAGAGCTGTAGGCACCATAGAGAAAGTTGATTTCGCGTCGCCTGGAAAGCATCGAAATCGCAAGAAACCTGTAACACAAGTGGATGGTTTTAACAACGACGTTTTAAAGTGCTCCATGTGGATGATGAATACCAGACATCACAAAAACGTCTTACAGTTATGTAGGAGAAAAATAGCTTCACTAATAAGCGCTTCGTCATTGTAGAGAATTTTAAAAGACGTTGGTTGCTGATATGCTAAGAAGAGAGTTTTTAGTTCAAAGAAATGACACAGGTGTAGCACGAACTACATCCCATATAAAGATTCATGATACAAGAGAAGGAGGTAGTTCAACAGTGTATTACCTTGATGAAACATGGGTCAATTAGAATCATTCCAAGAAGATCTGCTGGAAAATGAGTTATGGTACTAGCGGTTTTAAAGCTTTCATAGGAATAGGTCCTTGCATAATTATTCTGCATGCTGACTCTTCATCTGGTTTTGTTTCTGAGAGTAAACTTGTATTTACGTGTAAGAAAAACAGCAGTAACTACCATTCGGAAATGAACACTGTGATTCTCAATTCGTGTCTTACCTTGCTTCGAAGTCAGTCATAGCCAGTAATAATTCAACTGTTACAGAGAAAACACCAAGTATAAACACCAGAAACGCGGATTTTTTTTCCCTGGCTTAAAATTAAAAATACTAAGCACAGTATAAACCAGACTCATGCCGATCTCCTGCATTTCGTTAGTTTATAAATGTCATGTGACAGCACGTACAAACGTGACTTCCTTGCACGTGAATGGGGCCACACAGTTCTGTATTTACCCACGTGTCACTGTCAGTTTAGCCCACTGAATTAATCTGGGCAAAGGATAAGGCTACGTGGGAGGGGGAAAAAAACCATGAGGCAACAGCAACATCCCACTTGTAGCTTGGGCACAGTCTGTGCGGCATGCTGATAAGCTTCAGAAAGAATAATTTGACAGGGACGTGATGATGGATATAAGCCTTGAACCTATCATCGTAAATTTATAATGAGATTGTTCGGAAACATATTCAATTGAAGCAACGGTGGCATTGCAATGTAGACTTTTGAACAAAGTAATAATATTTCTTAATTTTAAAGACTCGTGGTTTAAAAAATGTGTTCTTCAACATATCAGTTGCGTACATAATAATGAGAACTTCCTAGCCTTTCTGATTAGGATTTTGTCCTCTTTGAATTATGCAGACTATACTGTTCAACATATTGCCCAAGAAGAAGTTAAACTTCTCCCACAACGTTGTATACTCTAATAACACGCGAGAACGCAGCTGGATAAATTTGTCAAAAGTCTGATATTTTCACATGTAAAACCCTGTCATTTTCAAGGTGCAAACTGGATAAGGCCCTAAAATGACAGTAGCTGTTACTTGTCGAGATATCGGTGGTTTTCGACGTTACCGGTCATCATTCCCTGGAGTTATTCGCAGATAATGGTTAATGGTTTGCTTGTTCAGTGGATTGTGAAGCTGGTCTCTCACTGTAAAGTCGAACGAGTTATTTTACACTCATAATACCCGTAAACAGCGAAAAATATGACAACTTACTGACCTTTTTTACGAAATTCTTTTCATTAGCCTTTTCTACCACTAATTCTTTTTTATGCACAGTGATTACACGTAATTACGGTCAAACACATCAACGCACACATATCTTATACACATTTTTAAAAATTCTACTGAGTAGAAGCAGTTGTAAATCAAATATAATGATTTCGGTATGTGCTTGAAGTTAATTTTTTTGTGTATTGCCGGCCAGGGTGGCCGAGCGGTTCTAGGCGCTACAGTCTGGAACCGCGCAACCGCTACGGTCGCAGGTTCGAGTCCTGCCTAGGGCATGGATGTTTGTGATGTCCTTAGGTTAGTTAGGTTTAAGTAGTTCTACGTTCTAGAGGACTGATGACCTCAGATGTTAAGTCCCATAGTGCTCAGAGCCATTTGAACCATTTTGTTGTGTATTAAATTCTTACTTACAATACAGTTCAGATCACAATAAATGACAATTATCGCAAGCAGTTTCAGTGATCTTGTCGTTAGACAGTCGTCATTTTGAGAAAAATTGTATTTCACGTCTTCATAAAGTTGTGTCATCTGTTCTCGCCTCCCGACTTCACGCAGAGTAAATCTGTGGAGCAGTGGACGCAATATCGTCAAGACGTGAGTTAATATTTCTCTCATGACGACTGATCGAAATTGGTTTTAATATTTAGTATTCGCCTCATAGATCTGAACGTATAATACGATGTACCGTAGGCAAATGAGCGTGACTGTTGTCCGCAGCAACGCAATTCGGCAACGTGGACTTTGTTTGCCCGATCTCTGCTGCCGCGCATGTGCAGTTCTCATACCTTCACTGCTCCGACTCTATCTGCAGAAGCGTCGTCTTACGTGGTGCGCGATATAGTGCAGGAGAAAGGGGGGCAGGTGCACAGGCTAATCACGTGATGTACAATTGTTGGAGCCTGAGCGGAGCGTTGAAGGTGACGTGGAGATGTGAATTAGGAGGGGCTGAAAGGACAGAGGTAGGGGAAATTATTGGGTGGAGGGTATAGGGAGAATGGGTTTTTGGAGTTTGAAGCCAGGATGATTGCATACATGAAGGATGTGTTGCAAGCATAACTCCCATCTGCACAATTTAGAGAAGTTGATAATGGAGGAAAAGATCCAGATGGCACAGGTTGTGAAGGGCCTTTGGAATTGAGCATGTGATACTCAGCTTCATGCTGTGCCATTCATCTTGGTAGACAACCGGTTAGTAGTCATAGTGACATAAAAAGCTTTGCAACTTTTGCAGCAGATGATATGGATGCGTTCACAGACAGGAGTGATGGGATAGGATAACACTGTGACAAAACTGGAATAGCAAGTGTTGGTTGGGAGGATAGGGCAGGTCTTGCACCTTGCTCTTCCATTGGGATGTGATCCCTTTGGTAAGGGGTTGTAGAGTGGGAGTGGCATAGAGATGAAACTGGTAAGATTGTACTGGATGTCAAGTCAGAGTATAATATGAATGTGTATGCTGCTAAGCTTATTAATGTGCTGCATGGTCAGACAGTCTTTAGTTGTGGACGTTGCTTCAACTAGTGTTGAAGTCCATCCTGGAAAAGTTTGGTTAACTATTGTTATTGTTTGGCTTGAGTCTGTTGTTCGATCTAATGCAACAGATTTGTAGAATTTCCCCCTATGTTCTGGTGCATAGGACATTTATCATTAGTCAGTCTGACGTTATGACTCATTGTGATACATCTGGTAATTTTTTTATTGATACCATTGTGTGTAGGTTGGGTGGGTGATGGGACTTAACTCTAGTAGGACTGGGTGGGATCTTGATTAGAATTTCCTCCATTTCAGAGCATGATGAGAGGAAATAAAAGCGCTGATGACGAACATGGTTCAGATGTTATGGTCCAGGGTGATATTGGGTAATGATGGGTTCCTTCTTTGTAACTGTTTCTTGGTGGTAATGTGGGGATTAGTGGTGACTGAAGATATGACACAGGAAATCTGATTGCGTGCTCGGTTTAGGGATGGTCCTTCTCTATGAATGGGAGACCATCAACATACTGGGCAAGAGAGTTCATACTAGATGTATCATCCATAGGTAGCCATGCTGTATGAGAAGGTTTTCTTGGTATGGAAGGGATGGCAGCTGTTGAAATAAACGTAGGTTAGTGTGTTTAATGTGGACAGCGGTGTGGATGGAACCATAAGAGAGGTGTAGGTCAACATTCAGGAAGATGGCACGTTGGATTGAGGAGGAATGGGTGAAGTGGATAGGTGAGAAGGTGTTCAGGTTGTGAAGGAATGAGGATAGGGTGTCTTGGCCTTGAGTCCAGATCATGAAGGTATCATCAACGAGCCCGAACCAGACTAGGACTTTGGAGTTTTGGGAGGCTGGGAAGATTACCCATAAACTGATTGGCATAGCTGCGTGCCACGCAGGTGCCGATGACTGTGCTGTGGATTTGTTCCTGCTCCTTTTTTTTTCAGAGGAAAAATAGTTGTGTATCAGGATATAGTTGGTAAAATATTCAGGGAATGAGGTAGTCTGATGGATGTTGTGGGAGAAAGTTTTTGATAGTGTACAGGCCATGTATATGAGGTATGTTAGTATATAAGGAGTTAGCATCAACAATGTGGAATAAGGATTCAGGAGGTAAAGGGATGAAGACAGTGAAGAGTTAGTGAAGGAAATGATGATTTGGCAGGTTAGAATCAGGCAACTCTTGGAGGTGTTGAGCAACAAGAGAGGAAATTCCTTCAGTGGGAGCACAACTGCGAGCAACAATGCGGTACCCAGGATTGTTGGGTTTGTGGTTTTTGAGGAGCATGTAGAAGAGGAGTGTCTGGGATGTTGTTGAGATGAGAAGGGAATGGGGGGGGGGGAGGGAGCTTCTGGGAAGGACCTGTGGATTCCAGCAGGGACTGGACATTATGTTTGACCTCTGGGATGGGACCACTCTGGGAAAGCATTTGAGTGGAGCATTTGAGTGGCAGAGGCCACCTGCTGGGTAATGGCTATGACTTTTCATGATGGTGATGGAGCTTTTATCCTCTCTAAGAATGATTAGGTCAGGATCTATTTTAAGGTTATGTGTGGCTGTCTTTTCTTCTGCTGAAAGGTTAGTGTTCTTAGGAGTATAGCGTGCTTCACAACCCGGGCCGTCTGGATCCTTCCCTCCACCAACATCTTTTCTGAATTACACAGATAGGGTTATCCTAACATCCCATCCTTCACCCCCAAATCATCCTGGCCTCAATTTCTGGTAACACGCCGTCTCCACACTCTCCACCCAACAGTTTCCCCTTCCTCCATCCTTTCACCCCCTCCAAGTTGATGTCCCAACTTCACCTTCAGCAGCACGTGCTGCTCCCAACCAGCTCTGGCAACCGTGCACCTCATCCCTACCCTATGCACCTGCCACCACTCCCTCCTGCAGTCCTAGCCGTGAACCTGCTACGTCCCTCTGTGCCACTAGCCACTCACGCCCAACCAATTGTGTGTGTGTGTGTGTGTGTGTGTGTGTGTGTATCCTCTAGCTCAGAAAATGATTACTCTGAAAGCTAGCAAGCCCTCTTTCTTTCTTGTGTGTGCCTGTCGACGACTCAATGCTTCTGGATTTCTGCAAGTGCTCTCTTTTACTCCTCAAGTATTTTCATTCTACCAGAACACTCCTACAAAAAGAAACTTATAAAAATTTTATCCCTACCGCACCTGTGCTCTTGCTTTTTCCGCTGTTGTGGACGTCAGGGCCTGTTCCCAGTATCCAGGGAATGAGGGCTTTCGTCCAGCCTGAAGATGGCGTGGCAGGTGGCTTCGAAATCCTTCCAAATGGCTTGTGGTCAGAATGTGCTATGCTGGTTCAAAGGCTTGTGACTTTCCCACGATGGTAAATGTTGTGTTGGCTGAAGAGTCAACATCGTGTTACTAGTGGAGGCCGAAATGCACGCGTTTTAGCTCACGGAAGCTGGCATGAGGAGGGAAGAACTATACAGACGTGAGGTCTGGAACACGACATGGAATTAGAATTCAGAAAGGGGAGGTATGTGGTTTGATACTTAACTTTAAATACATTAATGATGAACGTCGCTCTTGACGGTACATGAGTCACAATATTATCTGTTCAGGAGACATAGTAACTGAATATGGCGCCTTGCTAGGTCGTAGCAAATGACGTAGCTGAAGGCTATGCTAAACTGTCGTCTCTAGCAAAGTCGGCTGTACAAGTGGGGCGAGTGCCATGGAGTCTCTCTAGACTAGGACTGCCGTGTGGCGGCGCTCGGTCTGCAATCACTGATAGTGGCGACACGCGGGTCCGACGTATACTAACGGACCAAGGCCGATTTAAAGGCTACCACCTAGCAAGTGTGGTGTCTGGCGGTGACACCACAGCAAATGTTTCCTAGCACCCACTGGAAAAGCCCTGAACTGTATAACCATTTCGCAGAGCGATTTAGAGCTAGCCAAACTGAGAAATCGCCTAGCAGCCACCAGTGGGTATTCGAGACCAGTTTTGAGCCCTCTAGAGCGTAGCTGGTGTTTTAGTTCATGTTTGTGAAGTCTAGAGTTAGTGAACCTTTGTGATATACATATACAGAAAGTCTACTTTAGCGGTCGTGGAAATTTGTTTAGTCCTTTTCTAATTTTCTGGGCGAGTGTTGTGTTCTTGTGAACGGACAAATGCTTACTACGAAGAGGCGTTTTGTCAAAGCGTGGAGTCATTGCTAACTGTAAGAGATATTTAATGAACAAGATGGATATCGAGAGGTACAACAAAGTACAATTTCCTTCGCGCCATCCACATTTAGGATTTTAGCGATTTCTCTAAATCATTTAAGGCAAGTGCTGGGGCGATTCTTTTAAAACGAGCACCTGTTTCCTTGTCTATCCTTTCGAAATCCTAGCTTGAGCTCTGAGAATAATGACCTCGTCGTCCATGGACTGTTAAATACTGACTATTTATTCTTTCTATGAGGGGCGTTCAATAAATAATACAACACACCTTTTTCTGCAAGCAGGTCGCTTTTATTCAGGATTCCAATATGCCATATTATCTCCCACTCTGTTGGCTACAAAACACTATTTTCTCAAAATAGTCTCCGTTCAATGCGACGGCCAGCGTCTTGCTGCATCAGTAACCTCTCCAGCATCCACGTACTGCTTCCTTAATTGGGCCAACCAGATTGAAGTCGGAAGGTGCGTGATGCAGGGTGCAAGGTGGATGAGGAAGGAAAGTCGAAGATCGTCCCCATGACTTCTGGGCAGAGGGTGCAGCTTTGAATTTTCTCTTCGAAGGAGAGGTGGTGTGGCCCCACTCCATGGAATGCCGTTTTTATTACGGTTCGACGTGATGAATTCATGTTTCATGGCCTGTGACGGTGTTCGACAAAAAATTGTCACGATCAACGTCTTAACGCGCAAGAAATTCCGCACAGATGGCCCTTCGTTGCTCATTATGGTCTTTTGTTAGGCGGCGAGGAACCCAGAGGGCACACATCTTTGAGTATCCCAACTGGTGGACGAGTGTCAGTAGTACCAACAGAGACGTCCAGTTGGGCAGCGAGGTGTCTGATTTGACCCGTCAATTGCCTCGAATAAGGATGGCCGCACGTTCCAACGTTTCAGGAATCACAACTGTGTGCAGCCGGCCGACGCGCGGGAGATCCGACAGGTTTACGTGACGCTGTTGCGATGATGACAGACGCCTCGCCCAACGGTTCACCCTGATTTTGTTCACTACCAGGTCTCCTTAGACATTCTACAGGCACCTATGCGTATATGTGATGCTCTGGTTTTCCTCCATAAGAAGCTCAATGACAGCCCTCTTCTTGCAACGCACCTCCGTTGCAGTTGTCACTTTTAAGGCTGCGTATAGCGCCGCCTCCCACGAAACTATAGGGAGTGAAGCGGGAATATTCCACTATGTCCCACACCAAATTTCACATTTTTCAACCGAAACTGGCCAAGGAAAACAATGTGTTGCATTACTGATTGAACGCCCGTCCTGTACGTCTATGGAAGACAGTTGGACAGCCCTACATAGACACTAGAAGGTAATTGCTGAGAAAACTTGGGTTGCGTAAGGAATAATACAGTTGTTCGATGGAAGAGGGAAGTACAAAAATGTTAAGGGAAATTCAGAAATCAGAAGTATAAGCCATTTAGGAAAGACGTAAACAGTAAGCACAGGGAAGTCAAGGTGAAATGTTTTCTGTTCTGTTTTGCGTAGGTAGAAAAACAGTTTACGATTACTCGCACTGACTGTAACGCAGAGACCAGTGGATCAAAAAAGGGGTTCCTGAGGTCGGTGACGGCGGTGTTGACGCAGTAAACGGCTAACGAATGACATGTCCACAGCGTAGCAAATTCATCTTAAAACGAACATTAACAGGCCTGGGATCAATCGGAATCTGAAACGTAATACGGCCAAGGTCGAAACTCATTGGTGCGTAATTAAGGCTTCAGTGAACTAGCAAGACAGACTGGCAAGTGTTGGGCAACTGCATTTATTGGCATCGTAGGGAAGACGGCTCCGTATGACATGTTTGCTGCGGCGACGCTTCGCGTGGGAGAAATCTGCGACTGGAGGGTATGCCCCAAGTCTCTTTATTTCTCATAGATACCCATCTCATTCAGTTATAAATGATGATGACTTCAATATACTCTCGATATGTTGGCGAAAATACTTGTTTAAAGTCGGTGGTAGGCACAAAACTTAGTCTGAAATCATTCTGAATGCGTTCTCAGCAAATTATTTCGCACAATTAGAACCGGTGCCCACTCGAAGTGTAAATGGTTGCGAAGACATTCTTGATCCCTTAACAACAAATAATGCTGTGAATGCTGAGAAATAGGTAACATCATCACGAATACAGGGATTAGTGACCGCAAGGTTGTTGTAACGAGACTGAATACCGTAATATAGAAACCCATCGAAAATAAATGTAAAATTCATCTGTTTAAAAAAGCAGATAAAATTCTATTGAGGCCTAAGAGAGAGTCTCGAATCCTTCCAACCTGACTATCGAAGCATTGACCAAATGTGTTTGAATTCAAACAGATAGTATCGATGTTGTAGTGAATCGACAAATTGTTTGCTATACAGGGTGTTACAAAAAGGTACGGCAAAACTTTCAGGAAACATTCCTCACACACAAAGAATGAAAATATGTTCTGTGGACTTGTGACCGGAAACGCTTACTATCCATGTTAGAGCTCATTTTATTACTTCTCTTCAAATCACATTAATCGTGGAATGGAAACACACAGCAACAGAACGTACCAGCGTGACTTCAAACACTTTGTTACAGGTAATGTTCAAAATGTCCTCCGTTAGCGAGGATACATGCATCCACCCTCCGTCGCATGGAATATTTGATGCGCTGATGCAGCCCTGGAGAATGGCGTATTGTATCACAGCCGTCCACAATACGAGCACGAAGAGTCTCTACATTTGGTACCGGGGTTGCATAAATGAAAGTCAAGAGGGTTGAGGTCAGGAGAGCGTGGAGGCCATGGAATTGGTCCGCTCTACCAATCCATCGGTCACCGAATCTGTTGTTGAGAAGCGTACGAACACTTCGACTAAAATGTGCAGGAGCTCCATCGTGCATGAACCACATGTTGTGTCGTACTTGTAAAGGCACATGTTCTAGCAGCACAGGTAGAGTATCCCGTATGAAATCATGATAACGTGCTCCATTGAGCGTAGGTGGAAGAACATAGGGCCCAATCAAGACATCACCAACAATGCCTGCCCAAACGTTCACAGAAAATCTGTGTTGATGACGTGATTGCGCAATTGCGTGCGGATTCTCGTCAGCCCTCACATGTTGATTGTGAAAATTTACAATTTGATCACGTTGGAATGAAGCCTCATCCGTAAAGAGAATATTTGCACTGAAATGAGGATTGACACATTGTTGGATGAACCATTCGCAGAAGTGTACCCGTGGAGGCCAATCAGCTGCTGATAGTGCCTGCACACGCTGTGCATGGTACGGAAACAACTGGTTCTCCCGTAGAACTCTCCATACAGTGACGTGGTCAACGTTACCTTGTACAGCAGCAACTTCTCTGACGCTGACATTAGGGTTATCGTCAACTGCACGAAGAAGTGCCTCTTCCATTGCAGGTGTCCTCGTCGTTCTAGGTCTTCCCCAGTCGCGAGTCATAGGCTTGAATGTTCCGTGCTCCCTAAGACGCCGATCAGTTGCTTCGAACGTCTTCCTGTCGGGACACCTTCGTTCTGGAAATCTGTCTCAATACAAACGTACCGCGCCACGGCTATTGCTCCGTGCTAATCCATACATCAAATTGGCATCTGCCAACTCCGCATTTGTAAACATTGCACTGACTGCAAAACCACGTTCGTGATGAACACTAACCTGTTGATGCTACGTACTGATGTGCTTGATGCTAGTACTGTAGAGCAATGAGTCGCATGTCAACACAAGCACCGAAGTCAGCATTACCTTCCCGGAATTGGGCCAACTGGCGGTGAATCGAGGAAGTACGGTACATACTGACGAAACTAAAATGAGCTCTAACATGGAAATTAAGCGTTTCCGGACACATGCCCACATAACATCTTTTCTTTATTTGTGTGTGAGGAATGTTTCCTGAAAGTTTGGCCGTACCTTTTTGCAACACCCTGTATAACATAACATAAAAATTACCAATGACATCGCCCCTCGTTGCTCGCCAAAAGTGTAGTGAACATCGAGTTAGTTACCATGAGATCGCCCGACATTGGAAGCCGATAATTAAGTGACATCAATAATTAAATGGAATCAAAACAAAAGGTCCAGAGGTATCACAACGGTTATTGAGAGACGTATGTCAAATAAATTAATTACAGATGGTACTAATCGCCTATGGTACACTAAGCAGGCAAGAATACGGCTGCAGATACGCAAAAAGCATTCCAAATTTAAAAGAACGCAAAACCCTCAAAATTGACAAAGTTTTACGGAAGCTCGAAATGCAGCGCGAGGAGCGTGTGAGGAGGTTTCAATATTTTCCGCAACGAAACTCTGTCTCAAAATCTGTAAGAAAATCCAAATTGATTCTGGTCGTGCGAAAAGTAGACCATAGGAGAGACACAGTCAATACCCTCACTGCGCGATAACCGTATTGATGTTATTGAAGACAGTGCCACTAAAGCGAAGTTACTAAATACGGTTTTCGAAACTTCCTTCACCAAAGAAGACGAAGTAAATATTCCTGAATTAGAACCAAGAACAATTGCCAAAATGAGTAACTCAGAAGTAGATTCCGGGATTCATACAGACTATAAATTTCACAATAAAATTTTTCACAACAATAAATGGACTGGATACTGGTATCAAAAGTCCGCATGTATACAGTCACATGTTCTTGATTTTGATTCTATATGGGTTAAACAGATAGAAACTTCGTAAGCCGCTACAAGCAGCTTATAGACGCCCTACGACTTAAAAAATTAAACAAATCCAGCTTCACGTGACGTATTCTCCATCGTAAAAGCTTTGTTGGTGAGATATATGGCAACTCTTCTATATTATACATTGCTCACGAAGTGTTACAGACGGTTCTTCTTGAACAGTTAGAGATTTACATTCACAAGCGGAAATCACCTCCTATAATCCTTAACGAACAAACTGAGTTAAGACAAAACTCTTTTTCCAGATTTTTCAAGATATCCTGGCACCAAAACACTCTCACCCAAATGACAAAAATAAGATACATTCAGTCTCCTGCATAACACATTATTCTTCTGATATACAATCAGTACTTCAATTCTTCGTGCACACCTATAGCTTCGCATGTTCATTTCTGTCTACCATCCGTGTATGATTGTAACACTTTTGTTCTTTTCCGCATGTAACAAGTATTTGATCCTGTAGTTTACTTCTAACTTTTTTGCTCTTTATTGTTTTATAATTCAGTGGTTCCCGAACAAAAGCTCAATTCTCATACATGGCTACAGATTTCCATGGCCATCTATGTCTGTCACATACGACAGTAGCTCGTTCACTTTTTAATTATTATTTGTTTATCTGTAACCTTTTTTGATCCCTATCACATGTGAACATCTGAACACACCTGTAGCTTGCAATGTTCTCTTGCATCCATTATATGTGATTGTAAATATTTTGTTGTGTAATTTAATGTGTGTGTGTTGTGTCTTTTGTGGTGTAAGCTGAGAAGCTGAGTTAGTGTGTAAGCCGACTGAAACATACGTTATCGGCGTCAATTTCTCTTGCCTACCACAAGGCAAAGAACGTTACGTACGGTATCCAAGAACATAACGACGTGTTTATGTTGTACGCGTTCTGGTAACTTATGCCTCAATTTCCATCATTTTCGCCAGCATCACGACGTTAGCGTCTAGCCGCAGGTGGTCCAGAAAATAATGTTCCTGCAATAGTCTCATCTGATAATGGGCCTGCACTGGCTCGAAAACTAGTTAATGGTACAATACATCCGATCAGATTCAAATAAGGACTGCTTCCATATAATCTGCATAACCCATCAATCTACATCACAGTCGTAGTTTGTCATCCGCAATGGATGTAAATGAATCCTCTGAGAAGTTTTCGAACGAGAGAATCATTTTTGGTTTTACTAGCAGACAGATAGTGGCTGAAGCTGTTTGAGCGCACCGGTGTTTCCGACGGTTTGTTACCTGAGAGTTCCTAGCACAGCTGCGGCCGGGTGCGTGCGCCCTCGGTGTTGGGCCCGGTGGGCAGCCGCAGCGGCCGGTCACTGGCCCGCCTGTCGCCTGGCCGAATCTCCAGCCGCCGCCGCAGGCGCCTGCCAGTTCCGCTCCAACGCTTCGCCCGCCGCGGCGGTATCTCACGGCACACTCACTGTAGCCGACCCCTCAACTTCCTCCAGCTCCTCCCAGAGTACACTCGACAGCCTTTCGCCTACGTTGGTATATTCATTCTACATTCTATTAACTTTCACTTTAAACGACACGATTATTCTGGATAAGGGTCGACATGAACAGAACCTGCACACCTGTCTTATTTGGTCGCTCTAGGGAAACCCTTTAAAACATCTGTGACGAGGCCGGCCGGTGTGACCGAGCGGTTCTAGTCGCTTCAGTCTGGAACTGCGCGACCGCTACGGTCGCAGGTTCGAATCCTGCCTCGGGCATGGATGTGTGTAATGTCCTTAGGTTAGTTAAGTTTAAGTAGTTCTAAGTTCTATGGGACTGATGACCTCAGATGTTAAGTCCCATAGTGCTCAGAGCCATTTGTGACGAGCTCAGCGTGAAACGTCCCCTTAGAAAACTTAATGAATGACTGTGCTGGTAAACCCCTTACTTTATTTGAATTTCAAACAGCTGAGCAGAACTGAACGTACTCAGAAATTTCGCTCTTTACCTATTCTGATCAACACTAAACTGACACACAATATTTTTAGCGCAACGCAAACTGACTTTCAATAAATCCTACAAATAATGGCCCTGACTAAAATTAACCTATACCTTTCATGAATCACTTACCTCACAAAAATCTTCGTTACTCGAACTACTGCAATACAGCGAGCGCCACTACTGCCAGCTAAATAAAAGATTCAAACTACTGAAGGCACTAACTACTGATAGGCATAGTTAGCAAATGAATGATTTTTGATAGAGAACAAACAATGTATTTACCTTAATAGTGTTCAAAAGTCATTATATATATTGTCAGTCCCAGCGGCTGGCGCGCTGCCAAGATTGCGTAAGCCAGCCTCACGCGATGGGGTCAAAGGTCAAACTGATAACAACTAACATGGAACATGCTGTTGCCTCCTTGAGCCCCCCGGTTCGTGATGTACCCTTGTCGGGTTTTAAGCTACGCTACAGATCAATTTATTTATGAAAATACAAAGTACAGTCTCCCACAAACTTCACATACTCACATACACCTTTGCCTTTAGTCCAAATATATACAGATTCATTTACAGAAATCTTACGTCTACTTCTAGTGTAAAGGGATAATGGGGAAGGTGAGGTATATACAGATTTTCCAAAGTCTTTATTTGCCATTTCTCCAATATGGTAGGTGCGGTAGGCGATAATGTCACGATCGACGAAACTCTCCAGGCCAGCGACTGATGGAACACCACTACCTCCACGTACAATGGCTACAGTTAACCATCCGTTGCCGTGGGTAAAGGTATCATTGATGTCGATGCTGAAGTTCAGTCTGCATCCATGAAAGACACATGATATATATATATATATATATATATATATATATATATATATATATTAGTTCATAACATCCAGTCTTACAAATTTACTGTCTCTGTCCAGATCATCCGCTCTCAAAATTCCGACATCTCTCTCCCCACATCCACCACTGCTGGCGGCTCACCTCCAACTGCGCAACGCTACGCGCTGTTAACAGCCAACTGCCCAACACTACAATGGCGAATATTACTCCAACAATGCAAACCAACCACAGCCTTCACACAGCACAGTCAGTGATTTTCAAATAGAGCGCTACATGGCGTTGTTGTTGTTGTGGTCTTCAGTCCTGAGACTGGTTTGATGCAGCTCTCCATGCTACTCTATCCTGTGCAAGCTTCTTCATCTCCCAGTACCTATTGCAACCTACATCCTTCTGAATCTGCTTAGTGTATTCATCTCTTGGTCTCCCCCTACGATTTTTACATGGCGTTACCAACATAAAAACCTAAACAGCCTTCTTACAAGCGCAGTGCTCATAAATCATAAGTCGTAATCACAGACCAAAATACACTCCTGGAAATTGAAATAAGAACACCGTGAATTCATTGTCCCAGGAAGGGGAAACTGTATTGACACATTCCTGGGGTCAGATACATCACATGATCACACTGACAGAACCACAGGCACATAGACACAGGCAACAGAGCATGCACAATGTCGGCACTAGTACAGTGTATATCCACCTTTCGCAGCAATGCAGGCTGCTATTCTCCCATGGAGACGATCGTAGAGATGCTGGATGTAGTCCTGTGGAACGGCTTGCCATGCCATTTCCACCTGGCGCCTCAGTTGGACCAGCGTTCGTGCTGGACGTGCAGACCGCGTGAGACGACGCTTCATCCAGTCCCAAACATGCTCAATGGGGGACAGATCCGGAGATCTTGCTGGCCAGGGTAGTTGACTTACACCTTCTAGAGCACGTTGGGTGGCACGGGATACATGCGGACGTGCATTGTCCTGTTGGAACAGCAATTTCCCTTGCCGGTCTAGGAATGGTAGAACGATGGGTTCGATGACGGTTTGGATGTACCGTGCACTATTTAGTGTCCCCTCGACGATCACCAGTGGTGTACGGCCAGTGTAGGAGATCGCTCCCTACACCATGATGTCGGGTGTTGGCCCTGTGTGCCTCGGTCGTATGCAGTCCTGATTGTGGTGCTCACCTGCACGGCCTCAAACACGCATACGACCATCATTGGCACCAAGGCAGAAGCGACTCTCATCGCTGAAGACGACACGTCTCCATTCGTCCCTCCATTCACGCCTGTCGCGACACCACTGGAGGCGGGCTGCACGATGTTGGGGCGTGAGCGGAAGACGGCCTAACGGTGTGCGGGACCGTAGCCCAGCTTCATGGAGACGGTTGCGAATGGTCCTCGCCGATACCCCAGGAGCAACAGTGTCCCTAATTTGCTGGGAAGTGGCGGTGCGGTCCCCTACGGCACTGCGTAGGATCCTACGGTCTTGGCGTGCATCCGTGCGTCGCTGCGGTCCGGTCCCAGGTCGACGGGCACGTGCACCTTCCGCCGACCACTGGCGACAACATCGATGTACTGTGGATACCTCACGCCCCACGTGTTGAGCAATTCGGCGGTACGTCCACCCGGCCTCCCGCATGCCCACTATACGCCCTCGCTCAAAGTCCGTCAACTGCTCACACGGTTCACGTCCACGCTGTCGCGGCATGCTACCAGTGTTAAAGACTGCGATGGAGCTCCGTATGCCATGGCAAACTGGCTGACACTGACGGCGGCGGTGCACAAATGCTGCGCAGCTAGCGCCATTCTACGGCCAACACCGCGGTTCCTGGTGTGTCCGCTGTGCCGTGCGTGTGATCATTGCTTGTACAGCCCTCTCGCAGTGTCCGGAGCAAGTATGGTGGGTCTGACACACCGGTGTCAATGTGTTCTTTTTTCCATTTCCAGGAGTGTAGAATCCTATTTGATATTTAAACAAAAGGTTTGGCACCAAATTTTCAATGGAAAGCCGTCCCAGAGAGACAAATAAATTAGGAATGCAGGGGCTATCTTTGTTTTTAGAGAGTCGCCTAATCGGGATCAGTTGTAGGACAATACTTTGGTCCTGAGATTCAGATCAAGTCTGAGTTTATTTATTTACTCCAAGATCTCGACACATAACGTATTAAAATGACAGAGAATTAATTTTCTACGAAAAGAACATAAATTATCTTAATGTCGACTGACAAACTGCTCCAGCGTAACGAGCAAAAAATCACCTGAAGTATTGAAACACAATCCTCTTTAGAAACTCAATTCAATGATGAACGTCCCGCTAACACTGTGGGGAAGTACGTCATCTATGTGAAAGACTGCTTGGGAAAACCTATAAGTTTTCCTCATGTGTGCAGCTCGCAAATGCGAAACAAAGTAGTTCAAGACCCACGAAAAATTAGTAGTCAGGCAGTTCAAGTTGCCCAACATTTCCCGGAAATTGTGATCTGCTCAAAAATCAGATAGCCCTAACGTGAAATGCGACACTTTCTCAAAACTCGGCAGACGTGTGCTCTGATCGGCATCAGATCAAGATTTCTCTTTCCCTCTCCAACAGGACTGCAAGTATGTATGTCTCCCTCCGTGGCAGGACGCCGAGTGCTCTAGCCCGCTTGCCGATGACAAGTGTCCAAATTTCTCCTCCTCTAAATCTAAGTCCTGAGTTTAAAAAAAAAAAAATTATGTATGCGGGCTGGGGAAGGGGGAGGGGAGCATACACAGCCACTGCCACAGTGAAAGAGAGAATTTCGCTTTATTTCCGTGCATACAGGTGATCCCGGCAGAAATTTACCATTCTCGACTTATAGAACGCATCTTAACACGCAAGAGCTTGAAATCGGCAGCTCGCCATGGTCCTCTCATTGGTCTAGCCCTTCGTGCATAAGCATTGTGGCAGGTAAGACTCAGTTGACTGGATAACAAGATCTGGAGGGAAAGCCAACGAATTTTGTCACGCACTGTTGTATTCTAGGGACTTTAAGTGGCTTAGCGGCAGCTGCCTTCAATAGAGAGAACCACATTCACCACTAAAGAGGGGATCAGGGGCTCATCGCGATCGCTTACCATGAATTGCAGCGCCTTCTATATAGCCTCTGTGACTGATTTCTTGTGGTCAAGTCAGACCACGGGACGAACACCTGGTCCGCTCGTATCTTAACAAGATAATCTGAAGCCTTCTTCCTGAGTTAGCAAACTTTGTACTCAACTCAAAAATAGCCAAGGAATTAACAGAAAAATAATAAAATATCGCTCAGCGAGATGTGATGGTCACGCCATAATTTTTACGCTCCATTATCCTTAGCCTCAGCGTCATCAGTTTCCCTCAGTCCAGTCTGGCAGTAATGTTCCGTGAAAAAACTTCTTATTTCCAGTGTTTGAACAATGCTTCATTTGAATTTTATACAATAGGTAGCTTCTTCCTCCCTGCTTTCCACATTAGGATTAATAAGCTACTGTATTTCAAGAAGATAGATACTTCCGATGTCATCCAATTTTTGACCTGTGATATACACTCATTCATTTCACCCGCTTTCCTCCCCAACCTCACCCCACTGCCCTCCACGCCGATTATGTAATGTAATGTCTCTGAGCACTACGGGACTTAACTTCTGAGGTCATCAGTCTCCTAGAACTTAGAACTACTTAACTACTTAAACCTAACTAACCTAAGGACATCACACACATCCATGCCCGAGGCAGGATTCGAACCTGCGACCGTAGCGGTCGCACGGTTCCAGACTGTAGCGCCTAGAACCGCTCGGCCACCCTGGCCGGCTATGTAATGTAATTTTGTTCCGTAGAACGCAGAACTGTAACACCTACCCTGCAGTGTCTTCTTAAGCTCGACTTTCTGGAGAATTGACATTCTAGGATTTTACTGTTCCTGATCATACGTATTTTTGATATATTCAAGCGCTTCAGTTTAAGGTGACTTTTTGTAAGTAGCATTGAAATTTAATTAGTAATTTTTTTTTGAAAGTAGCCTTGAAATTTAATTAGGAATTAATCTAAGACATCCGTAGTTCGATCAGAAGTCAGTAACATTTGTGAAATTATCGTTCTCCTTTTACATTGAAGTATCACTCAACATTCAGAATAACGTCGCCTTGTTTGCTTCTTAACCATGTTTATTTTCGTAATGGAATGGGATAGACTCCCATAATATTATTAAATACCCGTAGATGTCGGTAACATTTGCGAAATAGGCCTACCGGTGAGATGAACTACGAGAACTTGTTAATCTGACTGTTTCTTCCGATATTAAGTGTGGACCAGAGTACGTTTTTGTCGCAGAATATTACTTTTTCCATCTCCTCCTACAATTCACAGCATTAAATGATGAAGTGTTTTATAGAAGAATATTCCATAGTCATCTTTAGTGAAACGTAACCATTTAAAATTTCTGCAATTTAGTGGATGACCATCACTGTCTACTTTATGTTCCTCTGGCTGATTTTTCTTTTTAGGAAGAGATTCCTAGTCTCAAAACTTTTCTTGGGCCAGTTCCGTAACAGTGAAATGTTTCTTTTCACCATACTGCCTAGTCATTATGATGTTCAAAATAACCATGGGTTTGCTTCTTTCCTTACGAGTCTCTTTAGCGAGTATCCAGCCAATAAAAATTTACAATCAGTTACTCCCAGTACGAGTTCTGCAAGGCCACCATGCAAATTACAGCAACAGGATTATTCTTGTTTTGTCTAGTGTGTAAAGTGAAGCGCCGGAACGATAGAGAAGAGATGGCTGTGAGAAGACGTCAGCCAATAGCACGCTGACCGACCCCTCTGCAGGACGACAACGCGGCAGCAGCGGCCCCTGTGTGAAGAGGACATAAGCGCCGCGACCGACTGGCGACGCCCGTGTTGATAGCAGCTTCAAGATTAGGCATTTGTATAGCAGTGACTTAGGATTGTTTATTCTGAACACGATTGCTTATTTTGTATGCCACCCTTTGCTTGCGACACATCTGTGTAATTGACAAAGTTAAGTATTGGACCTTTTCATTTTTGTAATAAAACTCATTAATATGATTTATTTGAATTGTATGTCTAGCGAACCGATAAGGCAGGCTTCCTAGACCCCATATATTTGACAAATAGCACAGAGACATAATACTTTTCATAAACCTTCCATTGCCACCAAATGCAGTTAAAAAACAAGACCGCAACAATTAGTTTTCAGTCCTTCATATTCAATGTGAAATACAACATGAACTTGACTTCCTCGGCCACTTCGGCCGGCCAACAACAGCACAGTAACTAGCTTCATGCATTGGTCTGCTTGGTTGGGCACTATCTAATCACTTTGTGTTGTATTTATGGGAATAATCGTGGATCCGTACTAACTTAATGTGGCAGACTTCAGGCAGTCAAATAATCAAATGAGGCATTCTCTGTGTTTTACATAGGCTGTAAAGCTGTCAGACATGAGTACTCTGCAAACGAGCGGGGTAGCGAACGAACAATGTGAATATCATACATTCCATTTTCTTTGGCACATTTTCACCTGCCAAAACTTCAGCTGTTATATTGACGAATTCTTCCATCACTTCTTGGTAGAACAAGTTAAGCCTTTCCAACCCAGTTATGCCATATGGCATCATCATATTTAACTTTTTCCCAAGGCCAAACTATTTGTCAAAAGATTATAAACAAGTGTGCAGGGCTTTCTAAAGTTCATTGTTCTTAGGTTGGCTACCGTGAATTCGCTAAAACAGAGAGCACCAGGCTACAATGCCTTGACAAAAGTATTGTTGCATGGTGTCTACGGCACAGTGCACCCAGCTGGACATTGAAAATATTATATCAAGCTAAAGGAAGCAAACTAATATAAAAGTTGCACTAATAAATTATTGTTGAAAGTGTAAAGTAACTAGTAAACACTTTGAAAATAATGCTAGTTAGGGTAATTTTCTGCTTGGAAGTCACAAACATGTGTGATTCCATTTGGCATTTGTTATGTTACCAAATGTAGTACATGCAATAACTTCGACTAAAGTTTACGATAATGTGTAACACTAATATTTTCAAGTTTGTTTTGAAGCTTTATTATACTAAATAATATTAATATGTTAATATTTTTATTGGTATAATTTGCCAGTTTTTTTGCTGCTTTAGTAAAAAATTCCTGGTTCGTTTACCAGATGATTCGCAATCATATATCATTATCAAAAGAAGAAATATTGCTACTTCTCGAAGGTGATTTATCTGATTTGGACCTTGATACGTCTGATGTGGAGGAAGAGATTGAAAATGCTCGGCAGCAGGACGCTACTACACTGGATATACAGTTTCTTCAAGGAATGGACCTTGATATGGTTGAAATTCTGGACCCTCAAGCCAATGATGAGGATGATGTTCCCTTAGCTTCAAGATTACTTGCTGAGCCAAACGTTGCACCAAGTCATTCAGCTCAGAAAATTCAGTGTGATACACACCGGGATCTTCGGTGGAGAATGAAGGACATTGAAGAAGTGGACACATCATGTAATGCAGTTTTTTCTGACCCTCCAGGAGATGAACTGACACCTTTGCAGTATTTCAGAACAATGTGTAGTGATGACATTATCCAGAACCTAGTCGAGCAATCTAATCCATACTTCACACAGAAAACAGGTGCATCTTTAGATACAAATGATCGTGAAAAAGAAAAGTATATAGGGATAAACATCCTAGCAGGTGTTGTGAAAATGCGTAGTTACAGAATGTGCTGGGCAGAGGCTACAAGCTTTTCTCCAACAGCTGACTCAATTCTTAGAAATAGGTTTGATAAGCTAAGAAATTATTTACATGTGAATGACAACACTAAAATGAAACAAAGAGAGGACCCTGATTATGACAAGCTGTTCAAGGTGAGGCCATTCGTTGACAACATCAAACAAGGTTTTTCAATTATTGAACCTGAGGAATATCATTCAGTGGATGAATTAATCAATCCTTTCAAAGGTCATTCATCCCTGAAACAGTATGTAAAAAGCAAACCACACAAGTGAGGTATAAAAGTTTTTGCCCGTGCTGGTCCTAGTGGAATTGTGTACGATTTTGAAATATACCGAGGGAAAGGAACTGTACATAATGATACTGGTCTTGGTATAAGCGGTGATATTGTGATAAGGCTTGTGGAAGGACTGCCAAAATATAAAAATTTTAAAGTGTTTACAGACAATTGGTTCACCTCTTACACTCTTATTTCTGCCCTGAAAAACTATGGCATTTTGACTGTTGGAACTGTTAGACCCACAAGACTTCAAGGCTGCAATCTAAAAGCAGACAGCGAGCTGAAAAAGCAGGGACGAGGATCATACGATTATCGAACTGAAACAGAATGGAACAGCATAGCACTGAAGTGGTATGATAACAAATCTGTCGTTCTTGCTTCATCATACAAAGGAGTAAGTCCAGTAGAACCAGTGAAACGTTGGTCAGTGGGAGAACGAAAATATATTGATGTTCCAAGGCCAGACATTGTTAGAGAATATAACCGTTCGATGGGAGGAGTTGATCTGCACGACATGCTGGTTTCTTGGTATAGGAGTAACATTGTTGTGAAAAGATTTTATCTAAGGATCGTATTCCACCTCCTTGACATGTGTGTTGTGAATGCGTGGCTCCTATACCGCCGACATTGCAGACAAACAGGAATTACCAAACACATGTCTCTGTTGATTTTTCGGTCTGATGTAGCTCTAGGACTACTAAAAGCAGGAGACATTTTGGTAAGAAGACGAGGACGGCCATCAGATGACAGTCAATCGCCTACAGTTTTGAAGAAACGAGCCCCATTGGTTCCCAGTCCAGTTGATGATGTAAGGTATGACAACATTGGACACTGGCCACAGCATGTAGAAAACAAACAGAGATGTAAATTGTGCATTACAGCATATTCCCGAACGAAATGCATCAAATGTAAAAAACCTCTTTGCTTTACCAAAGACAGGAACTGTTTCTTAAATTGTCATGTAAAGTAACAATCATGCTGTAAAAAAACATAAAATTGTCCTGAAATGCAAGTTGCATTATTGTATGTACTAATTTTCCTTGAATAAAATGCATCAAATTGTGTAATTAAAATTTTCATTCAAGTTCCATTACCAAGCACTGTGACATCCCAACCACCTGACTGAAGGAAACAAATCCTGTCCAATGATGCCATATGGAGTCATCCCAAATTTCCCTCCAAAAACAAAAAAAATAACAAAATTTCTTTTCTTATAAATATATATTATTCCAATCATTATGTAGACAAATGCTTGAAAAAATATTTTTTTCCACAAGTAAATAAAAGTTGGGCTGGAAAGGGTTAAGGTTTAAAAACAAACAGCGTTTATGTTCTATTAATATTTGTTTATTTCGAACCGGTTTTCAGGTTATTGATCCATCATCAAAAAATAACTGTTTCGTCAAGATTAAGGTTGGTTGGTTCGTTGATTGAGGGGGGGGGGGGGCAAACAGCGAGGTTATCGGTCCTGTCGGATTAGGGGAGGATGGGGAAGGATGGGGAAGAAAGTCGGTCGTGCCCTTTCAAACCTTTCAAAGGAATCATCCCAGCATTTGTCTGAAGCGATTTAGGGAATCACGGAAAACCTAAATCATGATGGACGGTCGAGGGTTTGAACCGTCGTCCTCCCGAATGCGAAATCTACTGCGCTAAGCACTGCGCCGCCTCGCTCGGTGTGGCCAATAAGGCGAAAAGCAGTCTTCGGACATAAAAGGTAATGTCCAGACTGGCTGACTCCTCATTAGCCAGCCCAAACCGCTAAGAACAGAAACTTGAAATTTGGAGAACGTGAGGATCTTGCAACCCTAAGGGAGTGAAACAGAGGATAAAAGAATTTTTTTAAAGCAATTTTGGAGCTAGACCAAAGAAAATTGGTATCTGCTTTCTAGGTCAGAAGGAAAGAAATAAGTGTTCCCGCATTTATGGAAATTTGACCGTATGCGTGTGAAACACTGCGTGAAAGCGTTTCTTTGAAAGTATATCATTTTTAAAGAACTACTGAAGTATTTTTAAAGCTACATTTATGAAAATTGGTGTTTGGCTTCTCAGTTACAAATAAAAAAAATTGGTGTTTCAGTGTTTTTGTAAACAAGATAAGTCACTATTTTTTGGAAATTCAAATGTTTTATTATGTAAGCCATTTTAAAGCCAAATCTATTAAAATTTAAATTTGGCTTCTCAGTAAGAAATAAAAAAAGTATTTCACTGTTTTTGGAAATTCAACACCTACAGGGTGAAACGGGGAATGAAAGTTTTATGAAAAATTTGATTTTGAAAGCGTTTTTGATGCTAAATATATGAATATATGTATTTGGCTTCTCTGTTAGAAATAATTTATGTCACTTTTTTTTTGGAAATTCAAAACCTAAGGAGGTGAAATAGAGTGTGAAACGTTTTATGAAAAGGTTTCATTGCGAAAGCATTTTTAAAGCTAAATCCTTGAAAAATGGTATTTGTCTTCTCGGTTGGACATGAAAAAATACGTCTTTCACTGTGAAATAGGGCCAGACTGATTCACTGACTTGTCATCGCGCAGCCCAAACCGCTAAGGATAGAAACTTGAAGTCTGAAGAGGGTGTGGATCTTATACTGTAGGCATCGTTTAAGAAGAGAATGTCCGAAATTCCACTTCTAAGGGGCTGAAATAGGGGACGAAATGCTTTTTGAAAGTATGCCGCTATTAAGGAAATTTTAAATCTAGAACTACGAAAACTGGTATTTGGTTTCCCAGTCAGAAAATTAAAAAAATATGTGTTTCAGAACTTTTGGAATTTCAGCCACTAAGGGGGTAAAGTAGTGGGTGAAAGATTTTTGAAAATAGATAATTGCTAAAGAACTACTGACGGATTTTTAAGGCTACATCTATGACAATTGTTATTTGGCTTCTCGGTTAGAAATAAAAAGAATACGTGTTTCAGTGTTTCTTGAAATTCAGCCTCTAAGGGAGTGCAATTGGGGGTGAAACTTTTTAACAAACTACTTCGTTACATTACAGAAATTTAAAATTTAATTTACAAAAACTGTTATTTGACTTTTCGGTTAGATAGAAAGAAGTATTTGTTAGGGGATGAAAGTTGCTACGGAAGTATCTCCACAAGAGCGCAAAAGGCATGATTAACAAAACCTTCGAACCCCAGCTACCAGAATCGCTTTTTTGTCAGAAGTACCTTAATTAGCGTGAAAATCTTATCAGGTGCTGCGATTTGTGAACAACATAAAAATTCGATTAAATAAAAATAAAAAAAATTCTACAGGCAATACAGTCTACGCCAGCGAAACAGATGGCCCTAAGCTTGTTCCAAATTACCAAGTATTAGTAGGACAAAAACACAGTGTGTTAGTTCTTCAATGTTTAACTTTTTCTTTTCATTTTCTGTTGTTTTTGTGCCTTACGCTCCTTTGTTCAATATACGGCGTCTACTCATAAAAACGTACAAATGGCACACTGACAACAACGGAATGTTACTACTACAATTAGCCATAGAAAGGAAAGCAAGGACAGTACGCTGTTCCAGGAAAGTTACAGGCAGTGTCTTATGAAATACAGAGCACTGCATTTTGGTCCAATTTTTTTGAACATGGTCAGGCGTAAAACCTGTTCGCTACATCCGGACACTTCGGAAGTTCCGTCGTACAGTGCACGGGAAACGTCGTGGGAAGATCATCATACAGCATACCGCGCGGCTTCACGCTTCTCGTGTCGCTGTAGGGGGAATTGGGAGGTTTACAGGGGAAAATCTTCGTACACTGCCTACAGTCCAGATTTTCCACATCCGACTGTCATATTTTTCGTTCCTTGAAATAAAAGCTGCGAAGCTATCGCTACGAGACACCGGAGGACGTTCAAAAAACACAGTGTCTTCGAGCTGCCGGAATAGATTTGTACCGCAAGGACAATTTCAGTCTTACATGCAGCGCTACAAATGTGTACATAGAAATGGAGACTATACTGAAATGGGACGGAAAACTTTGTAGTTTAATGCAGTATATGTGGTTCATTTAAGAAATAAAAATTGATATTCGTTACTATGTGTTGTTCATGAACTTCAGTATTACCCTAGTGCAACCATACCGTGAACTACAATGTAATGACGCTATTATCACATAAGTACCTAGACAGAACGATTTATTTAAAGAAATTGCAGAATTATGTACTAACAAAGAAAACTTGGAACGTGAGAATAGAAGAGACGTAATCATTCGGATAGAAAACGAAACTACTGAAGACTATCAAAGCAAGGAAGATACCCAGAGTCATACACTCCTGGAAATTGAAATAAGAACACCGTGAATTCATTGTCCCAGGAAGGGGAAACTTTATTGACACATTCCTGGGGTCAGATACATCACATGATCACACTGACAGAACCACAGGCACATAGACACAGGCAACAGAGCATGCACAATGTCGGCACTAGTACAGTGTATATCCACCTTTCGCAGCAATGCAGGCTGCTATTCTCCCATGGAGACGATCGTAGAGATGCTGGATGTAGTCCTGTGGAACGGCTTGCCATGCCATTTCCACCTGGCGCCTCAGTTGGACCAGCGTTCGTGCTGGACGTGCAGACCGCGTGAGACGACGCTTCATCCAGTCCCAAACATGCTCAATGGGGGACAGATCCGGAGATCTTGCTGGCCAGGGTAGTTGACTTACACCTTCTAGAGCACGTTGGGTGGCACGGGATACATGCGGACGTGCATTGTCCTGTTGGAACAGCAAGTTCCCTTGCCGGTCTAGGAATGGTAGAACGATGGGTTCGATGACGGTTTGGATGTACCGTGCACTATTCAGTGTCCCCTCGACGATCACCAGTGGTGTACGGCCAGTGTAGGAGATCGCTCCCCACACCATGATGCCGGGTGTTGGCCCTATGTGCCTCGGTCGTATGCAGTCCTGATTGTGGCGCTCACCTGCACGGCGCCAAACACGCTTACGACCATCATTGGCACCAAGGCAGAAGCGACTCTCATCGCTGAAGACGACACGTCTCCATTCGTCCCTCCATTCACGCCTGTCGCGACACCACTGGAGGCGGGCTGCACGATGTTGGGGCGTGAGCGGAAGACGGCGTAACGGTGTGCGGGACCGTAGCCCAGCTTCATGGAGACGGTTGCGAATGGTCCTCGCCGATACCCCAGGAGCAACAGTGTCCCTAATTTGCTGGGAAGTGGCGGTGCGGTCCCCTACGGCACTGCGTAGGATCCTACGGTCTTGGCGTGCATCCGTGCGTCGCTGCGGTCCGGTCCCAGGTCGACGGGCACGTGCACCTTCCGCCGACCACTGGCGACAACATCGATGTACTGTGGAGACCTCACGCCCCACGTGTTGAGCAATTCGGCGGTACGTCCACCCGGCCTCCCTCATGCCCACTATACGCCCTCGCTCAAAGTCCGTCAACTGCACATACGGTTCACGTCCACGCTGTCGCGGCATGCTACCAGTGTTAAAGACTGCGATGGAGCTCCGTATGCCACGGCAAACTGGCTGACACTGACGGCGGCGGTGCACAAATGCTGCGCAGCTAGCGCCATTCGACGGCCAACACCGCGGTTCCTGGTGTGTCCGCTGTGCCGTGCGTGTGATCATTGCTTGTACAGCCCTCTCGCAGTGTCCGGAGCAAGTATGGTGGGTCTGACACACCGGTGTCAATGTGTTCTTTTTTCCATTTCCAGGAGTGTATATGACAGCGGTATATGGACAGTAGATAAGCTTAAAAAGACTATTTTAGGGACGTTTGTGTATTGTGGAATTACAGAAGGGTGGCAGTGCGTAGGTTTCCAGGATCCTGGACATTTAGAACTTTTACGGTGTGTGACCATATCGTCATGTTGTTACTCAGACGAACGTTGTCGGTGAGGTGGATCATTCCTCTCCACTCATGAAGACCATTTGCAACTATGGTCAAAATGCTGGCAACATAGCGCCACGGTTACATTCCCCGAAAAGCTTTTTTTTTAAGTTTATTATGGAACGGTGTTGAATACCATGTGTACCCAAAAATGCGAGGTAAAGGTGAGGTAAACAGAAAACGGAAATTCACTGATAAAATAAATTAAATATTTAGAAAGGGAGGATGGAATGAAATGAAACTTCACGCCTTTAGATTATATAATTTTATTTCAGTGATGAAATAAACAAGTGGAACGAAGAGAGGAACTGGCTCCAGAATGGAAATGATGCCGAAGCTTGTCTCACACATGTTCTAGAGACGACTCTTCCCGGCCGTGAGAGTAGCTCCATATCATGCAGACAGTTGATAGAGCGTGCGCCGCGCTCAGACGAGCAGTTGTCCTCCAGAAAGATGTTACCAGCATGCTCTCTCACGGGAGGGAAAGCGTGATTAACTCAAAATTTCTGTGACGTACTGCTGTGCCGACAGTTCCCTGCATCAGTACTAGAGGTGACATCAAATCACGCCTGGTGTTTCTCCACGCCGTGATGCTAGACGTATCTCTTCCAGATATTGACAGAATGTGTCCTCACTTTTCAGTGCTACCGTACACGGGGACTACTGCAGTGCAGAAACGAGATTCATGATTGCAGATGACGTGACGTACTCGTCAGCAGTCGAGGTCCACGAGAAGGACAAGCCATCGCACGTACATCACAGCACACGACACTGCTGGTCTTACAGAGTGCCAGCAGTCGTCTCCGGCGAGGGGCGAATAACTGTTTCGGACGAGTTTAGTTATTATTGATTGCTCGTTTAAGTGCGTACAAGCTCTCAATAGCACACGACTAAGTTAAGTCCTTTAGAGAGTACCTTTTCAATTACGCATTGATTTCCCGTGTGCTCTGCACGGAGCCGAGCTTTCGCTAAGAGTGGCGGACAAGCCAGCTAGTGTGACGTCACAAGTTCATTGCAGATCCTGTCTTTCTCGTGGGCCTCGTCAGCAGTCCACGCTTCCCGGATACGACGATACCCCAGACACAGCTCTCTGTGTTGCTGCGTTAACTGTGCCCTACTCATGAGACAGCCATTCAGTAGCTCAGCTTTTGCTAATGTCCGACCAAAGGTTTTCACTTGTGCCCGTGTGACAGACTCAGATGTGAAGAAATTAACATGTGCTTCGCAGACAATACGGCGATCCTCTTTTGCTTCTGTAAACTGCGTAACCTGTAGTCTAGAGCCAACACGGTAGCTCAGCTTGTTCGGTCAGAGAGCTAGTTGTTCTCTGTAATAAAAAAAAAAAAAAAAAAAAACTGAGTGAAGGGATCAACAACGAACTTCTAAGGATGTTACGTGACGTCCGCTCCGACCAAATACAACGAAAAATCACGAACAAAACGAGATTAAAAATAGGGGGGGAGGGGGGTAGCATCTTTGATCTTTGATTCATAATCAAAACGTCTTCGGTCCGGAGTTCGAACCCCGCTGCTGCTTAAATTTTGATTAATAATCAGCATTGGCGGCCGGAGACTTTCAGCATAAGAAGTCACCCTCATTCTGCCAACGGCATTTTCCAAGAGAGCGGAGGAGCGGTCTCAGGTTCAGGGCACTCTCTGGTCCTAGGGAAGGGAAACTGCCCCTAAAGGCGGAAGAATCAGCAATGATCAACGACATGAGGATGCAGAAGGCAATGGAAACCACTGCATTACAGACGCGTAACGTGTATCCACTGGACATGTGGTCTGTAACTGAAGAAGTGTCATGGTGATCTATCCATTGGCAAAAGATTCCGGAATAGTCCCCTATTCAGATCTTCGGGAGGGGACTGCCAAGGCGGAGGTTATCTTGAGAAAAAAATTAAATAATCAAAGAAAAGTAACGTTCTACGAGTCGGGGCGTGGAATGTCAGAAGCTTGAACGTGGTAGGGAAACTAGAAAATCTGAAAAGGGAAATGCAAAGGCTCAATCTGATATAGTGGGGGTCAGTGAAGTGAAGTTGAAAGAAGACAAGGATTTCTGGTCAGATGAATGTAGGATATTATCAACAGCAGCAGAAAATGGTATAACTGGTAGGATTCGTTATGAATAGGAAGGTAGGGCAGAGAGTGTGTTACTGTGAACAGTTCAGGGACAGGTTTGTTCTTATCAGAATCGACAGCAAACCAACACCGACAACGATAGTTCAGATATAAATGCCGACGTCGCAAGCTGAAGATGAACAGATAGAGGAAGTGTATGAGGATATTGAAAGGGTAATGCAGTATGTAAAGGGGGACGAAAATGTAATAGTCATGGAGGACTGGAATGCAGTTGTAGGGGAAGGGGTAGAAGAAAAGGTTACAGGAAAATATGGGCTTGGGACAAGGAATGAGAGAGGAGAAAGACTGAGTTCTGTAACAAGTTTCAGCTAGTAATAGCGTATACGGTTGAAGTTCTCTAAGGCTATTGATACAGCAATAAGGAGTATCTCAGTAGGCAGTACAGTTGAAGAGGAATGGACATCTCTAAAAAGGGCCATCACAGAAGTTGGGAAGGAAAACGTGGGTACAAAGAAGGTAACTGCCAAGAAACCATGGGTAACAGAAGAAATACTGGTCGATGAAAGGGGGAAGTACAAAAATGTTCTGGGGACCTTAGGAACACAGAAATACAAGTCGCTGAGGAATGAAATAAATAGGAAGGCAGGGAAGTAAGACGAAATGGCTGCAGGAAAAATGTGACGACATGGAAAAAGAAATGATTGTCGAAAGAACAGACTCAGCATACAGCAACGTCAAAACACCCTTCGGTGACATTAAATGCAATGGTGGTAACATTAAGAGTGCAACGGGAATTCCACTGTTAAACGCAGAGGAGAGAACGGATAGGTGGAAAGAATACATTGAAAATGAGGGGGAAGATTCGTCTTATGTGACAGAAGAAGAAACAGGAGTCGATTTAGAAGAGATAGAGGATCCAGTATTAGAATCAGAATTTTAAAGAGCTTTGGAGGACTTAAGATCAAATAAAGCAGAAGGGATAGATAACATTCATCAGAATTTCTAAAATCATTGCGGGAAGTGCCAATAAAACGGATATTCACGTTGGTGTGTAGAACGTACGAGTCTGGCGACATACCATCTGACTTTCGGAAAAGCAACATCCACACAATTCCGAAGACGGCAAGAGCTGACAAGTGCGAGAATTTTCGCCCAGTCAGCTTAACAGCTCATGCTTCCAAATTGATTACAAGAATAATATACAGAAGAATGTAAAAGGAAGTTGAGGATGTGCTAGATGACGGTCAGTTTTCTTTTAGGAAAGGTAAAGGCACGAGAGAGGCACTTCTGACTTTGCGGTTAATACTGGAAGCAAGACCAAAGAAAAATCAAGACACGTTCATAGGATTTGTCGACGTGGAAAAAGTATTCGTCAATGTAAAATGGTGTAAGATGTTCGAAATTCTGAAAAAGTAGGGGTACGCTATAGGGAGAGATGGGTCATATACAATATGTACAACAGCCAAGAGGGAATAATAACAGTGGACGACCAAGAACGAAGTGCTCGTATTAAAAAGGGTGTAAGACAAGGATGTAGCCTTTCGCCCCTACTGTTCAATCTGTACAACGAGGAAGCAATGATGGAAATAAAAGATAGGTTCAGGAGTGGAGTTAAAATTCAAGGTGAAAGGACATCAATGATATGATTCGCAGATGACATTGCTATCCTGAGTAAAAGTGAAAAAGAATTACATGATCTGCTGAACGGAATGACCAATCTCATGAGTACGGAGTATTAATTGAGAGTAAATCGAAGAAAGACGAAGGTAATAAGAACAGCGAGAAACTTAACATCAGGATTGATTGCCATGAAGTAGATGAAGGAATTGTGCTACCTAGGCAGTAAAATAGTCTATGACGGACGGAGCAAGGCGGACATCAAAAGCAGACTAGCAAAGGCAAAAAGGGCATTCCTTGCCAAGAGAAGAGTAGTAATATCAAATATCGGTCTTAATTTGAGGAAGAGATTTCTGAGAATGTAGGTCTGGAGTACAGCATTGTAAGGTAGTGAAACATGGACTGTGGGAAAACCAGAACAGAGGAAAATCGAAGCATTTGAGATGTGGTGCTACAGACGAATGTTGAAAATTAGGTGGACTTATAAGGTAAGGAATGAGGAGGTCCTGTGCAGAGTCGGAGAGAAAACGAATATGTGGAAAACACTGATAAAGAGGAAGGGACAGGGTGATAGGACATCTGTTAAGACATGAAGGAATGACTTCCATGGTTCTAGAAGGAGCTCTAGAGGGCAAAAACTGTAGAGGAAGACAGAGATTGGAATACATCCAGAAAATAATTGAGGACGTAAGTTGCAAGTACTACTTTGAGATGAAGAGGTTAGCACAGGAGAGGAATTCGTAGCGGGCCGCATCAAACCAGTCATAAGACTGATTAAAAAAAACTACGACGTCCAAAACTTTAATGACATTTGCGGTTTACTCCATGTTCCGATTCAGTCGAACGTCGGGCCGCGGTCGCAGCCGAACGTCCAGTGTACTTGATTTTGTTAATGGCTCAAATGGCTCTGAGCACTATGGGACTTAACATCTGAGGTCATCAGTTCCCTAGAACTTAGAACTACTTAAACCTAACTAACCTAAGGACATCACACACCTCCATGCCCGAGGCAGGATTCGAACCTGCGACCGTAGCAGTCGCACGGTTCCGGACCGAAGCGCCTAGAACCGCTCGGCCACACCGGCTGGCTCCTGATTTTGTTACAAGCAAACAATTACGCCATTGGCAGACCGGCATAACATTAAGAGGATTCTTGGTGGGAATAAGTGAGCAGTCAGTTCTTTGCTGAACAGAGATTAGGGACTTCGTCTTTGGACTCGGCGCTGAAAGCATCAGAACTCTTCAGACTTCACTCTCAAAAGGAATAACAAACCCATTAAGAGTGCAGTGCGATGTTTGAGCCCTCGGCAGAGTATTATAGCGACGTATGTGATGGCAGCCAGACACGGTGTCACCGATCTCCTCATGTCGCACCGACGATAGTGGTGACAATAATTTGCAGCTTGGGCATATTGGGAAAAATCGCGAAACAGTAATTTAGAATTGTGTTTGGATTCACTTTCTCAGGATGGTCAGTGTATCCTCAGTTGCATGGGCTTCTTGGTTTCTCCGGTTACAAAGTGTTCAAATGTGTGTAAATTCGTATGAGACCAAACCGCTGATGTCCCTAAACTTACTTATGCTAAGAACAACACACCCATGCCCGAGGCAGGACTCGAACCTCCGGCGGGAGGGGCCGCCCAATCCGTGATATTGCGCCTCAAACCATGCGGCCGCTCCCCACGGCTCTCCGGTTAGACAGTCAGTCACTGTAGCTGATGTGTAGGCACGGAATGAGATTTTACAAACTCAAGTACACGCTCATGAGCTAGTTACGACACCCACAGAGCAACTTCTTCAACCAACAGTTCACTTATTTACTTGTCATAGAAGCCGGCCGCGCTGGACGAGCGGTTCTAGGCGCTTCAGTCCGGAACCGCGCGACTGCTACGGTCGCAGGTTCGAATCCTGCCTCGGGCATGGATATGTGTGATATTCTTAGGTTAGTTAGGTTTACGTAGTTCTAAGTTCTAGGGGACTGATGACCTCAGATGTTAAGTCCTATAGTGCTCAGAGCCATTTGAACCATTTGAACTTCTTATAGTTGATATTCTATGTTTGTAATTTTCGAGATTCCTTGTTCATTGTCGTGTCTTTTTGTAATAAACCAAAGAATGCACTTAAATGATTTCTTTGATTGAAGTAGGTACTCGTTCCATGGTCACATTAAATAGTTTTCGATGATAAAATGCTTATTCTCTATCTTAAGAAGTGCTGCGATCTTTCATAGCGTTAATGATTCCGTTGCGTACTATTTTTCTCCAGCATTGAGTCTCAGGGGTGTGTCAGCATCACGATCAGAAGTGATGCAGTTCACTTCGCTGACACACACGTGGGATTTCGCAGCTGCACCTCGTATGTACTGCATCAAGATTCGTCGCTTGATCGGTTGTGTTCGGCATGTTGCGTGATATTCTTAATAGCACAGCATGGTTCTTACCTTCCGTAATGGAGGTTTTCTATGTTTCAGTTTCTGTTCTACACATCACATATTTATTATTTATAAAGTCCCTTCTCATACGCTGACATCTGCTTGCAGCAGTTAAACGATTTCGCTGGTAATTGCAAACTAGTTACTATTTTTAGATTAATAACGTGATGCTCCTTTTTTTTTCAGGCGATTTATAGTTAGATTATTTGTTTGTACTTCATAAAGATGTATCACAACACGCTTACTCATCAAACTCCTTCACAAGTTAAAACTGTGTACTGGACCGGCACTCGAACCTGGAACCCAGTATTATTCACGGGCAAGTGCCTCTCCAAGCACTTTCTTCCAGGAGTGCTAATGCCACAAGGTGTACGGAGAACTTCAGTGGTGTTTGGAAGATAGGAGATGAAATTTCTGCGAAAGTAAAGTTGTAAGGTCTCCTCGACTTGCTTGGATATGAAAGTCGGCGGAGCACTTACCACTGAATAGCAAAACTCCAAGGTTCGAATACCCGTGCGGCACACAGTTTTAATCTGCCAGGATGGCTAAAAATGGCTCTGAGCACTATGGGACTTAACTTCTGAGGTCATCAGTCCCCTAGAACTTAGATCTACTTAAACCTCACTAACCTAAGGACATCACACACATCCATGCCCGAAACAGGATTCGAACCTGCGACCGTAGCGGTCGCGCAGTTCCAGACTGTAGCGCCTAGAACCACTCGGCCACCCCGGCCGGCCTGCCATGATGTTTCAGATCATGGTACACTCCGCTGCAGAGTGGAAACTCTTTCCGATTACCAGCTCGTGTTTCATCCTGCCCACGGTTGCAGGCTTTCCTCACAGCGCCGTGCGCCTACGCCGCCTTTCATTGAACACCACGGTACTCGTCTCTCTTCCGGCTGCCACCGGCGGTTCTGCCGTTTAGCGGCTGATGCGGCGAGGATACTGTTGCATCACGGCGCTCGTGGGAAGTGCGGCGTGGGCCCGGCCGTCGGCAATAATGAGTTGCGAAACTCTTCCCCGAACAAACGGCCGCCCGCTGCAAACAGGCGGGGCTGGCTGGCTAACTGTTACGACACCTTCTTCCTTATAGGACACGCGACAGCGCCGTGGAGGCATCCAGTCCGCTTCTCCAGCGCTGACGTCAGACACTTGGCGCCATGTATGCCGCCCGAACAGTATTCTGAAGCCATCATTGCACATGGCTGTTCCAGCAATCACTCGTCTTCTCTCGAACTTACTGCTTTAAGCAATCGCCACTGAGGCACGTGCGTCACAGTGGGTGGTCTATGTATTCAAGTAAACAGACAACGTCTGAGGATACCACAGTCACTTCTTGAAGTCAGATAATGCAGTCCGCGTTGTAAATTAAACTTGAGATGATTTAAGCCAAGAGTTGACACACTGCAGTATGTTAAGCAATATGAACTTTAAACCGACAACTACTGTATTCGCACCTAGGGCAACGAATACTTTGCGATTGGTCCCAAGGATGGCAGACCTGTGTTGTCGCCGTTGCGTATTTCGTTAATAGAAAAATGTTACTTTTTGCTGATGTACGTGGTAACATTGTGGGACTGAACAGTGATCAAAGTGTTACAAATATTTACTATCAAAAAAAGCCCTGATCACAATTTATTTATTAAGGTGACCGGTTTTGACCACTACTGTGGTAATCTTCAGACCAATGCGTAAGAACCTCCTTGTGCTGGGGAATCACTACTCATTGGTCTGAAGATGACCACAGTAGTGGTCGAAACCGGTGACCGTAATAAATAAATTGTGATCAAGACTGCTTTTGATAGTAAATATTTGTAACACTTTCATCACTGTTCAATCCCACAATGTAT
Source organism: Schistocerca nitens (assembly GCF_023898315.1). NCBI lineage: Eukaryota > Metazoa > Arthropoda > Insecta > Orthoptera > Acrididae > Schistocerca > Schistocerca nitens. The sequence continues at coordinate 457,979,320 of NC_064614.1, read as the reverse complement.
TCAAAAATAGTTATTTTATTACGTGGTAACAATTTAATATTATTTCAATAATAGATGTAGCATATGAATCTAGCAATATTAAAGTAATTAATACGACGCAAATATCACGACTATTCAACACGGATTTAGAAACCATCGTTCTTGTGATGCACAACTAGCTCTTTGCTCACACGATGTGTCAAGAGCTATTGACAAGGAATTTAAAATAGATTCCGTATTTCTAGATTTCCTGGAGGCTTTTGACACTGTACCTCACAAGCGGCTTGTAGTCAAATTGTGTGCCTATCGAAATTCGTCCTAGTTATGTGACTGGATTCGTGATTTCCTGTCAGAGAGGTCACAGTTAGTAGTAACTGACGGGAAGTCATCGAGTGAAACAGAAACAATTTCTGGCGTTCCTCAACGTAGTGTTATAGGCCATCTGCTGTTCCTTACCTATATAAACTATTTAGGAGACAATCTGAGCAGCTGTCTTAGGTTGTTTGCAAATGACGCTGTCGTTTACCGCCTAGATAAGTCATCAGAAGATCAAAAGAAATTCTAAAATGATTTAGAAAAGATATCTGTATGCCGCGAAAACTTTCAGTTGAGTCTAAATAATTAAAATTGTGAGATCATCCACATGAGTGCTAAAAAAATCTGTTGAACTTTGGTTACACGATAAATCGATCAAATCTAAAGGCCATAAATTCAACTAAATACCTAGGAATTACAGTTACGAACAACATAAATTGGAAAGAACACGCAGAAAATGTTGTGGGAAACACGAACCAAAGACTGCATTTAATTGAAAGAGCGCTTACAAGATGCAGCAGATCTAATAAAGAGACTGCCTACACTACGTTTGTCAGTCCTCTTTTGGAGTAGCGCTGCGCGGTGTGGGATCCTTACCAGACGGGATTAACGGACTACATCGAGAAAATTCAGAGAAGAGCAGCACTTTTGTATTCAGAGGAGAGAGTGTCATTGACATGACACAGGATGTGGGGTGAACATCGTTAAAGCAATGGCGATTTTCGTTGCGGCGGAATCTTCTCACGAAATTTTAGTCACAGCTTTTTTCTCCGACTGCGGAAATATTTTGTTGACGCCGACCTACTTACGGAGAAACGATCATCGTAATAAAGTAAGGGAAATCAGACCTCGCAGTCAAAGATACAGGTGTTCGTTTTTTCCGCGTGCTGTTGGAGATTGGAATAATGGAGAATTATTGTCAAGGGGGTTCGATGAACCCTCTACCAGGCACTTAAGTGTGATTTGCAGAGTATCCATGTAGATGTGGATTTAGATGTGGTGACTCTGCAGTTTACTTATCCCCGAACAATAATAATAACAACATCTTTTTTCACCAAATTTGTAACTTTCACCGTTGCCGCGTCGGCGGATCGCTCGCAAACGGAGTCAGAAAATTTATTTGTGATAAAATATCACTCTGACACTATTTCACAAGACTGTATCTTTCGCACGAATGAAGACAAACTTGTGGGGATTTGAACTTACACATTGAAATTAAAAGTTTAGCCTGGCGCCAAGTAGGTTCCGGGCACATCTGGTTTTAGGTTGGGGTCTCCCAAGTGAAAGTATTTAGATCGGTCGCTCGCTCGCGACTCTGTTCGACCGCCCACAACTCAATGTGCGTCGAATGGAGATGGTGATAATACAGTAACAAATGGAGTTCTGCACCAGCACACTGGTATCTGCATGTAAGGGCATTTCTGAAAAACCAGGGGACTCATGCGAAACTTTCGCACTTTCTTTGATTTAAATTTTTATATTATTTGGAATAAGTGTAGGCATTGAGATAAGAATAGCTGTGGGAAAGAAGAGAAAAGACCTTCAATAATGAAACAAACGAAGTTAAATAATACTCATGAGTTTATGATACATCCTTGTACTTACATTTCCATTGTGTAAAAATATTTTTTGCATTAGGAATGTTTGTACGACAGGCGGAGATTAGGGACTCTCAGTGGCTCCAGATAACAAACTCGACAAACATTTTCCGACACTTTTGGTTGTACCACCAATAGGTAAGCTACAATTTAAGGCGACAACGACAAATATGTTCGTCGTTTCGGAAAGTATGTTTATTCAGAAAAATCAACTTGTACGATGGACAATGATAAGCCAGCCGCAGTGGTCTCGCGGTTCTAGGCGCGCAGTCCGGAACCGTGCGACTGCTACGGTCGCAGGTTCGAATCCTGCCTCGGGCATGGATGTGTGTGATGTCCTTAGGTTAGTTAGGTTTAAGTAGTTCTAAGTTCTAGGGGACTGATAACCACAGCAGTTGAGTCCCATAGTGCTCAGAGCCATTTGAACCATTTTTTGACAATGATAATGGACTACCGTAATCGTCACAGTTATTATCTATGACAACGCTGTATACAAATTATCCAATTTATACGTACTTTATAACAAATAAAACAGTATTTGTAATGAGATAATATGAAAATGGAGTCTCTTACTCGTAATTAATAAATTAGCTTCGTAAAATATAGGTATGAAACTGGGCATTCTGTGACGCCCTTTTTCCTATGATAGTTAAGTCTCTTTTATGTTAAAAATTTCCACAAACAATGAATTTTAGCACAAAATTGGCATTTAATGTCAGAAGCCGATTAAAAAATTTTTCGAACGGTGCCTCATTCATCTCTGTATGATTAGTAAGTATTGAGAAAAAGGGGTCTTGACTAGAGATATAATATGAATTAAAATGGTTCAAATGGCTCTGAGCACTATGGGACTCAACTGCTGTGGTCATTAGTCCCCTAGAACTTAGAACTACTTAAACCTAACTAACCTAAGGACATCACAAACATCCATGCCCGAGGCAGGATTCGAACCCGCGACCGTAGCAGTCGCACGGATGAATTAAAAAGCATGATTAGTTGCCTCAGCAATGAATAGGTCGTAAGGGGCATGCAGATCGCGCATTGCACCATTAGCCGTTTGTGACTTTGTGTTCGGGTTTGTGAAAGACTCCGTTTATGTGCCACCTTCCACTGACTGCAATATTGCATAGCAACAACAGTGTCTGCAGTACATATGGACATTCTCGAAAAACTAAGGGACGAGTTTGACTATCTTTTGGATGTTTGTCGTGCGTGCGATGGAGGGCACATTGAACATTTGTGGAAAGTAAGCAAAGACTTTGACTCTAAACATAAATGTAAAAAGATTCTCGGTGTTTTCTGTGTATGCTCGTGAGAAAAATACACTGGTAAAATTAGATGGTTGTTTTGAAAGAAAAACTTTGTAACCCTGTGCGCAAGTTAAAATTCACCACAAGTTTTTAACTTCCCTCACGTAGAAGTTATAGTCTTGTGAAATCGGCTGAATCTTTTTGGAATACCCTGTACTGACATTATGTCGGCAGCAATAAAAGGATCATAAATAAAGCGTTTTGCAAATCGTTGGACAGATAGTGTGTGAAAACCAGAACGATTTACGTACCGCCGACCGCGGTGGCCACTCGGTTCTAGGCGCTGCAGTCCGGAACCGCGCGACTGCTACGGTCGCAGGTTCGAATCCTGCCTCGGGCATGGTTGTGTGTTATGTCCTTAGGTTAGTTAGGTTTAAGTAGTTCTAAGTTCTAGGGGACTGATGACCTCAGATGTTAAGTCCCATAGTGCTCAGAGCCATTTGAACAATTTGATTTGCGTACCCCTATTTTATAATACAAGTAGAAATCGGCCTTAGTCCCGACAAGATGGCACGAAAAATCGGAACAGACGTTGTGAAATGCATATGGACTTCAATTAATATCAGATGCTTGGCTTCCACTACTGTATATTATATGATGTACGACGTTGTTATGCTGCTGAGCGGATTTAGGTCGATCCCCTGTGAGCCGTGTGTCGGCTCTCAACATATATCGCGCTGTAAAGATTGTTCTGAGTCCTTCCATTCCATCATTAATTGCTTCTTTCATATTTATCGTTATGCTGCGTAAGACTCTGTTGAGATTCGCCTCTGGCGGCGTGTCTGGTCTTATCGATCTTCGAGTCGTTGTTTCCTGTCAGTCTTGTGTAAGGTAATAAGATCTTTGCGGGGATGGCCGGTTGGTTGCCTAGCATTGACGAGTCGGTCGGTCGTTTTTTAAAATCGGGAATTAGAGAATGTCGTACGATGAGACTGCGGCGTGGCGTGGCGGTGTGGAGTTGGCTGTTGTTCCGAGAAACTGTGTGATCTATCCTGGCGGTACGAGACGAGTGGAACGAGTTGACGGGACAAGGCTGTAAGCTCTTGCTGTGAGCACCCGGGGGTCACGGCTGTGGTTCCGAGTCACTACTTGGTGGGAACGGCAACGGATGTCTTTAAATTTTCCGTCTGGAGGCGGGAATGATGGACTAGTAACTCGCCTAACCTGAGGAGTGGTATTTCGCCGCCGTGGGTGCAGAGAAGACGAGGGCTGCGTGACTGTGGCCAGTTGGGTACGCTGGCGACGTGTACACGGTCGGGTGTGAGGAACTTTTGCATCGGAGTTCACCTGCTGTTTCTCTGATAAACTGCAAGTTAAATTGGTTAAAGGTTTAGATGTTAATCGAAAAATTTTTGTTTGTGCAACCAGCGTCTTTTTTGCCTTGTGGCCTCTTGCGTTCGGGTTTCCTGTCCCTGTCCCCGGTGTATTTGTAGACAGTGATCTTTTCCGCTTCTTATTAGTACTGCCCGGTATAAAGTGTATTTTTGGGCTGTGATTATTGTTTTAGATTACATTTTTTCTGCCTTGTGGCCTCCTGCGTTCGGATTCCCTGTCCCTGTCGCAGGTGTAATTATTGACAGTGATCTTTTGGCTTCTTATTAGTACTGCCTGGGAGGAAGTGTATTTTTGGGCAGGGATTATGGTTCCTGATTTGATTCCCTGGCCTCGCGTAAGATCAGTGTGATTGCTGAATGTGAGGCGTTGTGGGTCTGTTAGTCCGCTTCTAGCCTGAGCATCCTTCAGGTGACAATTGTGGCCGCCCTTACACCTGGTCGGTTAATTATTTCTATCCTAGGACATTTTGGTGGCAGGACATGGTATTAAAGTTGTTAGTTATTGTAAAATGTTAAATGGTTGTATTTTACTCTGATTGTTTTTTGGCCACTGTTTAAAAAATTTAAGTTTGCCTTTAATTAGTGGGTTTTTAAATTAAGTGGGTTTAAAATTGTTAGTTACTGTAAAAGGTGAATGACTGTATCTTTACTTTGATTGTTTTAATCTACTTGGCATCCTTTGAAAATGCTAATTCTGCCTCCCTGTTAGCGACGGTAGCGAAATTGTATGCAAATTGGTGGTTTTTGTCTCATTACTTGGAAAGTTTTAATTTTGTTATTAAATACTTTATCAAAGTCTGCTTTAAGTAAAATGGCTTGGCTATTAACGGTAAAGTAAAGTTTTTAATTTCATTACTTGGAAAATTTTGATTTGTTATCAAATGTTTTATCAAAGACTGTTTTAAGTAAAATGGCTTGGCCGTTAACTGTAAAGTAAATTGTTTTGAAAAGGCACTCATGCCTACTAGCTTTTTTGGATCTGTTCCTGGTCAAGTGACAAAGAAATTACTTTTAATGGTTGAAGTAATCAATAAAGAAATTGTAAATTGCAACTCGACAGTAACCAATTTTGGCCCTGTTTCCAACTGGGGGTTTTCCTTGATTAATCGTAACACCCGTACCACCCTGTGATCCACTAACCAAGTTACACAATTAAAAAAGCACAGTGCAGCTGCGAATGCAGTCTTTTGTACGTTTTAATCTTTCGGCCTAAAACTACACTTTGCCATCCCCCACGTGCGTATTTAAAATAAACCTTTGCAGAGACGTGACCGAAAACTAACGCCATTAATATGACGAAAGTCAACACCCTACAGTGTTGTCATAATCTAGCTACCTCGGCCGGCCGTGGTGGCCGAGCGGTTCTAGGCGCTACAGTCTGGAACCGCGCGACCGCTACGGTCGCAGGTTCGAATCCTGCCTCGGGCATGGCTGTGTGTTATGTACTTAGGTTAGTTCAGTTTAAGTAGTTCTAAGTTCTAGGGGACTGATGACCTCAGAAGTTAAGTCCCATAGTGCTCAGAGCCATTTGAACCATTAGCTACCTCGTTAGGATTTTCAGCAGTCGATCTCTGCAGTTTAGATCAAACCGAGTTAATTATTTTGATTTATACAATATGCCACAGTATTATAATGCTTAATTCTCGCACATATTGAGGCAATGCTCAGACTTTATCTCAATACGAGAGGACTCAGCTTAAGAGCAAAAATGAAAGCTAAAGACACGTACATACCTAGCGGCAAAGTCGCACGGCTTTCTATTGGGACAGTCACGATACATAGTATCGCGACAGTTGCCATGAATATATGAGGTGTCCGATTCTTCGGACATACCCGAAAGAATAGACCACATATATATAATGCAGCAAATGATCCCTTCGGTGCAGGTGTACACCAAGCTCGAATCTAGGGGAAATCGGCGAAATGCCGCTAGTAATGAGGCACTCTGTCAGTAGTGTGTGGCATAAGTTGAGAAGTTGGGTCTGATGGGAGGCATGCTACGGTACTCCGGGCAGTTGTGAGTAGTGAAACAAAGAGAGCATAGCCCCACTCTGCATTGTTGCCAAATTTATTCAAGGTGGGGGATCAAAGATGGAGCCATAGATGTTTCAACATAGCACAGATGTCATGGTGAGAAGTTCAAATTTTGGTGGGCGAATAGGTCAATTGAGCTACCTCCACTAACTTAACTTCATTCTCCCTTTCGTTCCCTCCTCCCGTCCCCCCTAAACTCTCCCACTCTCCTTGCCACTCCTCGCCTCACCCCTCAGGACGTTGGCAGGAAAAGGACTCAGTCTGTGCTGGGCTGCTGCACAGTATTTTGTATGTATTGCAGCATATTCTTTATTTAAACAATTTGAGTTATCATATAGTTCCATCAAATGTGTTCGCCTTGAGGTCTGGAGTTCAACTGATCTAGTTCAAAGCACCACCATCAGAGGGCACTGTTGGCTCTCCCCCACTCCCCTCCTGTGATGTAATCCAAGATGGTGGCCCAGGGAAAAATGGCGGAGGTAACTTCGCTCAGTCTGTGCTCAGCTTCCCAAGAGGAAAGATGTAGTTGTTTACAGTGTACTACGTATTCAATGGGTGAAATGTCTGTGCTGGAGAAGGAGGAGCTTAATGGATGTACTAGCTGTAATCATGTAGTTGAGGACTTGTCGAAAGCCACCTGCACAATGCTTGGAAGGCAATGATGTTTGGTGAATGTATGAAGAAGACAAATACGCTTCATCAAATAATGAAAAGGGGCAAAATGGCAATAAGTTACGATTCACAATTCATGCTGATAAATGCATGTGCTGTAACTGTAGATCATTCGATAAAAGTCCGGTTAGTCTTCCAAAGGACAAGAGGCAAGATGTCCCACCCACTCCAGCATATTGGCTCCCTGCCCCAGAGCTTCCACACCCACTGGGAGATGCCACATGCCCGGCCCGCAACACCAGCACATGTTAGCCGTAAGGCGGCTGTGCACCTAGCACTTCCTGTCGTGCTGGAAATATCCGCAGCCTTCTTTGTGGCATGCAGATACCCCTCGTCGTTGAACACAAACTGCTTCATGAGTTATTAAATTTGATGTTTCAGCAATGTGCAGAATATTCTCACATATACAACTTGAAGATGTCACAGCAACTAAATGTACCACTGCGTAAAGGGAGAGAGAGAGAGAGAGAGAGAAGTTACTAAATCCAGCTGAATATATTTCCAATACACTGTCAAAAAGAGCGCTATAAAGTAGTGTATCTCAATTTTACAACATATACCGCCACACTTAAAAACAGACTCTAAAAATATCGCGGCACACTTGTCAACCCTCTCAGTCTTCATCCCTCAGACACTTCACACTCTCTTGTGGCAAATAGACCCCGAAAACGATAACACCTGCAGTATCCGATTTTACACGCCAAAACGACGGTATTTGGAAATTGACATAAATATTATTGTAATTCTAAACATGACACTCACCACTTTTCGAGTTTTAACTGCTTATTTGAAGGCATTGCAAAGAGAGGGAAAAATTTCTCAGTCCTACAGCTACTGTGGTCTTCATCACTTTCCTGAAACGCCGAGTGGGCTTAGTTTATATTTGCTGCTGGAGTGAGGGAAGGTGTTTCCTCACTTTTCGAAGCACACCGGTGTCTAAGCACAGACGGGAAAATCAGAATAATTACATACCTAAAAGTTCATGACATATTTTAAATCCCACAATAATCGTAAAAAAAATAAAAGGTACACAAACCGAATTCGAAGCACTGTCCTACAGACGAAAAAAAGACTGGAATTTTCAGTGAATTTCCCATGTCCTACAGCTGGTCTGGAGCTGCTCTACAGCCACAACGGTGGGTGGGGGCCGCATCCAACCTGTCCGAGCCAGATGAGGATGATTTGCTTTGACTTGTCTCTGAACACTCGAACAAAGGTGACGTCACATTCGAACCAGTCTGCAGAGGCTCCTATGCCCCTTAAAAAGCATGTGTTTTAACTCTTTGACGTCATGGAACTTCCTGTGAATGGAGCATTCTGATTGGTTCATACTGGAATATACCTGCCAAACTGCTGCTGCTGCTGCCGGTGTGGGAGCACTGTCCACCATTTTCTGTAGATGGAAAAATTACGAAACTTTCAGTGGCAAACTGTTTTGTGCAGATCGAAAAAAACATCCGGCAGTCATATTGCACTGACAGTTAAACCCTGTAAAAGTGGTGTACAGATCATGAAATACGGAAACTATCGCACTGCTCTGCTACTTTCGTGTAAACCTTGATTTTTTTCTGCGGGAAACTGATCTCCATCCGGGCTGTATCACCACAAACAATTGTACCACCGCAGCATATCGATGTAGTAAACACAATTCGTGTCCTGCACCATCAGAATCATCACTTCAGCATCCTGCGTATAACTATCGGCTACCAGATACTCATACATATACTGAGAAGGCAGAAAGGTCCCTAAAAACATAAGCACATGCGTCGCATGTAGTCGCAGCACTAGATATTTCCCATAAGCTCGGTCGTACGAAACGCACAACGGTCACGAGTCAACTGCACAGCACACACACAGGCCTGATGCACATCAGAGCGCCTTCAGCGGACCGCGCTTACTCTCCGACTGGTGTACACAGGCTGCGCTGGGCCCTCCAGCACAAAGGCGTTACTTTTTCTGTATTTTCACATAGTTTGCCAGAAATCATACAATTTACGCGATAGATCTCAGTACCACGCACATAGCACTATAAAGAGTCGAAATTGTATGTGGTAAGATCTTACTTGAAAACTCAATAAGACTAGAGGAAACTCGTATTTTTTAACGAATACCAATGTCAATGATATAATAGATTCCAAATCATCCTTCTACTTTACAAAGTCAACTAAGGTGTTTCTCACGTCTAGAGAACCAACAAATGTCTCTTCCACCTGTTTTACACCGTCTAGGTGCATACAATCAACATCACAACCGATGTTGTCTCAATAAAGACAGAAAATCCGCAGAATGGGAGCACAAGCAGTCAACCGGACAATTTTCATGGGAGGGAACAATTTTCCAGCGCAAGCACACGCCCATATTGAATCTTCTCAAAATTTTCACGGTGAAAACACCCAACACACGCGATCAGGAAGGCTGCACAACACATACTTAGTATTAGTTCGCTATTCAGTTGCCTAGAGGGCGACACAGTTAGGTCCGCTGCATGTTGTACCTCAGCCTGTCCGGTTCGGACTGCTCCCGTCGTAGGCTGGAAATGACAGTCGTTCCGGCCACAGGCTACCGCCGACAAGTGCTTCCACACCCCAGAGAGAATCGTCCTAGGAAACCAGCCACATATTTATCACTGTACTTATAATGAAGCATAAATCTGACGATATACGACAATGAGCGAAGTATCAGAAATACCCCCTTTGACGGCTGTGGCTCTGAAAATTTGAAAATCTGTACCATTCTTATGACTGAAAATAATTTTCCAAGTAAAATCTTTCATCCCCCCTTATGGCATCACAGTTTTTCATATCAGATCCATACCTCCCCTTACAACAGGACATACTCATTTTATTTGCGCATGTCAGAACACTGACCACAGTAACTTTACATTCCATCATATACTTTACTTTATAAACCTGCTGATAGAGTGGTATCAGTGTGCCTTAGGAAGAGAGACATAATCGTCTTATAATCGACCAGATATTAAAAACATAATCGCAAAGGCTATGCTACTGTCACCCTGCACTAAGAAAGAAGAGAGCGGTCTTGTAACTACAGGTGCAAAAAAGTATCTCTAACTACACTCCTGGAAATTGAAATAAGACCACTGTGAATTCATTGTCCCAGGAAGGGGAAACTTTATTGACACATTCCTGGGATCAGATACATCACATGATCACACTGACAGAACCACAGGCACATAGACACAGGCAACAGAGCATGCACAATGTCGGCACTAGTACAGTGTATATCCACCTTTCGCAGCAATGCAGGCTGCTATTCTCCCATGGAGACGATCGTCGAGATGCTGGATGTAGTCCTGTGGAACGGCTTGCCATGCCATTTCCACCTGGCGCCTCAGTTGGACCAGCGTTCGTGCTGGACGTGCAGACCGCGTGAGACGACGCTTCATCCAGTCCCAAACATGCTCAATGGGGGACAGATCCGGAGATCTTGCTGGCCAGGGTAGTTGACTTACACCTTCTAGAGCACGTTGGGTGGCACGGGATACATGCGGACGTGCATTGTCCTGTTGGAACAGCAAGCTCCCTTGCCGGTCTAGGAATGGTAGAACGATGGCTTCGATGACGGTTTGGATGTACCGTGCACTATTCAGTGTCCCCTCGACGATCACCAGTGGTGTACGGCCAGTGTAGGAGATCGCTCCCCACACCATGATGCCGGGTGTTGGCCCTGTGTGCCTCGGTCGTATGCAGTCCTGATTGTGGCGCTCATCTGCACGGCGCCAAACACGCATACGACCATCATTGGCACCAAGGCAGAAGCGACTCTCATCGCTGAAGACGACACGTCTCCATTCGTCCCTCCATTCACGCCTGTCGCGACACCACTGGAGGCGGGCTGCACGATGTTGGGGCGTGAGCGGAAGACGGCCTAACGGTGTGCGGGACCGTAGCCCAGCTTCATGGAGACGGTTGCGAATGGTCCTCGCCGATACCCCAGGAGCAACAGTGTCCCTAATTTGCTGGGAAGTGGCGGTGCGGTCCCCTACGGCACTGCGTAGGATCCTACGGTCTTGGCGTGCATCCGTGCGTCGCTGCGGTCCGGTCCCAGGTCGACGGGCACGTGCACCTTCCGCCGACCACTGGCGACAACATCGATGTACTATGGAGACCTCACGCCCCACGTGTTGAGCAATTCGGCGGTACGTCCACCCGGCATCCCGCATGCCCACTATACGCCCTCGCTCAAAGTCAGTCAACTGCACATACGGTTCACGTCCACGCTGTCGCGGCATGCTACCAGTGTTAAAGACTGCGATGGAGCTCCGTATGCCACGGCAAACTGGCTGACACTGACGGCGGCGGTGCACAAATGCTGCGCAGCTAGCGCCATTCGACGGCCAACACCGCGGTTCCTGGTGTGTCCGCTGTGCCGTGCGTGTGATCATTGCTTGTACAGCCCTCTCGCAGTGTCCGGAGCAAGTATGGTGGGTCTGACACACCGGTGTCAATGTGTTCTTTTTTCCATTTCCAGGAGTGTATATCCACGATAAAAACTAAACAACCTTCATAAATCGAGGTATGGTACTGCCTCTAAATGGTCTTCCACACAAGTACCGTGACTTTGAATATAAATGGTGATCGCTGGGTTGCGTATTAACAGACCGAAAGCATGGGTGCATGTCGCTGGCGGTGTAAGCTTGTAATAAAATCACGATTCACACCGAATTTAGAAAGTGATTCGGCTCAGGAACGTGGTATTAAGCCGGTATTTCCAACTGTCTCATTCCGCCGCTAGATATTTCTCTCGCTAGCAAACAGTATTTGTAACACATTATATCTCGATGCTACGTGAGAATTTTGTGCGATATATCCACTGACTTATAGGCGAGAGAGGATGATGAGTGATTGAGAACGATCACATTCAGTAGATAGTCTGCTATGCGACAAATCACTTAAAATAAATGCAACGCTAGATTGAGTTCGTAAGAAATGTGCATAATCTTATGACCAATATACATATTTTTAAGATGTGTAGTGTTAAGCTTTCTGGTAGAAATTCTGTCTGAAATTTGGAATCTAATCTTTCCGTTCAACCACATACCTATGTTGGATCGTGCAGTATTTTAATGATTACAGCAGCTAGTGAATTATATTTGTGGCTTTCTCATATCTCGAAACGAGTCACCTTCTTCGATCCTATCTGCTAAGGACCCCTTACAGCAAAACTCCAACATGGTTTTAGACAGTCCTGCGTCTAGTAACTGTCCCTCAATCTTTGCCCCCTCCCTCGCTGCAGCTTTGTCCATGTAATAATTCCAGTTGAAACGTCCCCTTAGAAAAATTATGAATGACTGTGTTAGTAAACTTGCACGTTATTTGATACAAAGACAGCCGAGTAAAACTGAACGTACTCAGACAGTTCTCCCTTTACTTATTCTGGTCATCATTAAAGTGACACACAATATTTTTTTAGCGCAAAGCAATCTGACTTTCAAAAATCCCTACAAAAGAATGGCCCTGACTAACAATAACCTATACCTTTCATGAATCACTTACCTCACAAAGATCTTCGTAACTCGAACTATTGCAATACAGCGAACGCCAATACTGCCAGCTAAATAAAAGGTTCTAACTACTAAAGGCACTAACTACTGATAAACATAGTTAGCAAATGAAAGATTTTGCTAGAGAACAAACAATGTATTTAACTTAATAATGTTCAAACGTCATCATATACATATCTATCAATTCATGACATCCATCTTTACAAATTTCCTTTTTCTAGCGTACAGACGTCCAGATCGTCCGCTCATAGTAACCTCTCAATACTCTGGCATCTCTCTCCCCACATCCACTACTGCTGGCGTCTCACCTCCAACTGCGCAACGCTCCACGCTGTTCCCATCCATCTGCCCAACACTACACAGGCGAATATTCCAACAATGAGTCCAACCAGCCACAGACTGCACACAGCACAGTCAGTGATTTTCATACAGAGCGCTACGTGGCGTTACCTACATAAAAACCTAAACAGCCTACTTACACAGTTTAAGTTGGAACTGAACAGAAGTCGGAGACCGCTATATCTGCCATCTTCTGCAACCCGTGCTGAAACACGATGTGTAAGGCCAGATCCAAAGGAGGCTTTCTTTTTCAACACGAGACAGTAGAAAAGACAGTAAGAGCAGTTATAGGAACTGGAAAGAGGACGAGGGATCTGCTACTGCACTATGATGCATCCACAATCTACATAAAGGAACTGCAGTCCAAAGGAGATGTGTGTCCCTCAGGGTGCATCATGTTTGTCACCCAAACATGCTCTCTGTCATAGTTATTTTGTGCCACCTAACAGAAAAAAACTCCAATAACTTCATCCTCTAGAGAACTCAATTAGATATGACTGCATCTCTGTCTTCATATATGTCTAGAAAAAGATATCCTCTGTGTGCTGGCGTCGAGAATATATGGCGAGCCTATGAAATAGACAGGTATCGATCAATTAGAGCAGGTGGCCAGTGATCGAAGTCACCTGACCAATGTAAAGTTTCATTGTCTGTACTGTAGGAGGCCCATATCCCACAATTAGTAAGAAGAGGCGGTCCTGTGTTGTTGTTTGTTGCATTGTTTCTGTTCTGCTGTAACACACTGAGGCAGTATATGGCTACATCTTTGTGCAGCGCCATACATTTTGTTTTTTCTACTAGAACTTCGAGGTCTGTGTCAGCTTCTAAACTGCCATTAACACATTTCGATCCATTAGCTCTCACAGAAATCTGGATATGGCAAGGTGTAAACTATGTTGCTGCTGCTCCCACAACTCATGGAATGACTGAAATAAAAAACAGAGATGGTGTTCCTTGTTGTTGTTGTGGCCTTCAGTCCTGAGTCTGGTTTGATGCAGCTCTCCATGCTACTCAATCCTGTGCAAGCTTCATCATCTCCCAGTACCTACTGCAACCTACATCCTTCTCAATCTGCTTAGCGTATTCATCTCTTGGTCTCCCTCTACGATTTTTACCCTCCACGCTGCCCTCCAATACTAAATTGGTGATCCCTTGATGCCTCAGAACATGTCCTACCAACCGATCCCTTCTTCTAGTCAAGTTGTGACACAAATTTCTCTTCTCTCCAATTCTGTTCAGTACCTCCTCCTTAGTTATGTGATCTACCCATCTAACCTTCAGCATTCTTCAGTAGCACCACATTTCGAAAGCTTCTATTCTCTTTTTGTCTAAACTATTTATCGTCCACGTTTCACTTCCATACATGGCTACACTCCATACAAATACTTTCAGAAACGACTTCCTGACACTTAAATCTATACTCGTTGTTAACACATTTCTCTTCTTCAGAAACGCTTTCCTTGCCATTGCCAGTCTACATTTTATATCCTCTCTACTTCGACCATCATCAGTTATTTTGCTCCCCAAATAGCAAAACTCCTTTACTACTTTAAGTGTCTCATTTCCTAATCTAATTTCCTCAGCATCACTTGACTTAGTTCGACTACATTCCATTATCCTCGTTTTGCTTTTGTTGATGTACATCTTATATCCTCCTTTCAAGACACTGTCCATTCCGTTCAACTGCTCTTCCAAGTCCTTTGCTGTCTCTGACAGAATTTCAATGTCATCAGCGAACCTCAAAGTTTTTATTTCTTCTCCATTGATTTTAATACCTACACCGAATTTTTCTTTTGTTTCCTTCACTGCTTGCTCAATATACAGATTGAATAACATCGGGGAGAGACTACAACCCTGTCTCACTCCCTTCCCAACCACTGCTTCCCTTTCATGTCCCTCAACTCTTATAACTGCCATCTGGTTTCTGTACAAATTGTAAATAGCCTTTCGATCCCTGTATTTTACCCCTGCCACCTTCAGAATTTGAAAGAGAGTATTCCAGTCAACATCGTCAAAAGCTTTCTCTAAGTCTACAAATGCTAGAAACGTAGGTTTGCCTTTCCTAAATCTAGCTTCTAAGATAAGTCGTAAGGTTAGTATTGCCTCACGTGTTCCAACATTTCTACGGAATCCAAACTGATCTTCCCCGAGGTCGGCTTCTACCAGTTTTTCCATTCGTCTGTAAAGAATTCGCGTTAGTATTTTGCAACTGTGACTTATTAAACTGATAGTTCGGTAATTTTCACATCTGTCAACACCTGCTTTCTTTGGTATTGGAATTATTATATTCTTCTTGAAGTCTGAGAGTATTTCGCCTGTCTCATACATCTTGCTCACCAGATGGTAGAGTTTTGTCAGGACTGGCTCTCCCAAGGCAGACAGTAGTTCCAATGGAATGTTGTCTAATCCGGGGGCCTTGTTTCGACTCAGGTCTTTCAGTGCTCTGTCAAACTCTTCACGCAGTATCATATCTCCCATTTCATCTTCATCTACATCCTCTTCCATTTCCATAATATTGTCCTCAAGTACATCGCCCTTGTATAGACCCTCCATATACTCCTTCCACCTTTCTGCTTTCCCTTCTTTGCTTAGAACTGGGTTTCCATCTGAGCTCTTGATATTCATACAAGTGGTTCTCTTGTCTCCAAAGGTCTCTTTAATTTTCCTGTAGGCAGTATCTATCTTACCCCTAGTGAGATAAGCCTCTACATCCTTACATTTGTCTTCTAGCAATCCCTGCTTAGCCATTTTGCACTTTCTGTCGATCTCATTTTTGAGACGTTTGTATTCCTTTTTGCCTGCTTCATTTACTGCATTTTTATATTTTCTCCTTTCATCAATCAAATTCAGTATTTCTTCTGTTACCAAGGGATTTCTACTAGCCATCGTCTTTTTACCTACTTTATCCTCTGCTGCCTTCACTACTTCATCCCTCAAAGCTACCCATTCTTCTTCTATTGTATTTCTTTCCCCCATTCCTGTCAATTGTTCCCTTATGCTCTCCCTGAAACTCTGTACAACCTCTGGTTATTTCAGTTTATCCAGGTCCCATCTCCTTAAATTCCCACCTTTTTGCAGTTTCTTCAGTTTCAATCTGCAGCTCATAACCAATAGATTGTGGTCAGAGTCCACATCTGCCCCTGGAAATGTCTTACAATTTAAAACAAGGATCCTAAATCTCTGTCTTACCATTATATAATCTATCTGAAACCTGTCAGTATCTCCAGGCTTCTTCCATGTATGTTAGCTATGATTAAGTTGTGCTCTGTGCAAAATTCTACCAGGCGGTTTCCTCTTTCATTTCTTAGACCCAATCCATATTCACCTACTACGTTTCCTTCTCTCTCTTTTCCTACTGACGAATTCCAGTCACCCATGACTATTAAATTTTCGTCTCCCTTCACTACCTGAATAATTTCTTTTATCTCGTCATACATTTCATCAATTTCTTCATCATCTGCAGAGCTAGTTGGCATATAAACTTGTACTACTGTAGTAGGCATGGGCTTTGTGTCTATCTTGGCCACAATAATGCGTTCACTATGCTGTTTGTAGTAGCTAACCGCACTCCCATTTTTTTATTCATTATTAAATCTACTCCTGCATTACCCCTATTTGTATTTATAACCCTGTAATCACCTGACCAAAAGTCTTGTTCCTCCTGCCACCGAACTTCACTAATTACCACTATATCTAACTTTAAACTATCCATTTCCCTTTTTAAATGTTCTAATCTACCTGACCGATTAAGGGATCTGACATTCCACGCTCCGATCCGTAGAACGCCAGTTTTCTTTCTCCTGATAACGACATCCTCTTGAGTAGTCCCCGCCCAGAGATCCGAATGGGGAACTATTTTACCTCCGGAATATTTTACCCATGAGGACGCCATCATCATTTAATCATACAGTAAAGCTGCATGCCCTCGGGAAAAATTTCGGCCGTAGTTTCCCCTTGCTTTCAGCCGTTCGCAGTACCAGCACAGCAAGGCCGTTTTGGTTATTGTTACAAGGCCAGATCAGTCAATCATCCAGACTGTTGCCCTTGCAGCTACTGAAAAGGCTGCTGCCCCTCTTCAGGAACCACACGTTTGTCTAGCCTCTCAACAGATACCCCTCCGTTGTGGTTGCACCTACGGTACGGCTATCTGTATCGCTGAGGCACGCAAGCCTCGCCACCAACGGCATGGTCCATGGTTCATGGGGGAGGGGTGTTCCTTATCGCCAGGAAAATGCAGAATACATCACTACATATGGAAACTGGAAGAGTTTTGCAGCACTGTGAAACATTGCCAAAAGTTGTCCAAATGTGACTGATAACCTCTACATTTAAACTCATCGTTCACAGTGACGGGACAACAGATATCTCGCTGTTCCATTTGGATTTATTCCTCATATTGCAGTTATGTATGCGATCGCTGTTTCAGTGGTGGCCAGCCCCACAAGGTCTCTCCCCCACCCCCAACCCCTACGACTCTCTCTCCATTTCAAACAAATGATGTCAGTCAATCATTATGTGGTAACCAACAGCATACCAGCGGACGGATGGGATGGAAGAGACGCTATCAGTGCCACAGCATCACAATTGATAGTGCAGTTAGTTTTAGCAATTTTATTACCCATTTTTCCATAATTTCAATGCCGATCTATGACATGGCAGCATGCTTCCCAATTTCTGTATCATCGCTAAACCATCGCTCCACTACTTTACGAGTGCCATACAGTGGACTGCTAATGTAGGTAGATGATTGTGCAGTATGTCCATTCATTGCTAATTCTCGAAAACACACACACACACACACACACACACACACACACACACACACACTCACGCACGCACGCACACAAATATACAAGACAGCATACCATACCAATCTACATAATTCAAGCTCTTAGATCATAGTGTATAATTTATGATTATGATTGTCCATTTTTCACTATGTTGATGGAGGTTTCAGAGCATTCTCGCATTCTTAGGATAAAGTTATGGATTGAAAGATCACCTCGCATTGTCTTTGAACAACCCTCCCTGCAACACTGTCGCTAGAAGTAGGAGGCTACATTCTCCTCGTCCTGTAAAGGAACAGAGTGAGCCAAGTCCGTAACTGCTGTTCAGCAAAGATTATTCCACAGAAATCTTACTTACAGCACCCATCCGAGTGCACAAAATCTCTCCAGAAGCGCTCATGTCAAGGAGGTTAGCACACATTACCGGTGTATAGTATATAAGTGTTGGGATAACGGATGTTAAGAACAAATGTGTAGTTTTATGCATGTTGGGGCACCAGACGGATGGAGTTTGAAGCATTTTATGTAAATAAACTGCGCTATCAATTCTAAAGTATTGTTCTAGTGTCTGTACCAAGAAAGTATTGGTAAGAGAGAAATGATTGTAGAACATAAACACATGCACTTTAATGCAGGACATAAATGTCCAACACCAGACATGCGTCCACACTGCAAGTTTTCTATCCCACTCACTATGGTGACAAACTTTAAGAAGCTTAACTACATTCTTCAGCACCAAAGAAAAAAACATAGTGTCATGGTGATACATACACCATATAGTTTTCTAGATATGTACAGCGCCCACTGTTCACATCCTATCACGGTTCAGAAATTGCAGTATGCTCGAATCAGTCCTATAAACAGGGAACGCCTCTTACAAGGAAACAGACAACCACATAGCAGTGGTGTTTTACATGTGCATTTACACGCCGCTAACTTTATAAACAGGACATCTGTCAAGCAGATGTGTACATGGGGATAGCAGCACCTCACAAACACCTGCCACTAACTTAGAATCACCGTAGTTATGAAACTGAAGATTCGATTTTATGCCCCGAAGATGTGGCAGGGAAATGGAGTACGTCGTATAAATCTTCGGTCGTCTAGAGGAGCGTGCCGAAACAAGTTTTCCATCGATGGGCATGGTTCATCAAAGTCACACACGAGTTGGAAGTCATCTGATGACTGTGGTATGGAGAGGTTTGTTGTTAACGATAGCAAGTAGATAGTGCTCTAAGTCAAACAGAGAACACGCAGTTATATACGAGTCTAATACAGCTTATACCACACAACTGATACATCCCAAGAGAACAACGGAAAAAAATGGTTAAATGTGTGATAAATGACCTGTAGCAACACCCCCTTCTCTCTAGAATGCATCGTCATCTACCATTAAATCATACGTCGTTACAATACCATCTCAACCGATCACTCCGTCCCCTTTCTGTCATCCTTTTAAGGCAGATGCAAGTCAATTTAGAGGCAGATGGTTCTCTTTTTTTTCAGAGAGCATGGAAGACAGCAATCAACTTCCATATATCACTATTACCTTAATAGACATACAGTACAATGTTGTTAAAGAAACCTTACAGTAACTGTTTGTGAGGTATTTGTTAGCTGACATCGTAAGGACGTGACTAGTGGAGAATACAGAGAAGCACATTGTAAATACTGTTTGTTAGGGCTTAAAACACCTCATCAGTCTCGCACAGGATCAAACACGTGATCCATTCTGTAGCTGTATATTGCTGTCTTTCAACTGGTAATACAACGCTCGTTAGCGAAGTCCGCTTTAGAAAAGTCCGTAAGGTGGTGGCCGATAACTTTGGCATATATATATTACTTGACCTTCAGTGGTCATCCACGTTAAACATCGTACTACAGCCATCTTATCGCTGTCTACGACAAATAACTGTTCCGCTGGATCCCGATGCTTCCATGTCAACTTTTTCTAGTATTCTTCTTCTTACTGCCACATATTCGTTCCCATGTATAGGAATTGTCCTGCACCAAGCAGAAGACATGCAAAGATTCCCTGACTTTCCTCACGTTTCATAGTAGTTCCCTCAATTTATACGTATATTTCGTCAATTTTTTCGTAATTTTATCGATTTTATGTCGCTTCTGCCCATGCGATCAAGGCATCACGTCTCACCACGTACTCCAAAATTGCTTGTAAATGTAGTACATTCGTCAACACCTAGCACAAATTTGTTATTTTTCTGGGCGGACCTTATAGTATAGAACTGTACTCAGACGCATACAGCCTCATATTCTACAGATGCAGTGCATTTGATGTGTTTCCTGTACGTCTGTGTGCCTGTGTCGCGATTCACTCACGGAGGAAAGCAGTCTGGCTTAAAGTCTGCTGCTGGCTTCATGTTGTGTGATCGTTGTGCCACTAAGAACGAAGTCTGAGGCATTTCCCACACGGCAGGAAGTGCACTCTTGTTCAGGGAGGGATTAGCTCAAGCCCAAGTACACCGCTCAGGTCCTCGCAAGTGAGGCGCGGCCATGCAGCCGATGTGTGTTGCCAGGCGGCTAACAGCGAGACACTACGTGCTCCTAGCTAAGGAGAATTGTAATACCAGTTGAGGGTGACTCGTTTCGAGATATGAGAGTGTCAAGAATATGATTCGCTTGTGACTGTAATCGTTAAAAGACATCTCCATAGGATCCACCGCAGGTATGTCATTGAATGGAAAGACTTGATTCCAAATCGCAGACAGCATTTCTACCAGAAAGCATTACACTATACATCAGAAAAGCATTTATATTGGTCATAGGATTTTGTACATTTCTTACGCAGCGTTGCATTTTTTAAAGTGATTTCTCGCACAGCGCACCATGTACTGTATGTAATCGTTCTCAATCAGCCATCATCCTACCTCACCTATAAAAAAGTGGATACAGCACAGACCCTCTGAAATGGCATCGAGGTAGAATGCGTTACAAATATTGTTTGTTAGCGTGAGAAATATCTATCTGCGGCATGAGGGAGCTGGAAATACCGGTTTAATACCACGTTCCTTCGACGCACAAGTCGCTGAATTGGCATCAAATCGAAAGACTTGCACCCGGTGAACGGTCTGCCCGACGGGAGGCCATAGTCACACGACATTTATCACGACGTTCCTTAGCTAAATCACTTTCGTGATTTTATTACGATCTTACACCGACAGTGACGTGCACCGCACATTCTGTCTATTAATACACATTCCAGCGATCGCCATCTATATTCAATATCACGTTATTAATGTCGAAGACCACTTCATTTGGAGGCAATGCCATACGAAGACTTATAAAGCTTGTATAGTTTTTAACGTGGATATCGTTAGCGATACGTTTTTGCGCCTTCAAAACCAAGACAGATTTTCTTTAAGCAGGGAGCCCTTGCGATTATGCTTTCAATAGCTGGTCGCTTATAAGATGATTACGTCTCTCTTCTTAAGACACACCGATACCAGTCACAGGAAAAAAAAATGAGACAGATCCATCGCCGGCCGCTGTGGAAGAGCGGTTCTAGGCGCTTCAGTCCGAAACCGCGCTGCTGCAGGTTTGAATACTGCCTCGGGCATGGATGTGAGTGATATCCTTAGGTTAGTTAGGTTTAAGTAGTTCTGAGTTATAGGGGACTGATGATCTCAGATGTTAAGTCCCATAGTGCTTAGAGCCATTTGAACCATTTGAGCAGATCCATCCATCTCGGAGTTTGCTCAATATTGATTGGTGTCACCAGCATTGAGTTATTACCCTTAGTAGATAATGCATGATACATACGTTGAGATCAGCAGGCTGTTGGAGTGTAAAGTTACTGTGGTCAGTGTTTCGACATGCTCTAAGAAAATGACTATGTCCTGTTGTAAGGGGAGGTATCGATTTGACGTGGAAAACTGCTACAACTGTAATGGGGGTGAAAGATTAGACATGGAAAATTATGTTCAGTAACAAGAATGGGACAGATTTTCATATTTCCAGAGCCACAGCCGTCAGGAGCGGGTATTTCTGGTACTTCGCTCATTGATGAATGTCATCACATTGAGGCTAAAATCGTAATGTTTAACTGTAAGTACAGTGATAAATATGTGGCTGGCTTCCAAGAGCTTCGTAGGACGGTTCTTTCTGGGGTTAGAGAACATGTGGTGGCGGCGGCAGCCTATGGCCGGAACGATTCATATTTCCGGCTTATGGTGGGAGCTGTCCGTACTGGACAGGTTGGGGTACAACGTACAGCTGACCTAACCGTGTCGTCCTCTAAGCAGCTGAATAGCGAACTAATACTCAGTATGTGTTGGGTAGCTTTCGCGGTCATGTGTGTTGGGTGTATTCGCCGTGGAAATTTGAGAAGATTCAATATGGGTGTCTGCTTGCGCTGGACAGCTATTGCCTCCCATGAAAAATGTCTGATTGCCTGCTTGTGCTCTCATTATACACATTTGGTTGAGACAATATCGATTGTGATGTGGATTGTGTGTATCTAGACGGCGAAAAACAGATGGAAAGGACATTTGCTGGTTCTCTCGACGTGAGAAACACCTCAGTTGACTTTGTAAAGTAGAAGGATGATTTGGAATCTATCACATCACTGATATTGGTATTTGTTAAAAAATATGGAACTACCAGTTTCCTCTACTCTTATTTCAAATAAGATCTTTGCAGATATGATTTCCGCTATTTATCTTCGGAATTATACTGTGCAAACGATCGGTAGCACATTGCTATGTGGCTCACATCGAGACCTATCGCGTAAATGGTATGATATTCTGGCAGAATATGTGAAAGTACATATGTTCTTTTAATCCTAGAGTCTGGAGATGGCTGCAGAAAGCATGGCAGCAAGCAAGCCAGAAACAGTAACGCCTTTGTGCTGGGGGAACCAGCCCAGCCTATGTACACCAGTCGGAGAGTGAGCGCGGTCTGCTGAGAACGCTCTGATCGTGCATCAGGCCAGCGTGTGCGGTGGGCAGTTGACTCGTGACCGTTGGGAATTGTGTATGACCGAGCTTGTGGGAAATATCTATTGCTGTGACCATATACGGCGCATGTACTTGTGTTTTTGGGGATCTGTCTGTCTTCGCCGTATATGAATGAGTGTCTGGTAGCTATAAGCACGATGCTGAAGTGATGATTCTGGGCAGCCGGACGCTGTGGCCGACCGGTTCTAGGCGTTTCAGTTCGGAAACGCGCTGCTGCTACGGTCGCAGGTTCACATCCTGCCTTGGGCATGGATGTGTGAGATGTCTTTAGTATTAGTTAGGTTTAAGTAGTTCTAAGTCTAGGGGACCGATGACGTCAGATGTTAAGTCCCATAGTGCTCAGAGCCATTTTTGATGATTTTGATGGTGCAGGAATTGTGTTTACTACATTGACATGGTATGGTGGCACAATCGTTTGTGGTGATGTAGCCCGGTTGGAGATCGGCTTCGTGCCGAAAAAATCAAGGTTTCCACGACAGTAGCAGAGCAGTGTAATTGAGGAAGTGTCTTTGGCGATAGCTTCCGTATTTCATGATCTGTAGACCAACTTTGCAGGGTTTAATTGACAGCTGTATAGTTTTTTCGATCTGTACAAAATAGTTTGCCGCTGAAAGTCTCATGATTTGTCCATCTGCAGAAAATGATGGACAGTGCTCCCACACCAGCAGCAGCAGCAGTTTGGTGGGTAAATTCAGTAAGCGCCTATCAGAATGCTCCATTCATAGGAAGTTTCACGAGTTACAAGACATCCTTTGTTCGGGCCATAGGAGCCTCAGCAGACTGGTTCGAATGTGATGTCTCCTTTGCAAACCATCCTCCTCTGGTCGGAAGGTGGGATACTGTCCCCCACCCACCACTGTGGGTCTAGAAAAGCTCCAGACCAGCAGCTGTAGGACATCGAAAATTCACCGAAAATTCTAGTCTTTTTTCTCGTCTGTAGGACACTGCTTCGAAACCTGTCAGTGTTTCTTTCATTTTTTTACGATCTGTTGTGGGATTCGAAATATGTCATGAACTTTTAGGTAAGTAATTATTCCGATTTTTCCCGTCTGTGCTTAGACATCAGTGTGCTTCGAAGAGTGAGGAAAATACCTTCCCTCACTCAAGCAACAAAAATAAACTAAGCCCACTCGGCGTTTCAGAAAAGCGATTAAGACCACAGCAGCTGTAGGACTGAGAAGTTTTTCCCTTTCTGTGTAGTGTCTTCAAATAAGAAGCTAAAACTCGAAAAGTGGTGAGCGCCGTGTTTAGAATTACAAAGATATTTATTTTCACTTCCAAATATCATCGTTTTGGCGTACAAATCGGATACTGCAGCTGATATCGTTTTCGGGGTCTATTTGCCACAAAAGCGTGTGAAGTGTCTGAGGGATGAAGACTGAGAGGTTTCACAAGTGTTTCCCGATCTTTTTAGATTCAAATGGCTCTGAACACTACCTTCTGAGGTCCCTTGTGCCGTAGTGTCTGCGACTAGTGCACTGTGTAATAAATTCTGAGGTCTTCTTAGCGGAGTTATGAACATGATCGGATATTAAAATAATTCTTCTCTGTATGTCGCCGAAAGTAGTCGCTTATTACTTATGCTGTTGTATAAAGGCCTGTACTGCGAGAAAGAAGAATAATGTATGTATTAAGCATTAATTTTTTGGCTATTTATGTAATAATGGCACACTCCATGTCAAATATTTAAGCATGTTCACATTTTACGTGAGAATGCGGCTACGGGAATTTACATCGTTGGCGCGCTACAATACGCCGAGGTCACGCAGATTCAAATTTCTTTAAATTGTGAGACGTGAGCGCAGTTCCACGCGAAGTACACTATATATTCTGATTTTCTAATGAATGAGAGTAGCTTAACTTAAAGCCAGTTTTCAGTATCTTATTGATTATTTTCGCAATAGGCTATGCTCTACTTACCTAACAATAGAAATATTGTCATTAAGAATTTAATTCATTAACCTTATTCGAAACCCTGCAGCATTAAAAATAAGATAGCAAAAATTTAAATCCAGGAACTGATGTCTCAATAAATAGAAAGAAAAATTAAGTAATTTTTCCATTTTTGCTAGTGTTTTTACTCCTTTCTCACGTAAGTGCATATACGCAAAAAAAGATTTACTTTAAAAAGTAAAAAGAGATAAATTTTTAGTAGAGGGACAGTAGATCCTTACAAACACCTTAGGTGGCCAGCACCTAGCCTCTCCCAGTTGGCCGGCCGCGGTGGTCTCGCGGTTCTAGGCGCGCAGTCCGGAACCGTGCGACTGCTACGGTCGCAGGTTCGAATCCTGCCTCGGGCATGGATGTGTGTGATGTCCTTAGGTTAGTTAGGTTTAAGTAGTTCTAAGTTTTAGGGGACTAATGACCACAGCAGTTGAGTCCCATAGTGCTCAGAGCCATTTGAGCCATTTTTTCCCCGTATCTAACATGAAGAAGTGCTCACAGCTCTTAAGATACGCATTTTAGAGCCCTTGTTTGCTAGAATTTATTGCTTCGAATAATCAGCAATGTCATGTACCTGAATACTGACCATTCCTGTTGGGACACGCTGTATAATAATCTAAACGCTTATTGTAATGTCCACCAGTTTCATAGTAATTCCAGAATGTGCTAATTATACCGGTATATTTCTGATATATGAAGGTGATGTGCTTTTTCAGCAGAACAATGCACGTCCACATACGACTGTTGCGATGCAGCGTGCTCTTCACGGCGTACAACTGCCCCTGCCAGCAAGAACACCAGATCTCTCGACAGCTGAACGCCTACGAGACATAGTGAAGCAGGAACTTAGTCGTTCTCCAGAGGCAGCAAGAACCGTTGCCGAACTGCGAGGTGCTTAGCACAGTGTGTGGGAGGATGCCATTTGGCACCATTACGATCGTTTTTAAGCGAGAATGCACTCCCGCGTTGCCACCAGAGGAGGTACAAGGTGTACTGATGCTACCGTTTGGGCACCCTTTATTGTGACAAGTGTGTTTCACTTGGTGTGAATTTTTATCGTACAGTCTTACAATGTTGTACTACGTGCCACTTCACTTTTCAATAACATGCCCATGCTTTTGAGGATGTTGCATTTCTTTTCCGGCATGAGAAGCACAAACAGTTTCGATAACGGAGCAGATATCTATGGATCAGTCATCATAGTGACCAGTACTGGGTGGCACCTAACAAATATGATTTAATGCTTCAGAAAGAGTGAAAAGAAGATGAGTAAGGTAGTCACTGGGATTCGGTGAAGGGAGCATGTGGGTTTTGATATCTTGTGTCCTTTATTGACGGAGACATTTTGTATCAAAGGGGATAAATCATCGACACTCCATGGCTTGGAGGACTGTGATTTGTTGACGAAAGCTTGCTCTGTATGACAGACCACATTAAGAATTGATGCTGACTTAATCTGTATGTGATATTTTCTGGTGGCGGTTCTTCCGGACCGTAAGGATACTACAGCAGCGCGACATTGCAGTCATCTGTGCAATAATAAGCTAATTTCCCTTACCAGTCTTTCGCAGTATATCTGCGTTTATATTTGGAAGAGCCGAAGGTGTCGAACAAATTTAAATATTTGTCATTATAATAATACACATTACTGTTGTTACAAACAAAACGTGAAGTTTAAGGAAAGAATGAAGACTTAAAGTAACAATCCATTCATACACAGGACGGAGCAATGTGAAATGAATAAATAAAAATCTTCACAAAAAGCTACTACAGCAAAGTAGAATAAGCTGTGAATGTTTCCCCAGTAGCATCTTCTAGTGGCATCGCGCTCAGTGGAGAGGGCTGCAGCGAAGTGGACACGATGCTGGGAGAACCTCGCGTGACTGGGGTGCTGCGAGGGTCAGGAGCGGCGTGCCTTACCTGTCGCCTAATGACAGGCGTTCGGCCGCCTGGCCTGGAACTGCGCGGCGCCTTTGATGGAGCGATGTGTGGCCCACCGCTTAATTACCGTCCAACTCGTGTTCATTCTTCGCAGGTCTGGAGCTCATCTAGCATTCAGCTAACTTACTCTAGATGAGTAGTCACATTTGTTTCGTCCTTACTGTCGCTCGCTGAGTTACGAACACAATTTTTTTTTACCGATATTCGTTTATCAAGAAACGGTATTTCACCTAAATTAAAATATCGATAAAAGTGAAAAATTTGAAGAAAGACACCGTTCTTCTAGGCTGTATTTTAAGACTGTACTTTATTAAGCAGTGCTTGTTTCGATCGCGGCTCATTATCAAGTGCATCTATAACAAATGCGGATATCTCATCCTTATCAAACAAAAATCTTGTGCCTCAAGCATAGCACGGCTGTCAAAGTTCCTGACCTCGTGATGGAACGCCGCAGACTACACCTACACACATCCGTTTACGGTCCTGCGACACGTGTGCAAGTACGCAAGCATATTAGGACACGTGTAACAGTACCGTGAACAGGCGTCTGTAGATGTGGTTCGTGGCGATGCATCGCGAGGTCATGCTCTTTCACGACCGTGCTGTGCAAAATCATTGTGGTACGCTGTTATCGATGCGCTTGGAAACGAGCCACGCTCGAAACTTGCAGTACTTAGTAAAATATAGTTCTGAAATACAGCCTTGTGGAACAGTGTCTTTTCAGATTTAAGAAAAAACTGATGAATGTGAAAAATCTTTTGCGTGACCCTGTTGCGTCTGCAGAAGGCAGGAGGAGTAAAAGCGGTCATGCTCTACAACTGGGGCACGTTGTAGCAGCTCATGCTGCAGAATGTCATGTGAGGAGTGCGGCGTACTGGGATCATTTTTCTGCTTCAACTGGTACTGCGTATCTGGGCTAGCTGGCGTGGGTGAGGAACTTTCGCAATGTGTCCTTTTTTATTGCACTTGTCTTTGCTGGAGTTAGTCTTGAAACATGTTCAAACAACCTTTTCTGTGAACCCACGAGGTGTATCTAACACACAGCGTGTGTCTGTGCGATTGCCTAACGTTGTCTCCGCAATAGAATTCTCACGCCAATAAACAATTAAAATGACCCTACTATGGACAACCTACACCTAGGGGATTTCCATAAAACTATGTATCGTGTTGTGGGTTTTCTTCACTCCAGTTTAGCACACCAAACCAATCATATCTATCAGGGTGCTACTGGAATGAATTGCAACTTAATACTGTAAATTATTTTCTCTAAAAAAAAACACGTGGGTAGAACACACGCTTGACTTTCTTTAGACCGCATCCTCCATTATTAAACCAACAAAAATTGGATGGTACTGATTAGCAGTGAGAAGCAGAAGACCTACACCCTGACTGGCACCTTCAGAAAAAACTTAGTGAACAAGCAAACGGAACTCGACACATTTACTGTGATTATCTTTCCTCCAAAGTGAAGTGCGCGTGTCAACTATTAAGTACAGACAGCAGTTGTTCTGCACCGATGATCTGCTGGTTGGGGCTTTGGGATGTACGTGGATACTTACAATTCTGTGCCTACACAGGGGACACAATATCCCGTCCGCAAGCTTCTAGGGGTGAAATTACCACAGTACAAGACAGAATGCACGTCAAGATTTTTGTTTGCTGACTAGCCAGAAACAAAAATTCGACTCAAGTGTTCTCCCATACAGAAGCACTGCAATGTGTGTCACATTCCATAGAGAGGTAAGGAATCTTCACTCAAATAAACAGAATAACAACGCTGCTCTCATGTTTCAAGCAACACTTTTCAAAATCCAACTGCCATATTCTCCTCTGTGGCTTTGACCAAATCTGCAGGGAAGTGTCTCTCCATGGCAAAGGCCCATTCCCCCCTGAACACGTGGCGTCTATGTTTGCGTTGAAGTGATGAACTGTAACGCAGCAAGTTATAACGCGATAACATTCGTTACAGTAAGGCACGGAGCCATCTAGTACGGCTGCTGCAGGATGGCATGGTTTTTTTCTCTCTGCTAACAGCACAACTCACGCTGCCTGCCATGAGAACTGCATAGCGTAACATTCAGTCGATACGAAGATTCATACCCTCTACGAATCT